>NC_052963.1:25916354-26245104 GCF_013358895.1 Oreochromis aureus | reverse complement strand
CCACCTGTCTTTATTTGCTCTGCCCTTTTCTTGGTTGCTGTTATAAACAAACAAACAGATTATTCCAGGGTCTCTTGTCATAGACTAAAAGCAATATAAGTGATAAATATTACCATTCTGTGGAATATTCTTATATTTCACTTTTACTTGTTCCCATGTTCTAGTGGGTCCTGTTGTGGCTCTAATGTGAAAGAGGATATGATGTAATATAATATAATGTGGTATAATATAATATCACATGATATAATGTAATATCATGGATCACTTACGAGTTTAATTTGTCAGCAACTTTCTGCCAGCCCTCTCCTTGCTTTTGCAGCCTTTGCAGTGTTCCCCTGCGTTTTAATTAAACTCTGAAACTCCTGATATCCCTCAATCAAGAGTTCTTGCTCTGCTGCCGTGAAATACTGTGCGCGCTCCTTCGACATCTTCGCCAACCAATCACAGGGTTGCCGATCAATGTTTCTACTATCGATGCGTAGCCCCTTTTAAGCCACCCAGTGATCTCAGATTACTTCATCCAGCTATACTAATCGTCAACAACAGGTGTGTTCGGAGAACCGGATTAGCGAGCTCAAAGTTAGCGCGATGATTTGATCTTGGATGTGTCATTTGATCTTGGATGTAGTAAGCGAGGTACGAAGAACGGGCCCCAGGTTTCAACAGCCTTATAAACAGTACCGTTGCCTAATGAATGAAACTAGTGCAACTGACGAACAATCTCTGAATCGAGGAGAGGGCCTAAGTGTACATGTTTCACCATCTTACAATGCTGTTATTGCAGCCATTCCCCAACTCTCGGCTGACCCAAATCCAAAAAAACAACTCTGTCATCTCACTAGGAGAATGCATCAGTGTTATCGGGTATGCATACAAGAACATACTAACTACTGGGTACCATTTGGAGTTGCTCCAATTAAGCTTTGGCAAAATAGATTAGCCTGTCTCACTAATGGTTTCCCTTTGGTTTTGACAATGTTGACAACCAAACTGACATGATTTGGAAAGACAAACTTCTATAGAAGGCCCACAGCTGTTAGTGTAAAGGAAAACTATTTGCTGCACTGAAGGTTCCCAAGAACACAATGGCATCCATAATTCTCGGATGGAAGATGTTTACTGGGACTCTTGCAAGAACTAGTTGCCTGGAAAAAGTGAGCAAGCCAGAGAGACAGACCTTAGTGACAGAAGTGACCAAGAACCTGATGGTCACTCTGACTGTACTGCAGAAACCAGGTGCGGAGATGTGACTAGGCTCCAAAAGGACAACCATCATTGCAGCCCTCTACAGACCTTGGCTTTATGGCAGAATGAGTAGATGGAAGCTTCTCCACACTGCAAAACACATGAAAGCCCTATTGGAGTTTAAGAAAAGAGCACCCAAAGGATTCTCAGACTGTGATAGCAAGACTCTTTGAAATTAAGATTGAACTTTTTTGGACTCTGTTTTAAATATAATGTTTTAAGGAAACCAAATACTGCTCATCACCTACCCAGAAAAATCCCAAAAATGAAGGATGGTATTTGCAGTATCATGTTTTGGGCCTGTGAGCCTGTGGGCCCTGGTACAGTGTGCAGGATGAATGTTCACATTCCAAAATGCTAAAGACCCTGAACACAGTGAAGACATCACAGGTATGGCTTAGGGATAACTCTATAAATGTCCCAGAGTGGTCCAGCCAGAGACCTGACTTAAACCTTATTGAACATCTGATCTGAAAATAGCTGTCCACTTACTGTCCCCATTGCTGCCAAATGTGTATCGGCTGTGTACTACGTTAGGGTCTGCATGCTTATTATGTAAATTTCATATTTAAGTTTTTTCTTCTTGACAAATTTACACAAAAATCCTAAAATTCTACTTTCAATTTCTTATTATGTGGAAGTAACTGTTAAAGAACCAGGATACAGGGGCTACAGGGGCTACTAGGATATAAGGCATACATGGACAAGAGTTGGCAGTATGGAATTGATAGCATAATATGTCTGCCAACCCAGTGTGAGGTTATATGCAAAACATCTGGGAACTATGCAACTCTAGATGAGTTTAAAGCCAACATCATCTCTGACCAAGAAGTGCCTGAAAACTCAATGCATTAATATCAATAAAAGACAGCTTCTCTCAATGCCAGAGCTTCAGAGTCTACAGCACAGAGGAAACAATAGTAAACAGTATGGCATAATGAGCCAGCCCTGGTAGAAGAGAGCAGTGTAACTGAACCAGGTAATGTCCAGTCACCTGCAATGATAGACACATCTACTGAGCTGAGGATAAACACCAAACTTAAATCAGCCACTTAACAGAGAGCACAATAACCCCGGCTTGGTGGCAAAGTCCCACCAGAGAAGATACTTGCAGACAATGTTCCCTCTAATTTTTCATGTGTCTGAGTGAACACACAAACTCCCTGAGCGGTCCCTTGGACCACTGTGAGCGACATCAGACGTGTGCACTGTGGTCACGCCAGCATCAAATCCATCCAAGTTACATGGTTTATTAAAATAATCAAATTACAGCATTTACATTTATGTTAGACTACTTTTAATTAACTGCTTTAGCCCACTGACAATGAAAATTTAAAAAAATCTTGTTCATGACCTGTGTAGTATGTTAACACTATTGGAAGTAAAAATAACTTGAACTCCAATTTTGAAAACACAACTTTCTTTTTATTTTATATAAAGCTCTGACTTGTATTATAAGTATGAGTCTGTGGTCTGGGAGAGAGTCCTGTAACTCTCTGTCTGCCAAATACAGTATATAATGACCAATGTTGGGCAATTAATTATATAGTTACTTCTTCAAAAAAGTAACTCAGTTTTGCAAACAACAAAGTTTTTTGCAGCTGTTTACCTAAAAATGCAGCCAAGGCGTTTTTTAAATAAACATTTAAAACTATTTACAGAACAATCAGCTGTTCTGCATCAGATTTGATGCCACACAAATTATTTGTGCCACTCCAAAAAATAATTTCTGTCCACTATGAGATAAAGGAGAACAACAGCCTGATACCTGCAGGCCTGACAACAGGAGATGTATCACTCCTGTAACACCTGTAACATTCAGCAGTCGCCTCATTGTTCTGACACACACACAACAAAACTATTGACTACACTACACACTAACTACACAAGAGTTGCGCTAAAGGTCGCAAATCTCAAAACACCGCCGTCACTCCTAAAACTTCCCCCTTCCTAAACAACTACATGCCATTTTTTGATTGGTTGACATGGTACATTTTTCAACCAATAGGAAAGGGTGGGGGGGGGTTTGGTTTTGGTTTTGCTCACAGGCGGAGAGCGCTTTCGCGTTTTCCTTATAAAACCCCGTTTTTACCGTTTCTTCCCGCAGTAAATATAAACAACGACAGTATTCAGGAAGAAAACCAAACATTGCAGATATTTTTATCATAACTCTGGTTTTACGTGGCCTATCAACACAATTTAAAAACTGGTATAAAGTCCACACTTTTTCCGTCAATTGTTCCGTCTGTCCTGCTCACATCTCCAATGGTTGTACACGTTGTCATTAACGTGGCTTCACTCCACATCAGCCACGCCGCTTTGCTAGCTAAAACTCCGGTGTCGGCACATAAGGACGCTGTCATAGCCTGTCACCGACGTTGATTAGCTGCGTATATACGAATGTGAATCGCATCATTGGTTGGACTATGGGATAAAGTGGCATCGTTCTAATCCAGTTGTTGGCAATCTCAGTCCACGAGGGCCGGTGTCCCTGCAGGTTTTAGATGTGTCCTCGAACCAACACAGCTGATTTAAATGGCTAAATTAGCTCCTCAACATGTCCTGAAGTTCTCCAGAAGCCTGGTAACTAACTAATCATGTGATTCAGGTGTGTTGACCCAAGGTGAGAACTAAAACCTGCAGGGACACCAGCCCTCATGGACTGAGATTGCCCACCCCTGTTCTAATCCCATTCGGGAGCAGCCAGTCACTTACTGACTAACACTGCAAAACAGAATTGTTAAAGTTTTAATTTTAATTTCAATTCAGGTTAGATTTTTTTTTGTGTGTGTGTGCGCAATGCAGATATTCTGTGCGCAGAGACCGTGCCAGTAGTGCGCAATTGCGCACGCGCGCAGCTTAGAGGGAACTTTGCTTGCAGATATAAACACTGCTCTGTGCACCATCCCCACAACGAGTATCACTTAAACAAAGGTGCATCAAGGGTGCATGTGTAGGAAGCCCCTGCATGGAGAAGAAGGCTGGAAGCCAAAATCAGGGAAGACCTCCAGCATCCATTCCTTACACTTTGGAGACGGTGCGTTTAAAAATAAATAAATAAATAAATGAAAATAAATAGCTGAAGAATTTATTCAGAAAAACTGTTCTGAGTCATTTAGGTACAACTTACCCCTTCGAAGCGGGCGCTTTTTCAAACTTGATACCAGCTTCCTTTGACCAGTTGCTCTTTAAGGACACACAGCTGGGTTCAGCTCCAGGTTGGTTCCTGTGAATAATGATGGAGCAGTGATGTGAGTGCTGAGCTGTGACATGGAGAAGAGTCATGGACAGTTAGAGATGGTCATCTCACCTCTGAGCTTTGGTCTGGCTCTCATGGTCCCCACACAGAGTGGTTTTAGAGGGAGGGACTCCCTCCTCTCTGTCCTCACACTGATCCATGCTGCTGACTTCACATCCACATCAGCTCACACACACTTTCTACCTTCACCTGCAGAGGAAACACAAATCATTCATGGGACATCAACTGAAATCCTCCTTTCCATCATGTGTGCTGTCCAAATATCAGCTGCTTCATCTCAGTGTCAGCTGAATGCAGTCAGACAGCAGTGTGAGGCAGAGGAAGCTGGCTGTACAGTCACTCATCTATATTTGTTGCTTCATATGTTTAGCGTGCTAAAAAGCTTCCAGACAGTCACAGAAAGAGCAAAATCACCTGAATAAAATCAAACATATTATAAATTACATGAATATAACTTTTATTCCAAAACAACTGACAGGAAATAGCAGATTGAATTTGATCCATAGCAAATTTTACCACTAAGTAAATACCAGGTCAGTAATACCGATACCAAGTACTGTTACCTGAGACTGGTTACCTATACTTTTAACTAGTAATAGCAGCTTCTGTATTTTCATGTAAAGGAGAGCAGTGTGTCATGATTTCTAGGATGAATCCATCAAAATGTTTAATCTGAATTCATTTTAATGACTGCTAAATGACTGTGATCTTTGCTTTCTAGTTTAAAGACAAGAAAACACACAATTCACAGTTTTCACATTTTTTTAAACTGTTTTTTTTTTTTTTTGAGACCTTGAAGGTAAACGTGTTTGTCTGGAAAGCACTTTGAGTCCAATTCTGGTATTTTGATTGTACTACATAAAAAAGAAATGCTTGACCATTAAGACAAAAGGCAATCTTCGGAAAGAAGAGAGACTGGACGTCTTTAAGTTTGACCTCTCATCTGAGAAGCTTCTTCAGTTCTAAGACCAAATGATTGAGAGTCCCAGGTATTTAAGAGCTAATGGGAGTTGTCCCTTAAGAGGGTCGTAGGCCCACTGTTGATCATGTGCCTCATCACATGAGCCAAGATGTAAAAAAGGGTGTGGGTCATTATCAGGAGAGGTTTCGGGTGACACCTTGCCTCACTGTATCATGTATCAGGCATATTCTTTCTTCTCTTTTTGTAGGTTTTATATGTTTTTATTACTGATGTTGCCACAGTTCAGAATTCCCCTCCCGCACACACTGCTGTTTGCAGTGTTTAAATTAACAGTCTTCACCAGATGCTCCTCTTTCCAACTCACTGCAACGCTGCTTCAGCATGCTTGCGAGAAGTATAGCATTTTCATAGAAAATCGTAATTTTGATAAATGGGAGCAACATACTGAATACAGAGGAGAAAAATTGACATTTACTCTGAAACATTAGTATTGATCCAGCACCAAGCCCACCCCTAACAGCATCAACACACAGTAAAACTCCTAAAGACAAACTGTTAAAGGAGGAAACAAAGCAAACTTACAGTATTTTCTAACAGTGCTGAAAAAGAAGAATCTCCACTCTGTCTTGACTTGAGCTTTTGTTGCATGCTATTGCAAATCATTTCAATGCTCTTTGGCTCTGTCTGTACTATTGAGGATTCATCAGGAACACTCTCACAAGCCTCGGCACGTTAGAAAAAACAGACGCATCGCAGGAAGTGAAAAGTTGGAAATAATATTGCACTGTGGGAAATAAATAAATGGAAAGTGGGAGCGATGTTGCTGATTAACATGAATCACCTTCCATGTTACTAAGAATATTTCTCAAAAGTTCAGACTTTTGTTCAAGGTCAACATAAAACAGTTTTTTTGTAAATCTACCAGATTAATTAGATTAGATTAATTAGAGTTTATAATTACTTCGATCAAAATAAATACAAAACAGATATAAAGATAATTGAATGTCTTCTTCAGTGGGGAAGTCATCAGGTTAAAAAAAAATGTAATGAATTTACGGTATAACAATAATTATATCCACTAAGCTTTGAACTCTTGGTGGAAGAGATGTGACTCTCTTTGTGTTAAAGGCCTGACACACCTGAAGTGCATTTGAATATTAATTAAACTGCATATTAGGTCAGAGCCAAGTGCCCTTTGGGCTTTCTGTTGAGTTTATGCCTGAAGAATGTAGTGTGAACCTAACTTGTTCCAGATTAAAAGTCATCACTTAATGACCAATCAGTTCTCTGGAAATAGTGTCAGCATTTCTGGGATGTCTGTCAGATCCCTGTGGGCAGAAAGTAGGAGGCTCTAAAGTCTTTCCCTGATGAGTATTGGTAATGAATATAGAGTTGTAGATGAATTTTTATTGAGTGATTTTTATGACAGTTTATCAATACATGGTCCTGAAACAGGACAAGTATTTGTACTTGCTGCAGCTGAAAGAATAAAAACTTAAACCTTCCTTTAAACTTTAATTGTATAAAATACTTGATTATAATATGTCAGACTCTCCCGTGTCATACAGACAAAGTGGTGATAGTGAAGTCTTTCTTGGCTTCAAATAGGCTAAACTTCATTAATAAAAATACGTCTGTTCTAGCCTTACTGTTCAAAGCGCTCCCACATTCATACAACATACATTTAATACTAAACTACTGTAAAGAGCTCTTCCTCTCACAAACACTCAAAACACTGCTGTTGTTGCTGTCAGTCTGTATTATGTGTGTTCATATTTTTCATAGTATAGTTTTATCTTCATTCAAAGAATCAGCTGCTCTGTTGCCAGTGCATTTATCTTGTTTCTGTTTGGTAAGATGCTGCTGACACTGTGCATGTCCGCAGTCTTTGCAAGTAGATGTTATGCTTGAATTTTTGTTGGTGTGCTTTTTGTTTTGTTTTGTTTTGTTTTTTTCAAAGGGACTTGTGAAAAACCTGCATAAGAATATAACAGATATGTTTAATATCACATTTTGTACTTTTTCTTCACTTGTTTTTTTCCTTGAAAATGATTAACCGGCTTCCTGTGTGAGTGAAGCTTGTGTGGTGTTATAATGTAAATAGGCACCATTTACTCTTATCTGTGGTTCCAGTCCAGTCCTGATTTGAGTCTTCTTGCGGGTTTTGTGAATGAACAAAATGATATCCCTGTAAGACGAACAGTCAGCAAATGTGCTGAGCAGCCGTAAAGTTCGGTTTAAATGTGCTTCTAAGCAAATGGAAGCTTGGTAATGGCTCTTGATCGGGTAATTTTGAACAGTTGCAGCTGGCCGAAGAGCCTCCTCCTCCTTTGTCATCTTCTCCTTCTTTTACATTCTGTGTCTTTTCTTTTGGTTGTAGAAAGAGTGAAAAAGTTCTTTAACTAAAACATTTCAATTACTTTCTTTAGCAAAATAGAGTTGTAAAAAAAAGTGTAAACTCCAAAAGCTTTGGTGACTTTTCACTTTTGACCTGTTTGTTGAGAGCTTGCTTTTGCTCAGGAAAGCTTGTGTTTCTTATATGTCATTTATATTGCATTATTGGAGCTCATCCTAGCTATCAGAGGGTAAGAATTTATAGAGTTCACGTATGTTAATGAATTGTTATCAGAATTGTTTGATTCAATATTGTGTTTTTCCCCATTTGGTTTTACTATTTTAACAATTCTATATATCAATTATAAACAAATGAGCCACACATTTACTACAGTCAAGCTGAGCTGTGTGGCTAAACTGCAGGATACTCTTGTTCTTAGCACTCTGCTCTACTGAATCAAATTGCCAAGTTCATATCAAGTAATATATCAACTCTACAAGCCCAAACTTGCATAGTTGCACTTCATAATCAGAATCAATACTGAGTAAGCCTACTTGGAATGTGGAAGGACTCCACCTATGATGGGAAAATGATGGGAATGAGAAGGGGGGATCGAGATTGTCACAATGAGAGGACGCGTTACTGAATGACTTTGATTTATTTTATGCAGAGGACTGAGATGGACTGATGTTATCTGACTAATGGATCAAAGTATAACTGATTTATTCTCACACAGCAGATGACTGTTTTTATCACAGTGTAAAAATCCCAGATCTTAAAAAAAATCCATCAATAAATTCCACAAATGTGGAATAAGTTATTAATCTATTAAAATCTTATTACTTTGACTCCAGCCTCATCAAACAGTTAAAATCTGTATTTCATTGTTTTATAAATCATTTAGCAAATATTATCAACAACTCTTTACAGACTGGTTATTTCTCTCAGTTGTTTTGTAATCACACTGCTAGTCAAGAAAAACAACTTAAATCAGTTGTAATTATAAATTATGGGCATATTTCTCATCTTCTTTTTTCTTCTCTGCAAAATATTTGAAAATGACGTTTCTAAACTACTGAATGAAAACCTTTCATCCCATCAGGTTTCCGAACCAATGGCAGCACAAAAACAGGTCATCAAATACCTGAAACTCTCCGTGAATCACTGTTACACACAGTTAGTGATGGTGTGATGAAGCCCCATGAATGTGTCAAATATTTCCAGCCAATTGCGGCTTTGCCAAAAGGCAGATCACACAAAGTGTTTAACAGCTCATGTACGAGTACTGAATACTGGCATGAATACTGTGACATTACATGTGAATGTAATGATGTATCATTTGCAGAATACCAATATGAGGCCATGTGTGTGTATATATATATATACATATATATACACACACATATATATATGTATACAGTTGCTTGCAAAAGTATTCGGCCCCCTTGAACTTTTCCACATTTTGTCACATTACAGCCACAAACATGAATCAATTTTATTGGAATTCCACGTGAAAGACCAATACAAAGTGGTGTACACGTGAGAAGTGGAACGACAATCATACATGATTCCAAACATTTTTTACAAATAAATAACTGCAAAGTTGCGTGTGCGTAATTATTCAGCCCCCTGAGTCAATACTTTGTAGAACCACCTTTTGCTGCAATTCCAGCTGCCAGTCTTTTAGGGTATGTCTCTACCAGCTTTGCACATCTACAGACTGAAATCTTTGCCCATTCTTCTTTGCAAAACAGCTCCAGCTCAGTCAGATTAGATGGACAGCATTTGTGAACAGCGGTTTTCAGATCTTGCCACAGAGTTTTTTTGTTAACATAAATGTTCAAGATTTTCAATAAACATGTTAAGTTCGTATATTTTCCTTTTTTCTCGAGTCTGTTTGCTCACGCAAAATGAAATGCGATTAATATAGAATAAAGATGAATTATATTTAATGATGATTAATCAAAGTTCATCCACAGTAACCCTGTGATGAATATATATGTATATATATATAGATATAGATATATACATAAAACAATACTCTGTGAGATTGATTTGAGAAAATGTAAGTTGTGAGATATTATGTAAAATTATGTCAAATGCTCCCAAACGTTTTGTTTTTTTTGGGTGGGTCCATAATGTCCTCACAACCTCTGCTTGTGACGTGACAATCCTCAGATCCAGATCATGGAAAACACTTCCTATAATTCCTGCATCTTTTCAACAGCTTGAATCACATAATGAGGCAGTTGAATCGTTTCAGAGAAACAGGGCTTCCTTTGTCTTCGGTCACATGACAGGGCTTTAATGTCATACGTAACATCACAACACACAGTTACATGACATTAGTGAAGATGTGATGAAGTTCATCTCTGTTCAACAGCTCGTCTGGAAGTGCTAACATCTGCTGCTCATTCAATGCATAATCAAATCTGTCCTGGAACATGCTCAGTGTACAAACATCTGTAGCAACATACACTAAGTTCTGAAATATTTTAATTGTGGTACCACTTTGGCAAAAATCTAATTAAAAAATTCAAAAGCTAAAACGAATGGTACTAAGGGTAATGAACTCTATTGTAAAAAAAAAAAAAAAGGGTCAAATTTTACCCAGACAGTATGGGACAGTATAGAAAGGTTTCTTTAAAGTTGAAGACCATAAAATTATATTTCGTATTTGATTACACTTATAACTTCATTCATTCATCAAAAGACATGGTGACATCAAAGTTTGGACGGTAAAGAGAGAAATAATGAGACAAGACGCTATTTACACTAAACTGAACACAGAGAAGCTGAAGAATCAAGAGAGATCGAAAACCCTGATGTTGTTCTGAACACAAACCCAAATCCAGCATAAAGAGGTTCAGTGAATGTGGTGTTGAAGGTGTGGAGGTGGATCAGAGTGTCATCAGAGGAGACTCTGTAGAAGGACAGAGCGCCAGCAGGACAGTCCACATACACTCCTACTCTGCCAGACCAAGAATAGGAAGAGCAGATGAACGTTTCTCTATTGTTGTGCCAAGCAGAGCAACCTCGTTTAGAGAAGCTGAGACACCAGGACTGATCATTAAATCCAAATTCAATGTCATTTCTTTCATCTCTGTGCCCTTTTCTTGGGATTCTTCCGTAACTTACTGATATGTGAACCTGTCCATTTTTCTCGACCTCCCAGTAACAGCGACCAGTCAGACCTTCTCTACACAGCACCTGGGGGCACCATTCATCAAATCTGTCTGGATGATCAGGATATGGCTGCTCCTCCTTAACATATGTCACCTTCCTGTTGTTGTCAGACAGCTTAAGGTTCTTGTGTACTGTGTTTGTGTCGATTGTGAGTTGACAGGAATCTGATGGAGAGAACAAACACAATCCAGCTGCAGTTATTGATCCATCATCTGGTCATTGATTGACACTTAGATGATGACTCCTGACATCAGAGATGTGAATGAGTGATGTGACAGTTTGAAGATGGTTGAATGTGTGCTGCTTTGTTTTCATGAATCACATTAAAAACACACTTACACTTCCTCAGACCTGGTCTCAACCATTGTTCTCCTGAAGGCTCCACCCTGAGAGAAGGAAGGGGGTTACATCCTGCACATTACATCGCTCTTTTACACACAAGCACAGACACACACATCTGTCTAAACTAAAACAATGACAAAGATGTTCCTGCAGCTGCTACACACAAATATCTGCAATTTATGTTCACTGTCTCTTGTAAGAGGAAAAATGCTCCTAACATCAGTGATTAACATATCAGTGAAAATGTCACAATATTCCAATAAATAGATCCACAGTGAGAAATATTTTCAGTCACTCCTCCCTCTATTAGAAATTGTCTGTGGGTGCAGCAGTCCTCTCCATACCTGAGAGTGTCCAGACTCCAGTCTGGATTCTCCAGTCCAGAAGACAAGAGCTTCACTGCTGACTCTCCCAGATGATTGTAGCTCAGGTCGAGCTCTCTCAGATGGGAGGGGTTGGACGTTAGAGCTGAGGCCAGAGAATCAGAGCCTTCTTTTGCGATCAGACAGCCCGATAGACTACAGACACACACAACATATATGAAGGAAACTCTCAGGGAATTGCTGTGTGCTGTAAAATACAGCTACTTTTAGTACCATTGATGTTAAGTTAGACTCTTTTTCTCCAATTGATCTTTCTGAGTTAACTTCAATAATTACTTCCTCCAAACCATCAACGTGTCTTTTAGACCCCATTCCTACAAAACTGCTCAAAGAAGTCCTGCCATTAATTAATTCTTCAATCTTAAATATGATCAACCTATCTCTAATAATCGGCTATGTACCACAGGCCTTCAAGGTGGCTGTAGTTAAACCTTTACTTAAAAAGCCATCTCTAGACCCAGCAGTCTTAGCTAATTATAGGCCAATCTCCAACCTTCCTTTCATATCAAAAATCCTTGAAAGAGTAGTTGTCAAACAGCTAACAGATCATCTGCAGAGGAATGGCTTATTTGAAGAGTTTCAGTCAGGTTTCAGAGCTCATCACAGCACAGAAACAGCTTTAGTGAAGGTTACAAATGATCTTCTTATGGCCTCTGACAGTGGACTCATCTCTGTGCTGTCCTGCTAGACCTCAGTGCTGCGTTTGATACTGTTGACCATAATATCCTATTAGAGCGATTAGAACATGCTGTAGGTATTACAGGTACTGTACTGCAGTGGTTTGTATCATATCTATCTAATAGACTCCAATTTGTACATGTAAATGGAGAGTCCTCTTCACACACTAAGGTCAATTATGGTGTTCCACAGGGTTCAGTGCTAGGACCAATTCTATTTACATTATACATGCTTCCCTAGGCAACATCATTAGAAGACATAGCATAAATTTTCACTGCTATGCAGATGACACGCAGCTCTATCTATCCATGAAGCCAGGTAACACACACCAATTAGTTAAACTACAGGAATGTCTTAAAGACATAAAGACCTGGATGGCCGCTAACTTTCTGCTTCTTAATTCAGATAAAACTGAGGTTATTGTACTCGGCCCTGAAAATCTTAGAAATATGGTATCTAAGCAGATTCTTACTCTGGATGGCATTACCTTGGCCTCCAGTAACACTGTGAGGAACCTTGAGTCATTTTTGACCAGGACATGTCCTTCAACGCACATATTAAACAAATATGTAAGACTGCTTTCTTCCATTTGCGCAACATCTCTAAAATTAGAAATATCCTGTCTCAGAGTGACGCTGAAAAACTAGTTCATGCATTTATTACTTCCAGGCTGGACTACTGTAATTCATTATTATCAGGATGTCCTAAAAACTCCCTGAAAAGCCTTCAGCTGATCCAAAATGCTGCAGCAAGGGTACTGACAGGGACTAGAAAGAGAGAGCAGATTTCTCCTGTTTTGGCTTCCCTTCATTGGCTTCCTGTTAAATCCAGAATTGAATTCAAAATCCTGCTCCTCACATACAAGGTCTTAAATAATCAGGCCCCATCTTATCTTAATGACCTTGTAGTACCATATCACCCTATTAGAGCACTTCGCTCTCGCTCTGCAGGCCTACTTGTTGTTCCTAGAGTATTTAAAAGTAGAATGGGAGGGAGAGCCTTCAGTTTTCAGGCCCCTCTTCTGTGGAACCAGCTTCCAGTTTGGATTCGGGAGACAGACACTATCTCTACTTTCAAGATTAGGCTTAAAACTTTCCT
This sequence comes from Oreochromis aureus, assembly GCF_013358895.1. Lineage (NCBI taxonomy): Eukaryota > Metazoa > Chordata > Actinopteri > Cichliformes > Cichlidae > Oreochromis > Oreochromis aureus. The sequence goes on along the minus strand of NC_052963.1, from coordinate 26,231,656 downwards.
TTTTGCTAAAGCATATAGTTAGGGCTGGACCAGGTGACCCTGAATCCTCCCTTAGTTATGCTGCAATAGACATAGGCTGCCGGGGATTCCCATGATGCATTGAGTTTTTCCTTTCCAGTCACCTTTCTCACTCACTATGTGTTAACAGACCTCTCTGCATTGAATCATATCTGTTATTAATCTCTGTCTCTCTTCCACAGCATGTCTTTATCCTGTTTTCCTTCTTTCACCCCAACCGGTCGCAGCAGATGGCCCCGCCCTCCCTGAGCCTGGTTCTGCCGGAGGTTTCTTCCTGTTAAAAGGGAGTTTTTCCTTCCCACTGTCGCCAAAGTGCTTGCTCATAGGGGGTCATATGATTGTTGGGTTTTTCTCTGTATTTAATATTGTGCTATCTACTGTACAATATAAAGCGCCTTGAGGCGACTTTTGTTGTGATTTGGCGCTATTTAAATAAAATTGAATTGAATTGAATTGAATTGCTCCAATGTCTGGATTTTGTGTGTAGACATGATCCAGCTTCAGCCTTGTGAAAAGAAAAGAAATGTGTCTCCAGCCCATCATTATATATGATTCTGAATGAGAAAAAAGGTATTAAGTATGTTGTAATTGTTAAACACAGAACCATAATTCATATGTGAGTTTGCTGACAGTTGATCATACTTACCTGCTTAATTGCTTCTCACTGAGAGTGTGTGTGAAGTTGGACTTGGAGGCTGTGTGTGTGTGTGTGTGTGTGTGTGTGTGTGTGTGTGTGTGTCAAAAAGGAGCTGTCATTAACATGTGTGGCTGAGGAATCTCCCTTGAGCTACAAGGGTTCCTCAGAGATAAGCAGGATAGACATCCAGAATAGATGCAGTTAGAACTGAGCAAATCCACTTATCTGTTGGCTCCATCTAAGCTCTGCACTACCAACTGGATAATACTCACAGGATCAGAGACTAGACTTTATAAACAGAGAGCCAAGGCAGACTTCCTGTACTGGGGTCCTGGTTCCACAGATCAACAAAGTTCACTTGATATCCTTCCCTAGTCCATCCAGCATGTGAACATTGGAATATTATGAAAATACTTTTTGGTAATTTAATGTGGTATGGTAAACTTTTATGTATTCTATAGTGAAAGTGAAACATTTCAAGCCTTTGTTTTAACATTGATAATTGTAGCTTATAGCTCATGATAATCAGAAATCTCAACTATAGTCATATTACAGTAAAAAAGTATTCAAACATTGTATAACCAGTCTAGGTCAGTAACACCCAACCACAGTCATGGAGAACAGTGTTGATAGTTGACAGTTGTACAGACTATGATGATTAACACCTTCCACAAAAAGTATAAAAATTCAGACTAGCTCAAGACTGCTATCAAATCAACGTTGGCTTTAGTAACACCAGACAAAGTTTTTTTAGAGGCGTGGTTCATTAAGCCAAAATATTGACCCGATGATGAAAAGTAAAATCATCAAACTTGTTATATTTTTATGAGGACAAAGTAAATATCTAAAAGAAGGTCACGTAAGTGTCATTCAGAAGGAAAAGTCTAAAAATATTTTATCATCACAGTTCAAACATACAAATGTATTGAAGGGTGAAGTGTTTGACAAGAGTATTACTAAAAAGTTTTTTAAATGTGAGTTCACAGTCACAAGCAAGAAGCAAAAGCAGAAGAAAATAATACAAAATCTTCATAAAACTAATATCCAAAATAAAGAAGGATATGCAACAATTAATTTGCAAATCACACAGTCTTACAAATTCATCTACATGTTATGAGTTGGAACAGATATATGAATCCTGACCTGAGACTTTCCAGTATACAATGGGAACTCTTCAGTCCAGAAGCCAGCAGCTTCACTCCTGAATCCTGCAGGTTGTTGTTACTCAGGTTAAGTTCTTTGAGATTAGAGGACAGGGAGCTGAGAACTGAGGACAGACCTTCACAGCTTCTCACTGACAGGTTACAGATATTCAGTCTGCAAAATATAAAAAAATAAAATAAAAGAGAATAAAAATAAGAGAAAATAAGAGAATATGGAAATAAGAAAATGTGTAGTAGTTATTAAATACTCTCTACTGTCCACTAAGAAAGTAATGGATTGTAAAGAAACACCACTGTTTACTTACAGAGCTTTGCAGGAGGCTTTGGTCACTGGCAGCAGCCTCAAAAGAGCCTCCTCTGAAGCAGAGTATTTCTTCAGGTCAAACACATTCAGATCTTCTTCTGATGACAGTAAGATGAAGACGAGAGCTGACCACTGAGCAGGAGACAGTTTATCTGTAGAGAGACTTCCTGAACTCAGGGCCTGTTGGATCTCCTCCACTAGAGAATGATCATTCAGTTCATTCAGACAGTGGAACAGGTTGATGCTTTTTTCTGCAGACAGATTCTGACTGATCTTCTCTTTGATGTACCGGATATTTTCCTGTTTGGTCTGTGAGCTACATCCTATCTGTGTCAAAAGACCTCGTAGGAGAGTCTGATTTTCCTTCAGTGAGAGACCAAGAAGGAAACGGAGTAACAAGTCCAGGTGTCCATTTGGACTCTTTAAAGTCTTGTCCACAGCACTCACAAAGAATTGTGTCTCTGCAAATTCTCTTGTTTCACACATCTGGGAGATTTCTTGTTCTTCCAGCAGATTGATAGCAGACTTTATAAAGGTCAGATGAACATGAAGAGCAGCCAGAAACTCCTGAACACTCAGATGGACAAAGCAGAACACCTTGTCCTGGTACAGTCCTCTCTCCTCTCTAAAGATCTGTGTGAACACTCCTGAGTACACTGAGGCTGCTCTGATATCGATGCCACACTCTGTCAGGTCTGATTCATAGAAGATCAGGTTTCCTTTCTGCAGCTGCTCAAAAGCCAGTTTTCCCAGAGACTCAATCATCTTCCTGCTCTCTGGACTCCAGTGTGGATCTGTCTCAGCTCCTCCATCATACTTGACCTTTTTCACTTTGGCCTGAACCACCAGGAAGTGGATGTACATCTCAGTCAAGTTCTTAGGCAACTCTCTCCTCTTTTTGGTTTTCAGCACATCCTCCAGAACTGTAGCAGTGATCCAGCAGAAGACTGGGATGTGGCACATGATGTGGAGGCTTCGTGATGTCTTGATATGGGAGATGATTTTGCTGGCCTGCTCTTCTCTGAATCTCTTCTTGAAGTACTCCTCCTTCTGTTGTTCAGTGAACCCTCTAACCTCTGTCACCATGTCAACACACTCAGGATGGATCTGATTGGCTGCTGCAGGTCGTGTGGTTATCCAGATTCGAGCAGATGGAACCAGCTTACCCCTGATGAGGTTTGTGAGCAGCACACCCACTGCAGTGGGCTCTGTAACATCAGTCAGGGTCTCTGTGTAGTGGAAGTCCAGATGAAGTCGACACTCATCCAGACCATCAAAGATAAACAGAACCTGGAAGTCTTCAAAGCTGCAGATTCCTGATTCTTTGGTTTCAGTAAAGAAGTGATGAACAAGTTCCACCAGGCTGAACTTTTTCTCTTTCAACAAATTCAGCTCTCTGAAAGTGAATGGAAACATGAATTGGATGTCCTGGTTGGCTTTTTCAGCGGCCCAATCTAGTGTGTACTTCCGCGTTAAGAATGTTTTTCCAATGCCAGCCACTCCCTTTGTCAGGACTGTTCTGATTGGCTTATCTATTCCAAGTGAAGTTTTAAAGATGTCTTCTTGTCTAATTGTTGTTTCTGGTCTGTCTGATTTCCTGGATGCTGTTTCAATCTGTCTAATCTCATGTTCTTGGTTGACCTCTGTAGTCTCTCCCTCTGTGATGTAGAGCTCTGTGTAGATCTGATTCAGAAAGGTTGGGTTTCCTTCTTTAGCAATTCCCTCAAACACACACTGGAACTTCTTCTTCAGGTTAGATTTAAGTTTATTCTGACACATGATGGGGAATCCTAAAAGAATAGACAAACAACATTTATGTAATATAAATAATAATAGTAATAATAATAAAATGGTCTACTGCTTATTATATCTTTAGAGAAATCCTCTTACTATTCTCCAGACGTTGAGCCAGCACCTCCTGCTTCATTATTCTCAGGAAGTTCGCTGTGATCCTAAGAAATGCCTCACTGCTGCTCTTCCTCTCCATCTCATGGTCACCCTGCAACACCTCCTCTGCCTGACTCTTTATGTAATCTGGACTCAGAACCTTCTGGATCTTTCTCAGTTCATTCTTCACAAAAGCATTGAGGTTCTCCTCCAACAGCTGGAAAACATTATTTGAATGCTACAGTCAGACTGAAATCATAGAGAAACATCAGCCAAGCATCAGCAAGCATGTTGGACATACCGTTTATGTAATGGTCTAGTTCTTTCTTTATTGCCCTTTTTATTGAAGCAAGCATTAGCCATGATTGCTTTTTACACAATTATAACAGTATCTGATGATACAATATATGTTTTATGCCTCTCCGGTGAAGTGATTCTCCTGACCGGACTCACCGGCTACCTCGTTTTTCTCCTACAGTGAAAAGGGACATGGCGAATCAGCACTGGTGTGCTGGAAAAAGAACAGAACCTTGATATTCTCTGAAGTTCTGGTTATATTCACAATCCAAAGCTCTAAAAAAGGATAGCTAAATATTTAAGTTTCTAAATAGACTATAAGAACAATAACCACATAATCGATGCGTGGTTATCATGGATTATAATACCTGGTAAAGTATTTAGAAAGATAAGACAACTAGGATTTCAATTCATTAATTGTTTTGCATATAATAACATTTACAACCACCTATAATTTAACAACATTACATAAATCAGTCAATGGTTACTTATTATTATTAACTTACAAAATATTGGCAAGATATTTCATCGCCCAGATGAGCAACATAGGATTGGAATGATCAGCTGACTTTATCCACTTCATTTTGTTACATTAGACACCTTGAAATTTGTCCATACTAGCCATAAGAGCATTAGCTAAGATCAGCCAGAAGAAAGCCACGTCAGTCAAATTCCTGTTAGCCCAGACCCAGCCTTCAATTGATAAAACTTGCTTTCTTCCTGCTAAAGTTAGTTAACATTAGCTTAACTAAAAGTGCAAATAAACTTTCTCCTAGTTTTAATCTAATTCAACCTGTTTGTAGTCCTTATGTGGAGTTTCTGCCTGAATAAAGTTCCATCAGGAGCTAAATTAAATTATTCAGTTTTTCTTTTGAATTTTATTCTTTGTGAAAAATTAAAAAACTTACAATGAAATGAACAGAAAACAACAAGTAATTGTAAACGTACAGACCATAAATATGGAGTCCAGGTGTGTTTTATCCTGCGAGACAGTCGGACCAGTGGGAACATCTGACCTGGTGATACTGTAAAGAAAATTTCAAGAATTGGCTCCATTCAGTTTTATGCTTTGGTGATTTTTATACACTTTGCCCATAAAAGTATACGGAGTTTTTTTATATATATGTGTTACTGCTATCAAATTCAAAATGAGCAACTGTTCTTGTTCAAATGACACATTTTTGTCATTTAAACATTTGATATATTTTCTATTTTCCGTGTAAATGTGTAAATTAACAACTACTGTATAATAAAATGGTTAAAAATCCATAAAAGTGGCATCACACGTGTTATAATTTCCAATCACTTAAACTAAACCATCATTCTTCAGTAATAAACAAAGCCAGCTAAGTATTGATCCTAAGATGTCAATCAGCTACTCAGCAGGTGGAATATAAGGCAGCTTTGGTAACCAGCACATTTCTGCAGCACTAAAGATGCTGAACTACAAACAAGACAAAGAAGGCTAATAATACAAATAAATATGCAGGAATCACCTAAGAAAACACTCAAACTTAAAAAAAAAAAAAAAAAAGCTAAAAAATAGCACAAGAATCTATGGATTATAGACCCTGCCAAAACAACTAATGGAAATAAACAGCCAGAAACCTCAAGATATAAAGGAGAAACATAACAATTGAATGACAATTAAAAACAATAACAATTTAAAAAACTAGATAACAAACAGAACTTTAAATAATAAGCAAGAATTCATTACAAAACCTCACAACTCTGGATCAAAGACCCAAGATTAGGAAAAATGTTTGTTTTTTTTAAAGTTATGATTGTGACAAAAAGTAAGTGGTGCTAAAAAAAAACAACCAGAACCATTGTGCAATAATTAGTTAATTAATTAAATAAATATCATCTTGGAGAGGCAGAGTTTCTCTGAAATAAAGATGGGCAGAGTTTACTGGTCTGCAACAAAAGGCATCTACAAATTACTGAACAATTTCAGAATAATGTTCTTCATTGTAAATTTGTGTAGTCTGTGACTATCTCATCTACTGCATCATCAAAGGGTGCCAATAGAAGATCATCACTTGTTCCATTGGCAGATTTATTTCACTTATTTCAAGCAAGAATATCTTGTATTAAGTGAAAAAACTGCCAATGGAACAAGTGAAAATTCTCCAGGTCCAAGATGCACTGTCTAAAAACAAGTTCCTATATCTAACTTAAATGTTACTCTCTAGCTGATTTTCTTATTTTAAGTGTAATGAGATTATTTTGACTAGAAATTAGACAAATATACTTGGTAAGATTTTGAGTTTTTGCAATGTAGGCATGACTCTGTCATGAAAATCACTGGATGAGCTAAGGAACACTTCCCCATGGCATACGCACATGCAGGTTAAAGCTTTTTCATGCAAAAAAAATAAGTAAGAAGTGAAAATAATCCAGAAATAGCACTGCTTTCTCCGGGCCAAAGCTTATTTAAAATGGACTGAGGAAAAGTGGAAAACTGTTCTGTCGTCAGACAAAAGGAAATTTCAAATTCTTTTTGGAAGACATGGATCTTGCATCCCCCAGACTAAAGAGGGGGAAAAAACATGCAGCTTGGTATCAGTGTTCAATTTGACAGCCTGGGCCTCTGATGTGTAGGTGTGCACTGGTGCCTATGGAACTCGCAGCTTGCAAATCTTAAAGGCAATATCAATGCTAAATGGTTTCAGAGGAGCCTGAATGTAGAGCTGGCCTACCTGCAGTCCAGATCTTCAACCAACTAAAACCTTTGGTGCATCATAAAATGAAAAATATGACAAAGAAGACCTGGGACTGTTGAACAGCAAAAATACTATATCAAACAAGAATGGGACACCATTGCTCTCCCAAAGGTCCAGCAACTGGTCCCAGATGTTTATGGACTGTTGTGTAAAGAAGAGAGAGTTCTACACAGTGGTAACCTTGTTCCACTGTGCTGTGCTGCTGCCATCAAATTTAAAATGAGCTACTGCTCTTCTTAAAATGGTACATTGTCTTATTTAAAGATTTTATATGTTGTCTGTATTCAGTTGTAAATAAGATTTATGAGATTTGAAAATGATCAAATACTAATTTTATCTACATTTACATAGCGTCTTTAACACCGTTAACTCTTTATTAACTTGGTTTTTCTGGGCTTTTCTTTTTTTCAACATGTTCATGAATCTATTTTTCATTTCAAACACACACTAGACTCATAAACTCCGTTATCAGCCGTAAATATTTCCTCCTGTTTTAGTTTTGACTTTCACTAAAAATAAAAACACATCATGCTGAGCTCATGTTGAAAAATTGACATATTCCTTTGTTAGACATTTCGGAGCTCTGTATGTGGAGCAAAGCTCATGTTTACCTCTCCGCAGTACAGGGCTGTCCTTTAAATTCAATGACCCGTTCAGCCGAGGCGGTGCTCTTCAAGGACACATTGCTAGGTTCAGGACTGGGGTCAGATCCAGCTGTAGTCCTAACTGTATTTCTGTAAATAAAGACGGTGCATTGATTTGAGGGCTCAGCAGTGCCATGGAGGTCAGAGAGTTTGTGACAGTTAGACATGGTCAACTCACATCTGAGCTCTAGTCTCGCTCTCATCCTGCTCTCTAATAACATCAATATGATGTTCAACTGAGGCAGCAGTCTTCAAGGAGATGTAGCTGTGCTCAGGTTCATGTTCAAAATACAGAGTTTTTAACAGCTTACATAGTATGGAAGAAGGTAACAAGAAAGGCATTCTTCCTACACTAACAACTTTCTTTGTTTGCAGTCGTTTGTACTCGTTTGATGATGACAAAAAACGCTCAGCTGATGATTCCTGCTGGCTTTGCTCCTCGCCTCTGATGGTGACCTTTGAATCTGAGATCATGTTGTGCCTTCAGTTTGGGGCTGGCGCTGGTTCACATGGTTCACAGTAGGGCTGCCACAAACGATTATTTTGATAGTCAACTAGTCATTGATTATGTTTGACAGAGAGAATTTTGGTGGGTTCACGCTGTTCTCCTGACTCTTGGTGGCGCTGTCACTTGGTGTTCGCTCGCTCTGTGGTATAGTATCACTTCCTGTTCCTGCTCAAACACAGTGGTGTTTCTGAGTAGCTTTTCTGCTTAGCAATTTAATTTAAATCTTTTGATACATCCCTTTTTCATAGTATAATCTTAACGTGCTTCATCTGAATCACCCTTTCTGTGTACTCACTACCTAATTTATAGCCAAAGTATTCACTCACTGTCTCTTTACTGTTTCGCTAGCTTAGCTTAGCTCGTAGCCGACTCGTTAGCACCATGGCTACTTCACCTGTCCCTCCTGCACTTTCCTGCTCATTGTGTCAGATGTTTAGTTACTCCTCGGCCTCCTTTAGCAGTAATGATACCTGTAATAAATGTAGCATATTTGCAGCTCTGGAGGCCAGGATTACTGAATTGGAGACTCGGCCGCACCCTTCATTCACCCGTAGCTAGCCAGGCCCCTGTAGCTGGTGCAGCCGAAGATAGCGTGGGCCCCGCTAGCTGTTCCCCGGCAGACCCCAAGCAGCTGGGGAAAGAGGGCGGCTGGGTGACGGTGAGGAGGAAGCATAGTCTTAAACTGAAGCCCCAGGTACACCACCAACCTGTTCATGTGTCAACTGTTTTTCCCCACTCGGCGACACACCCGCCGGGGGTCAAACTCTGGTAATTGGTGATTCTGTTCTCAGACATGTGAAGCTAGAGACACCGGCAACCATAGTCAATTGTCTTCCAGGGGCCAGAGCAGGCGACATTGAAGGAAATTTAAAACTGCTGGCTAAGGGTAAACGTAAATACAGTAAGATCATAATTCACGTCGGCAGTAATGACACCCGGTTACGCCAATCGGAGGTCACTAAAATCAATATTGAATCGGTGTGTAACTTTGCAAAAACAATGTCGGACTCTGTAGTTTTCTCTGGTCCCTCCCCAATCAGACCAGGAGTGACATGTTTAGCCGCATGTTCTCCTTAAATTGCTGGCTGTCTGAGTGGTGTCCCAGAAACGATGTGGGCTTCATAGATAATTGGCAAACCTTCTGGAGGAAACCTGGTCTTGTTAGGAGAGACGGCATCCATCCCACTTTGGATGGAGCAGCTCTCATTTCTAGAAATATGGACAAATTCATTAAACCCCCAAAATATGACTATCCAGAGTTGGGACCAGGAAGCAGAGTTGCAGTCTTACACGCCTCTCTGCAGCTTCTCTCCTCCTGCTACCCCCAAAACCCATCTCCATTGAGACTGTGTCAGCTCCCAAAAAGACAAAAACAAACTAAAACCAGCAATAAACAACTTAAACATAAAAATCACAAAGAAAGAACAATACAGTATCCACATCTGAACCAAAGAGTAAAACAGTGAAATGTGGATTATTAAATATTAGGTCTCTCTCCTCCAAGTCTCTGTTAGTACATGACTTAATAATTGATCAACAAATCGATTTACTCTGCCTTACAGAAACCTGGTTGCAGCAGGATGAGTATGTTAGTTTAAATGAATCAACACCCCGAGTCATTCTAACTACCAGAAATCCCGAAGCACAGGCCGAGGGGCGGTGTGGCAGCAATTTTCACACCAGCCTATTAATTAACGAAAGACCAAGACAGACTTTTAATTCATTTGAAAGCCTGATGCTTAGCCTCGTCCACCCCAGCTGTAAAACTCAGAAACCAGTCTTACTTGTTATCATCTATCGTCCACCTGGGCCTTACACAGAGTTTCTCTCTGATTTCTCAGACTTTTTATCTGATTTAGTGCTCAGCTCAGATAAAATAATTATTGTGGGTGATTTTAACATCCATGTAGATGCTAAAAATGACAGCCTCAACATCGCATTTAATCTGTTACTAGACTCAATTGGCTTCTCTCAAAATGTAAAAGAACCCACCCACCACTTTAATCACACTCTAGATCTTGTTTTAACGTATGGCATAGAAACTGAATATTTAACAGTGTTTCCTGAAAACCCTCTGCTGTCTGATCATTTCCTGATAACATTTACATTTACAATAATTGATTACACAGCAGTGGAGAGTAGACTTTATCAAAGTAGATGTCTTTCTGAAAGTGCTGTAACTAAGTTTAAGAATATAATCCACCCACTGTTATCATCTTCAATGCCCTGTACCAACATAGAACAGAGCAGCTATCTGAACGCTACTCCAACAGAGGTCGATTATCTTGTTAATAATTTTACCTCCTCACTACGTGCGACTCTGGATACTGTAGCTCCTGTGAAAACTAAGGCCTCAAATCCAAAGTCCCTGACTCCGTGGTATAATTCTCAAACACGTAGCCTAAAGCAGATAACTCGTAAGCTGGAGAGGAAATGGCGTGTCACAAATTTAGAGGATCATCATTTAGCCTGGAGAAATAGTTTGCTGCTTTATAAGAAAGCCCTCCATAAAGCCAGAACATCTTACTATTCGTCACTGATTGAAGAAAATAAGAACAACCCCAGGTTTCTCTTCAGCACTGTAGCCAGGCTGACAAAAAGTCAGAGCTCTACTGAGCCAACCATCCCTTTAACGTTAACTAGTAATGACTTCATGAACTTCTTCACAAATAAAATTTTTATCATTAGAGAAAAATTACCAATAATCATCCCACAGATGTAATATTATCTACAGCTACTCTTAGTACCATCGATGTTAAGTTAGACTCTTTTTCTCCAATTGATCTTTCTGAGTTAACTTCAATAATTAATTCCTCCAAACCATCAATGTGTCTTTTAGACCCCATTCCTACAAAACTGCTCAAAGAAGTCCTGCCATTAATTAATTCTTCGATCTTAAATATGATCAACCTATCTCTAATAATCGGCTATGTACCACAGGCCTTCAAGCTGGCTGTAGTTAAACCTTTACTTAAAAAGCCATCTCTAGACCCAGCTGTCTTAGCTAATTATAGGCCAATCTCCAACCTTCCTTTCATATCAAAAATCCTTGAAAGAGTAGTTGTCAAACAGCTAACAGATCATCTGCAGAGAAATGGTTTATTTGAAGAGTTTCAGTCAGGTTTCAGAGCTCATCACAGCACAGAAACAGCTTTAGTGAAGGTTACAAATGATCTTCTTATGGCCTCTGACAGTGGACTCATCTCTGTGCTTGTCCTGCTAGACCTCAGTGCTGCGTTCGATACTGTTGACCATAATATCCTATTAGAGCGATTAGAACATGCTGTAGGTATTACAGGTACTGCACTGCAGTGGTTTGTATCATATCTATCTAATAGACTCCAGTTTGTACATGTAAATGGAGAGTCCTCTTCAGACACTAAGGTCAATTATGGTGTTCCACAGGGTTCAGTGCTAGGACCAATTCTATTTACATTATACATGCTTCCCTAGGCAACATCATTAGAAGACATAGCATAAATTTTCACTGCTATGCAGATGACACGCAGCTCTATCTATCCATGAAGCCAGGTAACACACACCAATTAGTTAAACTGCAGGAATGTCTTAAAGACATAAAGACCTGGATGGCCGCTAACTTTCTGCTTCTTAATTCAGATAAAACTGAGGTTATTGTACTCGGCCCTGAAAATCTTAGAAATATGGTATCTAAGCAGATTCTTACTCTGGATGGCATTACCTTGGCCTCCAGTAACACTGTGAGAAACCTTGAGTCATTTTTGACCAGGACATGTCCTTCAATGCACATATTAAACAAATATGTAAGACTGCTTTCTTCCATTTGCGCAACATCTCTAAAATTAGAAATATCCTGTCTCAGAGTGATGCTGAAAAACTAGTTCATGCATTTATTACTTCCAGGCTGGACTACTGTAATTCACTATTATCAGGAAGTCCTAAAACTCGCTGAGAAGCCTTCAGCTAATCCAAAATGCTGCAGCAAGAGTACTGACAGGGACTAGAAAGAGAGAGCATATTTCTCCTGTTTTGGCTTCCTTCATTGGCTTCCTGTTAAATCCAGAATTGAATTCAAAATCCTGCTCCTCACATACAAGGTCTTAAATAATCAGGCCCCATCTTATCTTAATGACCTTGTAGTACCATATCACCCTATTAGAGCACTTCGCTCTTGCACTGCAGGCCTACTTGTTGTTCCTAGAGTATTTAAAAGTAGAATGGGAGGAGAGCCTTCAGTTTTCAGGCCCCTCTTCTGTGGAACCAACTTCCAGTTTGGATTCGGAGACAGACACTATCTCTACTTTCAAGATTAGGCTTAAAACTTTCCTTTTTGCTAAAGCATATAGTTAGGGCTGGACCAGGTGACCCTGAATCCTCCCTTAGTTATGCTGCAATAGACGTGGCTGCCGGGATTCCCATGATGCATTGAGTTTTCCCTTCCAGTCACCTTTCTCACTCACTATGTGCTAATAGACCTCTCTGCATCGAATCATATCTGTCATTAATCTCTGTCTCTCTTCCACAGCATGTCTTTCATCCTGTTTTCCTTCTTTCACCCCAACCGGTCGCAGCAGATGGCCGCCCCTCCCTGAGCCTGGTTCTGCCGGAGGTTTCTTCCTGTTAAAGGGAGTTTTTCCTTCCCACTGTCGCCAAAGTGCTTGCTCATAGGGGTCATATGATTGTTGGGTTTTCTCTGTATTTATTATTGTGCTATCTACTGTACAATATAAAGCGCCTTGAGGCGACTTTTGTTGTGATTTGGCGCTATATAAATAAAATTGAATTGAATTGAATTGAAAGTTTGCGATTAGTCGACTAATCAGATCATGCATCCACTTGACATAAAATGTACAGCTTATTGCACCAGCAGCATCTGCTCTTATATAACTATCATTAGCTTAGTGTTTAAAGTGTTTAAGGTATGTGCTAACCAAAAATAAAGATAAGATGATAGTTTATTAAACTTTTATTGACGTTTGCAGATTGTCTTGGTGGAGTTTAATAAACTCAGCTGTCTGCTCCTTGCTATCTAAAATATTACACTGGAGTAAATTCTGGAGCCTCTCACACTTCTGTTTAATCGGTTTTCTGTTTGATGTTTATTCAGCTGTGTGAAAACTATAACTTTAATCTCAGCCAAACCGATTTACTCAGGAACAAACAAAACACTGAAAAAAGCCAAGCAATAGCATTTTAAAGTTATTATCTAAGTGACTTATACTGTATCATGTTAAACCTGAGGAGCGAAAGACCGCAGACGCTTTGAAAACGATGTGCCGGGAGTTGAACCTTGACCTCCCGGCCAGCTCGTCTATGAAAACATCGGATCACTTTTGCAAATGTGTGATGTCTTGATAAATTGAGCAAATATTTGAAGTTTACACACCTACATTCTCGCCTGAAAATATCTGAAAACTTTATTTTGCGACCCAGAAAGAATAATAAGAGTAACATTAAAACTAAGTAGCTGCCGCCATTGTTGGAAACTGGAATTGGCTGAGCCACGCTATGAATTCTGGGATAGGTTGTGTCGCTGTAACGTAATTGGCCTACAAATGCGGCCTCTTAATTTGGACACAGACTGCTTCTTCTTCTTTGGCGTTTAACAGCAGCTGGCATCCTTGTAAATGCATTGCTTCTTCTGTTTCAGTCCATTACTACACTCTTAAATCCTACTTATTCCTGCGTCTTTCAGGATCTCAAAAAGCTTCAAAAGACGCGTCGACTATTAAATTAGTCGTTGACGATTTCATGACTAGTCGAGGAATCGTGGCAGCCCTATTTCACAGTGTTTGTGTAATATGGGTTAGTTAACAATTACTGTATGATGAAATGGTTGGAAACAAATTAGAAAGGCATCACATTTGTTTTAGTGGAAGATTAAAATCAGCTGACCTCGCTGAGTGGAAAAAAAAATTCAAGTCACTTAAACTAATTCATCATACTTCAGTAATAAACAAAACCAAGTGTCGTCCTAAAATATTGATCACCTACTCAGCAGGTGGAATATAAGGTAGAGGCCATCTGTGCTAACAAGCATATAAAGAATATGAAGGTCTGTATGTCGATTCTAACCACCTGAGCAGAATGATAAAAACACAGACGTGAGGACGATGACCTGCTGCTGCTAGCACTGCTGATGGTAGCAGTACTCATCTCTACTTTGGATTTAAAAAAGCCTTTCTTTACATCTAAAAGACATGATAGACATGTATTACTTGTCTTTGTTCCATCTCTGTATCAGGAAGCTGCCACTGTATATCAGTTCTATGCTACCTGGTCCTATAAACCACCTCAAACTCATTTCAGTGACAGAATCATACCGCAGGTCTCTGAAGTCTGTACTCAGCTCAGAAGATCTGTTTTAGTTCCTAAACTGTAATCTTTGTTAACACTTGGTTAATTTAACGGGAACAGGAACCGTTCAGATTCTGTGTGTAGCTGTTTTAGATGATTTACCTTTTGAATTCTTCAATAACTGTGTTTGTATCTTTTTTAAAAATTTTTTCTTAAAATATTTTAAATTGTATTTTTCATTTTAAACTTGTGGTAAACTATTAAACTCTGTCATGTAAATAAGACCCAAAAAAGCCCATGTTCATGTTTACCTCCCTGCAGCAGAGGGTTGTTGTTTAAATTCAATGTGGCGTTCAACTGAGGCATCACTCTGTAAGGACACACAGCTGGGTTCAGTTCCAGGTTGGTTCCTGTGAATAATGATGGAGCAGTGATGTGAGTGCTGAGCTGTGACATGGAGAAGAGTCATGGACAGTTAGAGATGGTCATCTCACCTCTGAGCTTTGCTCTGGCTCTCTCTGGCTCTTTTAGAGGGAGGGACTCCCTCCTCTCTGTCCTCACACTGGTCCATGCTGCTGAATTCACATCCACATCAGCTCACACACACTTTCTACCTTTACCTGGAGAGGAAACACAAATCATCCCAGAACATACAGAATGCATTCACTGACACGAGTATCTAGTTCTAATCTGACCCTACACACTGTGTTTGAATGAAGGGTCTGCTGTTCTAAACTGACCGGCCTTTAGGGTCAGTGGCTTATAAATCCCTCCAACAGTGAGTCAGCACACATGCTACTCATTGACCAAAATCTCTGAACATGCATCACCTGTTTTTGACTGATAAGGAGGAAACTCCAAAAAGAGATACCCCACCCTACATTAAGAAACCAGTACACATATAGACACCCGTCCTGGAGTGTGACAGTTTTCAGGTCGAATTTAAACTGGACCAGTGGATCACTTTGACTGGAAAATTCAGTCAATCCAGCAAATATTTTCAAACACTTCAGCTGATTGGTGAAGAAAGAAAAGTGTTTAAAAAAGACAGATGTTACAGCTCATACAGAGTAAGACACTGATTAAAAACAACAAAAATTTGCAAACTGCAAGTCATGTTTCCTTCCAAAGGTGGTGTTTAGGATAATCTTTCCACCAGTAACAATCTGCTTTCATGAGCATTACAGACTATTTCTTAATTTACAACTTCCAGCTGCTGAAACTGGTGAACCTGGTCACTACTGTTATTAATGGGCATGTGGTAAACACAGAGTGGACCCATTAATTAATCATTTCCTCTAACCTTTACATTTTGTTCCTATTTCATACCTTCACAGTGTAATCCAGGTTAATTTCGACCCAGGCAAGGTTTCCCACATCATGTCTGCAACAAATCTTGAGCTATAGATTTGAATGTATAAATAGCATGTCTGACATTATTACAAGAAGAAAGAAGGGAGACTGTACAACACTTTGTTTAGAAGGAAAAAACATCTACTATCCCATAATATCATGCCCTGTTTCACCTAAGACATGAAAACATGACAGGCACAATAATTTAAATGAAAAATGTATGTGAAAATAAGGAATGACCCTTTGACCTTTACCGTCACTGTTAGGTCAAAGTTCACTTTGTCAAAGTTCGAGGTCAAAGGTTACCTTGAAATTTTTTTTAAAACACACTGAGTAATATACCATATGAAAGGCCATTGAGAGGGCTGTAAAACACACTATTTTTTTTTCAATATGACGCCCTACCACGTCACAATGACGCCATCCTACTGTAATTAAAAACATCATTAAACATCACACTTTAACTTGTGCCCTCCTGTATAGAGCACTTCTGGGGTCCACCGAAGTAATAACCAGCATTCTGTCGAGAGCAGCGTCTCAAAGGCCAGCGTGGATGCGTTTTGCCGCTGCGCCCACAGCTTTGAGCCCATTACGCACTGGCAACACTCCTATCACTACAAGTATCATAACAACACGCATGATTTTGTAATTCTGTAATTAACATTAACATTAACAACATCCTCCATAAAGTGAAAGTGTTATAAACATAACTTCTCACACGGCCAACATAAGACACGCAGGAATTTAACACACAATGAAGCTGCTCTCAAACTTGACCTGAAAAGTATGTAAGGATTAACATCCCGACGGGACACAGAAAGTAAACAGAAGCAAATTTTATTATTTACCGACAGATGTAAGCTGTCTTTTAAAGTTGTGAGTGGTTGGGGTGACTGAGGTTGTTGTATTTAAAAACAGCGGACGACTGCGTTTATATTTGGAGTTATTTGGGGGGAAATGTCAGGTTTCAGCGGCTGTGTTGCCTCATATAACGGAAACCAGCTGGAAATGCTCCGCCCCGACTGAAGTTACAGAGTCACCGGAAGAGCCGAGCGGCGGCTTTCTGCTGATTCTATATGAAGCAGAGTGAAAGCAGATACTTCTCTGACAGCGAGCATACCGTTTGAAATAAGGGAAAACTTACAGTCCCGAGCAAACGGTGAAGAAATCCAGCTGCTCTACCGGTGGTCTTCTTCTTTGGCTATTAGAAACCGGCGCATTAGCGCCAACTGCTGGATATGAATAAAATAAACTTCATTCTGATGAGGACAAATCAGCTATGACCACAAAGAAGAATTTCCTAATTAAATAATATCTGTAAGGGAACCTTGAAATATTCCTATTAACAATTAATGTTCATTATTAATTCACCACCTTCCATCACTTCTTCCTATAATCAGATCATTTCAATTCAATTGAATTTTGTTTATTCACTTTATTTACTTTATTTTATTCTTCACTTTGAGGTGCTTTATATTTATATGTAAATAATTCAGAGAAAACCCCAATGATCAGGCAGCTCACTATGAACAAGCGCTTGGCAACACCAGGAGGAACTCTCCAGCAGAACCAGGCCCATCTGCCATGGCTGGTTTGGGAAGGATGTGAGGAGGACAGGACAAAAGGCATACTGTGGAGAAGTTACGGGCAAGACAGCACAAATTATAATCAAATTTTCTTTTTCTTTCTTTAATTCTTTATTAAATCTTTATGGAAAGCAGTGTGAAGAAACTACTACTGCTTCACTTACAGCTTTCAAGGGTCAGAAGTTACATGTCAAATAAAGCATCAGAAAAAGTCACTTTGATAGTGTCGTCACAGAGGGTGAATAACAGACTGTAAAATCTATTTTACAGTTTTATTTAACAATTTGAACTAAAGTCCTTTAGCTAATAACCCATTTGTATTTGTAGAGGCTAAGCTTACGCTTGAAGCCACTGAGGTCTTTCTTGGCAGGGGTGACGCGATGTCACTGGTGTGCATGAACTTATTAAACTTGATACAGTCCAATAACTCCAGCCATACTTATCTTGTCCTTTAGATTCTTTATTCCAACATGATTTAACATAACAGTGCAGCGGTCACAAACTGTTTGCTTCCTCGCAATCAACAACACACCTGGTGTTACATGTGCGTCTACCTTTAATATAATCACCATACAAACAAAAAACACAAACGTGACCCCTAGCAGCATGCATAAGATAACAAACCCCCCCAAAATCACTCCTACGGTATTGTCACATTATAATACATCCAGTGAGGGACACAAATAAGCAAGTGAATTCATTATGAAAACAGAAAAAAAGACATGGCAGTCTCAGAACACTGGCGGTCCCCTTTGAGACAGGAGTTTAGGCATACAGGCTGATCTATTTTATTGAAACATATTAAAATAAATGGAGTATTTCACCAGGCTCAGGAACACAATTTCCAAACCACAGTCAGATTTGGCAGCAAAAGGTGTTTGTGTGAAATTACAGCTTAATGATATTTGGAAACCCTTCTTTATTAGCAAGTAATATCATTTGAACATGATCCTTGGTATTATTTAAAGACAAAAAATCATTATTATTTAGTATAATTACTGATCAATCACGAATTACAAAATAACTACTTTAACTAAGACAAACAGCCGGAAATTTTGATGGAATTTTGGCAGGAGGTGCTGCAATGTCTGACTTTTTCAATAGGGGCTGCTGCATCCATGCTTTCGATGCACTGCTGGTGCAGGGCTGCAGTTGATACAAAGTTAAGCAGTTTTTGTGTCTGTTCACAAAAACTGAATCATATCAGCTTAACTCAGAGAAACACAACATACTGATGTTGACTGTAAAGCTTTAAGTGGAAAAAAACAGAGAAGCAATATGTTGATCTTGGAATAACTGGAGCATCTTTGGGTTTTTTAACAGTCTAAATTTTGCCTAACAGGGGGAGAGAAACAGAGGAATCAGGGTTGGACCTTAACCTAAATCCAGGATAAAGCGGTTCAGTAAATGTGGTGTTGAAGGTGTGGAGGTGGATCAAAATGTCAGAGACTCTGTAGAAGGACAGAGTGCCAGCAGGACAGTCCACATACACTGCTACTCTGTTAGAGACAGAGGAGGAGGAGGAAGAAGAGGAGATGCGAGTGTGCCGCTTACTGTGCCACACAGAGTAACCTTTGTCAGAGCACCTCAGACTCCAAGATTGATCATTTGATCCAAACCCACAGTCTGTTATGTGTCCTTTCCTTCTGATTCCTCTGTAACTCACAGATATTTCAATGTCTCCTCTCCACTCGACCTCCCAGTAACAGCGGCCAGTCAGATGATCTGTGCAGAGCAGCTGAGGACAGTCATCAAATCTGTCTGGATGATCAGGATATGACTGAATCTTCTTCACATGTGTCACCTTCCTGTTGTTGTCAGAGAGTTTAAGTTCTCTATTTACTGTGTTTGTGTCGATTGTGAGTTGACAGGAATCTGATGGAGAGAACAAACACAATCCAGCTGCAGTTATTGATCCATCATCTGTTCATTGATTGACACTTTGATGATGACTCCTGACATCAGAGATGTGAATGAGTGATGTTTTTTTTTAAACTTTCTCTTTATTGATTTTACACTTATTTTACATACAGAACTAAAGAGGGCACGGGAAACCAACACAAAAATCTTCCCTCCCGATCTCGTAAATCTCACACATGTCCTCCAAATTTATCAGTTCCCCATGCTTAACTATTTTACAGATTGCAGTGATTCCATGCCTGGACCACTCCCTGAATTTATGGTCTAACAATGCTGGAAGGAAGCGTGGGAGATACGCTGGCCATCCCAGCAACCCTATTTCCCTACCAAAAATTTTAATCACATCTGCCCATTTTTTCAGGGAAAAACTTACACAGAAATTTTGCATCTGATATGCCTGTGGCAAACTCTCAAGAGACCCCAGAACAGACTGTATTGGGAAATCCATCAAAGAAAGCTCAATGTCCTTCCATTTTGCCTCATACTTAGAGTTACACCAGCACACTAGAGGTCTGATCTGGGCTGCCAGATAGTAATCCTCAAAGTACGGTAGGGCCATGCCCCCCCGGTCACCAGGCAGCTGCAATGTTGCATCTCACTCTCGGCCTTTTATTTTCCCATATGAACCTTGAGCAATGCATATCCCACTCCCTAAATTGTTTTGCTGGAACCTCCACTGGAAGTGCTGCAAACAAATATAGCAGCTTTGGGAGGATATTTATCTTTATCGCTCTAACTCTGCTGCCCAGATCGAGGTGGAGCAGACCCCACCTCTCCAGAGCTTCATATATCTTCTTGTTCACCCGATTATAATTAACTTCATATAACAATGCAAGGTCTTTTGTCAGCAGCATCCCCAAGTACTCCATTTGAGATTGATGCCATCTGAATCTATATCTTGCTACCAATTGTTTTGAGGGGTTAAAAAAGAATGTCAAGATTTGAGTTTTTTGAATGTTTAGTCTATAACCAGACAGTCTGCCATATTCTTCCAGCATTTCCATAAGCAGAGGGATTCCCTCTTCCGGGTTTCCTAGCGCTACTAGCACGTTGTCTGCATACAAGCAAATTTTATTTTCCACGGTCCCCATTGTAACCCCCTCCAATCGAGTCTCTTCCCTGATGCATTGAGCCAACGGTTCAATGAAAAGGTTAAAGAGCAGTGGGCTCAACGGGTAGCCCTGCCTACAGCCACGTTGTAGTATTATCCGATTTGAGAGGCTTCCGTTAACTTTGATCCTCGCTGTTGGAGACATATAAATCATTCTTATACATTGAATAAACCTGTCACATAGCCCAAATCTCTTCAACACATGAAACAGAAATTCCCACCCGACCATATCGTATGCCTTTTCTGCATCAAGCCCAATGAGAACTGTTCCAGTTTTCCCTTTAAGTATCTGGTCAATAATATGAATGGCCCTTCTGATATTATCGTGTGTTTGTCTGTTACCAATGAAGCCTGTTTGATCCTCCTCAATCAGCGTGGGCATCAATGTACTTAACCTCTTAGCCAAAATCGCAGCAAATAGTTTATAGTCCATATTTAACACGCTAATAGGTCTATAACCTCTGGGGTCAGTTTTATCCTTCCCTGCTTTTGGTATGACAGAGATATACGCCTCCCGCCATGATGGTGGGAGTGTGTAAATGTGCGTGTGGATGGGTGAATGACTGGATATGTAAAGCGCTTTGGGGTCCTTAGGGACTAGAAAAGCGCTATATAAATAGAGGCCATTTACCATTTACTTGTTTTTAAATTTCGAACTTTATGAATAGTGTTCTCCTGTTGTTGTCTCCTGAGTCTCCATGATAATAGCCTAGCAGCTTTGGGTCCTGCCTCATAACATCGTTGTCTATTATATTTTAATTTTTTTTCAATTTCCTCCCTTAAAATTTTGTGGATCTCCTGTTTAACCGGCCTCATCTGCTCCAATACCTTGGGGCACCTTGTAACGGTGTGCAGCTGTTCCAATTTTCCTAAATTTTCCCGCAAATCTGACAGCTTTTTTGCTCTCACCTTCTTTAGGACTGCACATTTTGCAATAATTTTACCCCTAAGGTATGCCTTAGCCGCATCCCATAGAATTGTAGGATTAACTGTTCCATTGTCATTGAGTTCTAAATATGTTTTTAACTCCTGTCCCATTTCTCTTTTAAACGAGTTATTATTTAACAGACCTGTGTTACGCCTCCATAAGGTGTTTTTGGGGCTAGCTTTAAACCCAATCTTCATAGTTAGTCCCAAATGATCAAAGAAAATCCGCTTCTCCTTTATATATACAGGCTTCTTCCATGCAGCGCGGATTTGTTCTTTAATATTGAACTTTAAGAAGCGCACCACCGTTGATCGGGGCGGCGCCCCCGGCGGCGGCTGCGCTCCCAGCGCCCGGTGAGCTCTCTATATCCCTAGGTTCTTCTCGCTGCCCAAGTCCACACCGTCCCCCAACTCCGACATCATCATGCTTTCCACATACCTTAGCATGGAGGTGCCTTCTATATTCTCAGGGATGCCATATATCCGTATGTTATTATGGCGTAAGCGCCCCTCCAAATCCGTAACCTTCTCTTGGAGCTGCCTCTGGTTATCCAACAGCTGAACAATGGCATCCTTCACTCCAATGTCCCATTTCTCCTTCCCTACCATGTTTCTTTCCATTTCTTCCAGACGTTTCCCCACCTCCTCGATCCTGCTTGTGGCAGTGGTAACCTGTTGGTTTATCTCGTGTGTTAACTCGCTCATTTGGGCTTTCATGTCCTCTTTCAAACTTGTTCTCACGAGCGATAGCTCCTTCTTCATTTCTGCCTTAAGGCCTTGCATGCCCTCCGCCACTACTTCACTCACCACCTGTCTGAGAGAGCCTAGCGCTGACGTTGAGGCCTCCTCCGCCATCTTCTCGCCCTCCTGCTCGGAGCGTGTTTCGTATGTCTTGCTCTCAAGTCGCCTTTCTAAGCTCCGGCCTGGGGCTCGTCCCTTCTTATTTTTATCTCCGCTCATTATTCTTGAGGGGAAAGTCACTTTTAATGGATTATATTCTTGAATTGCGGATTATTTTAGCTATCGATGCAGGAGCTCCTGTTTATGCTGCTACTCTCGCCACCATGACACCGGAAGTCCGTGAATGAGTGATGTGACAGTTTGAAGATGGTTGAATGTGTGCTGCTTTGTTTTCATGAATCACATTAAAAACACACTTACACTTCCTCAGATCTGGTCTCAACCATTGTTCTCCAGCAGGCTCCAGAATGACCCTGAAAGGAGGAGGGGGGTCAGACCAGCACAGTCTCTTTCAGCATGCACACATGGACATTACACACATTTTCAAGGAATGTAAGTTGTTCTTTAATATAAACTTAAATTTAAAAAAAATAATAATAATTTAGAAAATAAAAAAACTTCTAAACTGTTACGAAACTACTCCTACTATCCAACAACAAAATTCACATGTAGAAGAAGGGCTTCAAAACTGACTCGCAGGGGCAGAACATGGCTGTGATGATGAATTGGTGCTTGTGGGGGGGTTGGCAGACTGTACCAGGAGAGGATGCTTTAAGTACATGTGATTATCCATGGCAGATGTTGACAGATGTTTGATATTTCTGCGTCTGCTGATTTGACTTTTGCACACATTACATATCACTTTGGTTTCTTCTGCAGCACTGACTGCAAAATGCTTCCACACAGAACTTGAGTTTTTTTGGCTGCTGGAGGACCAAGAGATGGCTCAGCAGCAGCCACACTCTTTTCAGTTTGGTTGCCCAAATCCATGTGGGGAGTTTCAGCTAAGTTAACGAGTGACGGGAAACTATGCTAAGGTTAACTGGCCTATAGCCTACCTACATCTTGCTGTCTGCAAAAGACAGAGTAACTTAAACGTACCGTACAACTCGCGTAAGTGCATAGAATTCGACACAACTACACAAGCATTGTTTTAACATTTTTAACCAAACGTTAACGTTACTCTGTCAACAGCCTTTTGTCTAAATGACTGAGCTAACACAGCTACGTAAACAGAGCAAACATGAGACCAGTGTCGCCAACTCCTCAGTAAGGAAAATCGCTATTGGCTGCAGTGTTGCCAACTCCTCCGTAAGGAAAATCGCTATTGGTTGTCCTAAAAGTCGCTAGAAGTCGCTAAATGACGTCATCGCCTAATTTGCATAATTGGTCATGCTAATGTAATCCTAACCTGTTGTTGGAGAGAGAAATAACATCGTGGAAGAGACATAAAGTGAGTAAAAAACGTCCTATGCATTTAGAATTTATTTAGAACTACAAATTAAATTTCTTTTAGCAATTATTGTTTTTTAATGTCACAATTCCAACCCTGCTCCTTTATCCGGGCCTGGACCGGCAAAAGTGACCCGAAATAGGTGCTCTGGTGGAGTTACTGTGTGTGTGTGTGTGTGTGTGTTTATAAGTAGTTTTAAACCTTGTGATCCACAAATAAGCATAACAGTAAAAGAAGTGTTACAGTCAGTGCGGGAGCAGTGGCTTCGCTCATGCGCGGTTCATTTGCAGTTTGGACGCACAAGTGTGAACATCTCCTGCAGCGGGGGGAGGACTATCCTCCGCCCGTGAGCGCTTTAGCACGGGTGAGGTGCCCACGGTAGCACTGCTGCTTGTTGAGAGTAAGAGCGATACGCGCTTTCACGTCAAAAAGTCATCATAAATAAGTCTCCAACAATACCAGAAAAAGTCGCCAGATTTGTCGCTAGTCGCTTTTTAGAAAAAAAGTCACTAAGGGGGTCTGAAAACTCGCTAAATATAGCGACAAAGTGGCTAAGTTGGCAACACTGCATGAGACCACCTGACTGCAGACGTCAATAATGCAGTGTAATAATAATAATAATCTACTGATCTTCGCGAAAGTTATAAACTGCCTCCGGAACCCAGTTAAGGTACAAAAAAATCTATTCAACAAAAATAGTGATACAGTTCAGCCTTTTTTTCGCTCAGCCGAGCCTCTCTGTTGCTGTGTGGAGCAGCCCGTGTCAGTCACCTCTTTCACACGTCACCCACATGCACTGCGGTCACATAACGAAAATTAAGCTTTTTTATTTAAAGTTTTCCCTTTTTCCCGAATACAAATATATTTTTTAAGTAATTGTTCGAAAGAGGGACATGGTGTAAAACACCCTGGACAGATGCACAGAACTAACACAGAGTTACACCATCATATCCACATTTACAATCAAGACTATTCCATCGTCCTGCACCAGGCCTCTCCATACCTGAGAGTTTCCCATCTCAGCTGCTTCAGCTGCTTCACTCCTCCCTCTCCTGGATGGTTGTAGCTCAGGTCCAGCTCTCTCAGATGAGAAGGATTGGCGCTAATAGCTAAGGCTAGAGAAATACAGCCTTCCTCTCTGATCACACAGCCTGACAGTCTGCACAGAACATCAGAAGACAGACACTTTTAGGGCACTAATCTAAAACTAGGGCGTTTCAACTGTCTAATTGTAAACTATCCATATCAGGCTTTTGTCACTCAAAATTCACTGTGGTTCACATTTTTGTCTTTTATTTGCATTTTCTATACATGCAACATATTCATGCTGAATGAGCAATAAATATTTCTGTGAAAATTTAAGATTAGTTTACAATAATGCAAAAAAGGAAAACAAAACAAAACACAGGAGATAATGCATGTAGCTAAATTACAGTAAGTCCTGTTCTTTGCTTTTGGTTTTTGGTTTTGTAATGTGGCATGTAGCATAAGTAACTACATGAATGCAGCCACAAAGGTCGCAAAGAGAAACAAGGTTTTATTTTTTGTTTTTTGTTTTTAAAAGGACATAAGTTAATAGATTCACACAGTTTCTTTTTGCCACATTTCCTTGTGCTAAGGAGAATAACACGTTCACTTAAAATGGACGATATTCAAGTTTAAAGGATTTAAAAAAAAAAAATAGTATCATTAGTCTTAGATCAGCTGCTTTTGTTATGCAGTTTTGTCTGCCACTAGCTACTGGGTCTCTCTCAAAAATTAAGCCTTGAATCTTCAGCTAAAAATGGAATTACATATCAGTATTGATTTCCCCAGATGTTACTATTAATTTAACCCAGTTAGATTACATCAAGGACTGTGCAATATCTGGGAAAAACAAAACAAAAAAAATGGAACCTCTCCTCATTTCTTATTGTTCAAGGATGGAAAAAAAAGTTAATATAAGTAAGACCAGATAAGATATTTTAAAATAAATGGCTTTTATTTAAAGAAGCTAAAGAATTTTTACCTAAGAGTGTTGAGTTTGCAGTGCAGACTCTTTAATCCAGAAGACAGGATCTTCGCACCTGAATCCTTCAGGTTGTTGTTACTCAGGTCCAGTTCTCTCAAACTAGAGGATTGGGAGCTGAGAACTGAAGACAGAGCTCTACAGCTTCTCTCTGAGACATTACAGGCGCATAGTCTGAAGAGACAGTAATGACAAGCTCTGAAATGGTTTGCATCATCCTTATCTGATAGACACTTCGGAATTCATATTAACAATTGCATGTCCTCATCAGCGCTTCTTGAGGACTTCTTGAACCAGTTATGTAATAATTAGATCTGCCAGGGAGGTAATGGTTTTAGTAGTGTTTGTGTGCATGCATGCATTCATGTCATTTTGTCTGTAAACATGATGGATCGAAAATGTTTGAATCAATACCGATAAAACTTTGCAGGGGTATAATGTGCAGCCATAATAACAGCCCCCAAGGTTTTCAAGATCTACTTAATGATTTATTGGTTGAAAATTGACAAAAAGTAATATAACTCAGAAACTATGATTCTTATAGGTCTAGTAGGTATTATCAACATATAGAAATGTCCATATAAATTTTCAAAATATCACATCACATTTGACCTATGACCTCTCCTATAAGATCAATAAATTGATCAAGGTCAAGGTGATAATGAAATTGTGTAGCTATTTTAAACAATGTTGCATTGACAACATATTGGTTTTTAGAAAATGATATATATGGGGATTTCAAATATTCTGTAACGTGTGTTTGGGTCAGTCCATATGCAGGTAATGTCAAATCATCTGAAAGTTGTATTATTTTTAACTGAAATCTGAATTTTGAATATCATGTCTCTAAGACCATCTAGACTCATTTCTTTCATTTAAGAAACATTGCAAAAATCAAACCTGTACTGATGATATGGAACTTTTAGTAGTCACTACTATAATTTTCTCCTGTCTCAATTTTGGCTCTCTCAGTCCTCCTTAGCCTGGCTTCAGTTGGTCAAGAACACAGCACGTATAATGCTTAAAACAGCTAGCTTGTTTCCCTTCACTGGCTTTCAGTGAAATTCAGAATGTGTTTTAAAATTGTATTAATCACATACAGAGCCAGGTTCCTGCCTATATAGCAGAGCTGCCGAGACCGTATTCCAGCGGTCACCTACTCAGATCATCCGATTAGTGTCTCACTGTGTAATCGAACATGTATACCTGTGTGGTTTTATCCAAACTGTGAAGAACCTTTATATGTGTGTATTTTGAAAGTGCCACACAAATGAAGTTATTACTATTAAGTGTGATCATTTTCATTTTCGTCAGTTTCTAAAGATGGCAGTGTATTTAATGGTAACTTACAGAGCGTAATTGGAGGCTTTGACCACAGGCAACAGACTTAAAAGGCCTTCTCCTGAAGCAGAGTATTTCTTTAAGTCAAACTTATCCAGATGTTTTTCTGATGACAATAAAGTGAAGACCAGAGCTGACCACTGGGCAGAGGAAAATTTATCTGTGGAGAGACTTCCTGATCTCAGGGACTGTTGAATTTCCTTCATAAGAGAACGATCATTCAGTTCATTCAAACAGTGAAAGAGATTAGAGATTCTCTCCTGACCAGGATTCTCCCCAATCTTCTGCTTGATGTACTGCACTACTTCCTGATTGGTTTGTGAGCTACGTTTTCTTTGTGTCAGCGGGCCTTGTAGGAGAGTCTGATTGGAATGTAGTGAAATACCCAGGAGGAAGCGAAGGAACAAGTCCAGGTGTCCATTTGCACTCTGTAAGGCCTTGTCCACAGCACTCTGGTAGAAGTGTGCCCCAGTTTGTTGTTCTTCCAGCAGATTGACTCCAGAGTTGATGAAAGTCAGATGGACATGAAGAGCAGCCAGAAACTCCTGAACACTCAGGTGAACAAAGCAGAACACCTTGTCCTGGTACAGTCCTCTCTCCTCTTTAAAGATCTGTGTGAACACTCCTGAGTACACTGAGGCTGCTCTGATATCGATGCAACACTCTGTCAGGTCTGATTCATAGAAGATCAGGTTTCCTTTCTGCAGCTGATCAAAAGCCAGTTTTCCCAGAGACTCAATCATCTCCCTGCTCTCTGGACTCCAGTGTTGATCTGTCTCAGCTCCTCCATCATACTTGACCTTCTTCACTTTGACCTGAATCACCAGGAAGTGGATGTACATTTCAGTCAGAGTCTTAGGCAACTCTCGCCTCTTTCTGGTTTCTAGCATATTCTCTAGAACTGTAGCAGTGATCCAGCAGAAGACTGGGATGTGGCACATGATGTGGAGGCTTCGTGATGTCTTGATGTGGGAGATTACCCTATTGGCTTTTTTCTTATCCTTGTATCGCTTTCTGAAGTACTCATCCTTATGTGGGTCAGTAAATCCTCTGACCTCTGTCACCATGTCAACACACTCAGCAGGCATCTGATTGGCTGCTGCAGGTCGTGTGGTTATCCAGAGGCGAGAAGTGGGAAGCAGATGCCCTCTGATGAGGTTTATCAGTATCGCATCCACGGACGTGGACTTTCGAGGGTCAGTTAGGATTTTAGTTTTGTGGAAATCTAGAGGAGGTCGACACTCATCCAGACCATCAAAGATGAACACAACCTGGAAGTCTTCAAACCTGCAGATTCCTGCTTCTTTGGTTTCAGTAAAGAAGAGATGAATAAGTTCCACCAAGCTGAACTTTTTCTCCTTCAGCACATTCAGCTGCCTGAAAGTGAATGGAAATATGAACTGAATGTCCTGATTGGTTTTGCATTCAGCCCAATCCAGAGTAAACTTCTGTGTTAACACTGTTTTCCCAATTCCAGCCACTCCCATTGTCAACACTGTCCTGATCGGTTCATCTCTTCCAGGTGGCCCTTTAAAGATGTCTTCTTGTCTGATTGTTATTTTTGATCTGTGCCATTTCCTGGTTGCTGTTTCAATCTGTCTGACCTCATGTTCATGATTGACCTCTGTAGTCTCTCCCTCTGTGATGTAGAGCTCTGTGTAGATCTGATTCAGAAGGGTTGGATTTCCTGCTTTAGGAATTCCCTCAAACACACACTGGAACTTCTTCTTCAGAGTAGATTTGAATTTGAGCTGACACTTCTCAAGTGCTGCTAACAGAAAAAAACAACACATAAAATCTTCTGACTAATATGGTTGGTTTATTTAATATAAATTCATAAAAAATTGCTAATTGTCTTGCCACATAGTGTTTCTCGGTGCCAAGTGCACTTTTCAATATCCTAATGCTTGAACAACGGGTTCATTATAGATAAACTCTGTTTAGTACAGTCACACCCCAGGTCTCACTCTTATTGCCTGCATGATCATTGAAGTCTCCTAGTAGGACATTGTAGATTCCACCTGAGGCATGTTCCAGCATGCCAATAGAGCATTCCAAGAAGGCCAGGTGCTCTGATATGGGCAGAACTTTGTGCCAAACTGAATTTGAATAATTTATATTTGAATTTGCATTGCTAAGATTGAGTCTGATTTGCTCAACAATAAATAAAAAAAAGTTTCTAAAACTGAATTAACCTAAATTTGAAATCCAGTGTGTTGGTTTGGAGATGATCGTCACTAAATTGAAACAGAATGAATTAATTTTCTTTGATTCAATAAAAGGATTAGATGTTACAATCCCTGATCCTTTTATTGAACCAAAGAAATTGTATTTTATCCTTTTTTAAAATTTAGCTCTTGAATATGTTCAGTTTCCCCTCTCACTTCTCAGTTGCAGTTCTGCCAGCTCTGCAGGCAGTCTGCTGGATGACCTCAATTCTACACCTGCTTCGAGACCCTCCAGATCTGGAAAACAAAGACTCATACATCAGGGTACTTTTTGTCGATTACAGCTCCGCCTTCAATACTGTCATCCCACACAAACTCACTCAAAAGCTGGCAACACTCGGCCTACTACACCCCACCCTATGTGACTGGCTACAGGACTTTTTGACTGGCAGGCCCCAGTCCGTCAGGATTGGTACTAACACTGGCGTTCCACAGGGTTGTGTCCTCAGTCCCTCCCATTCGTCATGCTCAATGACCAGCAGATAAACTCTCAGGTTGGTAATAAATATATTACCGCTATAAGAAAAAGCTTAATATAAACAAATTATAACCAAAACAGTTACTGTTGTGCTTTTGTGGCTGTTAGCTAAAAACGCCAATTTAGGTTAGTTTGCCCTGGGTTCAGCTTTGACAAACAAATATGATAGTTTGTTTCCAATAGAATTCCGAAGTTGTCAACTTGTACCCTCTCAGAGCCCCGTATGCTTGCAGAGACCCTGACAGTAGAGAAGCTACTAACTCATCAGTGCCGCATTACTGGATCACCTGATATGACTATCAATGAAACAGCAAACTGTGTGGAAAAAAACAAAACAAAACACTTCTCATTCTCCAAACATTTGGCCACAGCTGTAGATTACACAATCAGTGTTTGTTCACTCTTGTCAATAATTAAATTTCTAAATTCTCTTTTTGCAGTTACACATGAACAATATCTTATATTTTATTTAAATGGCTGCTTTGTCTTTGAAAAGGTGAAGAATTTTCAAATTCAGTTTTGGAAGCTTTTATTCAAGTTGAGAAATTCAGATTCAATCTGAGCAACGCAAATTCAAATAGAAGTTATTCAAATTCAGTTTCTGATGGCACAAAGTTCTGCCAGTACTCTGAGCTGTTACTGTGTAAGTTAGAACAATAGTCAAGCTCGATTCTTCAACCCAGTGGTTCAGGGAAACAACCCTTTCATCCATCAGGGAAAACAACAATATGCAGGAACCAACTGGGATGATATAAATATCCCAACTACTCCTTTCTTTTCACAGAAGGCAATTCAAGAATGGACTGGACTCAACTTCTCCAGATAAATTTATAGTAATTTAAAAACCAAGTAAGGCACTCCATAAATATTTAAATGAAAACTGACCAAAGTGTAACCCAGAGTAAAATCTGTTATACTAGATTTTAGTAATTTCCTGCACTTATTTCCTGCCATTGAACACATCACAAATACATGACTCCAACCACATGACTTTGCTCAGCCAATCGGATGGCATGTAGGTCATAGTAAGCCTGTCCCGGCTTCCTCCCGTCAGATGCGTGGAGGCAAGCCAGGTGACAGAGCTGTTGCAGGTTTGTACTGGCAAACACTTGCTTTTCTTGTTTTAATGCATTTTTTAACACCAACTAACTTATGCGACTTAGACGCTGATTACTGCGAGCCAGAGCCATAGTGTTGTCGTGCAGAACGGAATTGGTGAGTTTGAACTTTTAATTGACTGTTTGTATTGCTACCAGCTGACGCTAATTGGCTGCTGCCGGTCCAAACAATTTGATCGATAGTTGTTGAATAACAAATGTTGTGAAGCTATATAATATGTATATAGCAGTTGAAATGTTTTAGTTAAATCCTTATTGGTTAAATATACTGTTTTATTTATTTATAAATTGTGTACAATATAGGCCAGGTGAACCTTTTTGGGTATGGAAAAGGATGGCCAGCCAATGAACGGCTAGGAGCAGGAATCATTCTGCATTGAAGCTTCCACTGGTTGGGTAGGAAGCTATCAAAGACGACGCTCTGTCCCCATTTTCCGAATACACTGATTTCCACAATCATACACACCATTCCCCCCGTTTATGGACAATAGCGCTTGGACATCTCTCATGGACATTCAGATAAAACTCACGGACTTCAGTGTGGATCAGTGTTTTTTGATGTTAACATGTGTTATTTATGGGGAACTTTTTTTTGAGAATCTATATTGCTTGGTATAAGCCAGAAGAATTTGCTTAGTTGTCTTTGTGCACCCCCACTGGGTTTTTCGATTAACTGAATAGCTGCAGCAGGAGTGATTATTTAAGTTTTCCTTTTCTTTTCTTGTTATTTTCCTTTGGTTTCGGTTAAATACATGGTACCTGCAAAAGCATTTTGTGTTGTGTGTATTTATTAGTTACTGCCCATCAGCTCCAGTAGCATTCCTAAATCTTCTGATTAATAATAACCTAATATTTCACTCAATACCTAGCCTGTATTAATTCATTAGTGCTTCATCAGTGTTACAAAAGACAAACGACAAACTATTTACAATAGAAAAAGAAATGCATCATACACTCACCGTTCAAGCAAACTGTGCAATGATATAATAACAGAAATATTTTTTTTTCTTACCTAACCGAACAGATGGCCCAGAGGACAAACCTAGCTGACAGGAAACTGTAGGATCAATGGTTCGAAGGTGACTGATCATTATCCTGCAGGCTTTTTCTCCCTTTTTCTTCACGGTGTCAATGATGTCGCGTGCCTTGTCTGCTCTAGTTTGGTTCATTTCCTGTATCCTTTCTTTCTCCAACTCATTCAAGACATTGTCTGTTACAAGGGCTTCAAGTAGCTGTGTGAGATTTTCTGCTGTCACCCTCTCCACAAACTGTGTTCGCATTCTGGCAAGCTCCTTCTCTGTGGAAAGAAAGAAATTGATGTGAGGATTTAAAATTTCTTTTTTTTCAGTTTTTTTCTTAAAAAAAGATTAAAGAAAGAAAATTGACCTTGAAATTTAATAACAAATACGTCTAATTAGTGTAGTTAGCATAGATTTCCTAGTTAACTCAATATGAGTAGACTCTCCAAAATTCAATTTTATTTATATAGCGCCAAATCACAACAAAAGTCGCCTCAAGGCACTTTATATGTACAGAGAAAAACCTAACAATCATATGACCCCCTATGAGCAAGCACTTTGGCGACAGTGGGAAGGAAAAACTCCCTTTTAACAGGAAGAAACCTCCGACAGAACCAGGCTCAGGGAGGGGCGGCCATCTGCTGCGACCGGTTGGGGTGAGAGAAGGAAAACAGGGGCCGATTCTCAATTCTCAAGTACGCGAGTACGTACCCGCCGAGAACGCACGCGCGTACGTACCCACCGAGAACGCGAGCACGGACTCGCGATATGTACAATTGGAACACCTGCGTACGTGATGATGTCACAGGTCCGGAGTTTTTACTGCCGTCCCCTCTTAATTTAACTGTGAGTAACATGTTATGAAGCTTAACTTTAATCACAGCCAAACCGATTTACTCAGGAACAAATAAAACTGAAATAAACCAAACATTAACATTTAGAAGTGATCTAAGTGACTTATATATCATTTGTAACCTCAGTAGTGAAACCTCTATTAATAACAATAGTGTACATGTACATACGTGTACATACCTTAATAAAAACAAGCAGGTGAGATGTTAGAACGCTTTTATTTCTATTCTAGTGGACACTCAATACTATAGACAGCTGCTGGAGTTTCTTTAACCTGAGTAGTGAGAAGACCGCGAGCGGGGGTGGAAACGATGTGCCGGGAGTCCGCTGTTGAGTTTTGGACGAAATGCATTCTGGGATATTTAGCTGTACCAAGTCCACACCGATGCATGCTCGATAAAACGGGCGGAGCGAGAACACATCCGGGACTTTTTCGCGTTCTCGGCTTGATGCGTACTTCGAATTGGAACAGTACTTGGTCTCCGACTGATGACGTATCACGAGAACGCAAGTACGCATATTGAGAAATGCCCAGGATGAAAGACATGCTGTGGAAGAGACAGAGGTTAATAACAGATATGATTCAATCCAGAGAGGTCTATTAACACATACTGAGTGAGAAAGGTGACTTGAAAGGAAAAACTCAATGCATCATGGGAATCCCCCGGCAGCCTACATCTATTGCAGCATAACTAAGGGAGGATTCAGGGTCACCTGTTCACCTGGTGAAAACTGAAGGCTCTCCCTCCCATTCTACTTTTAAATACTCTAGGAACAACAAGTAGGCCTGCAGAGCGAGAGCGAAGTGCTCTAATAGGGTGATATGGTACTACAAGGTCATTAAAATAAGATGGGGCCTGATTATTTAAGACCTTGTATGTGAGGAGCAGGATTTTGAATTCAATTCTGGATTTAACAGGAAGCCAATGAAGGAAGCCAAAACAGGAGAAATATGCTCTCTTTTCTAGTCCCTGTCAGTACTCTTGCTGCAGCATTTTGGATTAGCTGAAGACTTTTCAGCGAGTTTTTAGGACATCCTGATAATAATGAATTACAGTAGTCCAGCCTGGAAGTAATGAATGCATGAACTAGTTTTTCAGCATCACTCTGAGACAGGATATTTCTAATTTTAGAGATGTTGCACAAATGGAAGAAAGCAGTCCTACATATTTGTTTAATATGTGCGTTGAAGGACATGTCCTGGTCAAAAATGACTCCAAGGTTCCTCACAGCATTACTGGAGGCCAAGGTAATGCCATCCAGAGTAGGAATCTGGTTAGATACCATATTTCTAAGGTTTTCAGGGCCGAGTACAATAACTTCAGTTTTATCTGAATTAAGAAGCAGAAAGTTAGCGGCCATCCAGGTTTTTATGTCTTTAAGACATTCCTGCAGTTTAACTAATTGCTGTGTGTCACCTGGCTTCATGGATAGATAGAGCTGCATGTCATCTGCATAGCAGTGAAAATTTATGCTATGTCTTCTAATGATGCTGCCTAAGGGACGTGTGTATAATGTAAATAGAATTGGTCCTAGCACCGAACCCTGTGGAACACCATAATTGACCTTAGTGTGTGAAGAGGACTCTCCATTTACATGTACAAATTGGAGTCTATTAGATAGATATGATACAAACCACTGCAGTGCAGTACCTGTAATACCTACAGCATGTTCTAATCGCTCTAATAGGATATTATGGTCAACAGTATCAAACGCAGCACTAAGGTCTAGCAGGGCAAGCACAGAGATGAGTCCACTGTCAGAGGCCATAAGAAGATCATTTGTAACCTTCACTAAAGCTGTTTCTGTGCTGTGATGAGCTCTGAAACCTGACTGAAACTCTTCAAATAAGCCATTCCTCTGCAGATGATCTGTTAGCTGTTTGACAACTACTCTTTCAAGGATTTTTGATATGAAAGGAAGGTTGGAGATTGGCCTATAATTAGCTAAGACAGCTGGGTCTAGAGATGGCTTTTTAAGTAAAGGTTTAACTACAGCCACCTTGAAGGCCTGTGGTACATAGCCGATTATTAGAGATCGAAGAATTAATTAGTGCCAGGACTTCTGTCATGGTCCAGAGTGTGTGACTCCATGTTTATGTTTTAGTTTATTATTCTGTGGTTTTTGTTATCTTGGGGTTTTGTACTCTTCTGTTTCGTTTCATGTTCCTATGTTCTGTGTCCCCCAGTCTGTTTAGTTTGTGTTGTCATTACGTGTATGCGTTTCCTGTTTTATTGTGAAGGTCTGCGTTTTATGTGAGTGTTTTCGGTTTGCCTCCCTGGTCTCATCATGTTAATCACTCCCAGCTGTGTCCCTCACCTGTGTGTAATCTCCCTGTGTTTCTCTGAGTGTATTTAAGTCGTGTCTTCTGTCTTAATAGTTGCTGGTTCCTCTGTGTTGTTCCCCTCCATCTTCCTGCCTTTCTCCCTCTGTCGTCCTGTGTGGTTTTTTTCCCCATGTTCTCAGTCTCCCTGCATCCCGGTTTCTTATCTCAAGGTTTCAGGTTTGTTTTCCTTAGTTGTTCCCAGTTTAGGTTTTCTTAGTTTTAAGCTCACCCTCGCCATCTCTGTTTGTATTTACTTTGTTAAATAAACTCACTTGCACCAGAGCTACCGCATTTTGGGTCCTAATATATTCTCACACGGCTTGCCCTGGCAACCCGTGACAATTTCTTTGAGGAGTTTTGTAGGAATGGGGTCTAAAAGACACGTTGATGGTTTGGAGGAATTAATTATTGAAGTTAACTCAGAAAGATCAATTGGAGAAAAAGAGTCTAACTTAACATCGATGGTACTAAGAGTAGCTGTAGACGATATTACATCTGTGGGATGATTATTGGTAATTTTTTCTCTAATGATAAAAATTTTATTTGTGAAGAAGTTCATGAAGTCATTACTAGTTAACGTTAAAGGGATGGTTGGCTCAATAGAGCTCTGACTTTTTGTCAGCCTGGCTACAGTGCTGAAGAGAAACCTGGGGTTGTTCTTATTTTCTTCAATCAGTGACTAATAGTAAGATGTTCTGGCTTTATGGAGGGCTTCTTATAAAGCAACAAACTATTTCTCCAGGCTAAATGATGATCCTCTAAATTTGTGACACGCCATTTCCTCTCCAGCTTACGAGTTATCTGCTTTAGGCTACGTGTTTGAGAATTATACCACGGAGTCAGGTACTTCGGATTTGAGACCTTAGTTTTCACAGGAGCTACAGTATCCAGAGTCGTACGTAGTGAGGAGGTAAAATTATTAACAAGATAATCGACCTCTGTTGGGGTAGCATTCAGATAGCTGCTCTGCTCTATGTTGGTACAGGGCATTGAAGATGATAACAGTGGGTGGGGTTGGGTATCAAAACCCGGTTCTTGTTGAGAACCGGTTCCCACTGTTTCAATTCCTTGGAATTGTTTGCCATTTTTGCAAACAATTCCCTTATCGATTCCAGTCGCCCCGAAAGATGTCACCACGTTGCGGAGCGTCATTTACCTGGCAGGGCGCCTAAGCCGCTCAAAAGTTTGGTTATACTTTACGAGAACGGATGACAACGGGCAACTTGCAATACTTGCAAAGTAGATATTTCATTTAAGGGAGGAAACACTACGAATATGCAAAAGCATTTGCTCACAAAACACACGATAACCTTAAATGAATGTCGTGTTTTTAATTCCGCTCCGGACTCGTGAATCTCAACCCAGCAACAGTGGTAACGTTTGCACGTCCTCTCCCGTTAATGCGGCAGGTAAATAATCAGCTAACAGTGCATATTATGTTAGCGCAATCTGCCTTATTACAAAACCTGCTATTACTGTGCCTTTAGGTGACCATGACGAGAGAGACAGAGTCTGGCTGGCAGTTCTCGCTGCAGTCTACCGTTAGCATCTGCTTTCAGGCCAGGATAGACGAATGTCACCGAGCAGTGACTAAGTTTGTGGTCAAAGGCTTGCACCCATTTGTCACAGCAGATGCCCCCAATTTTTGGTAAGTGAATGTGTTTAGTTGTAGGCAGGGACATTACTGGATATTCTTGTGTAATTGCTACAGAATAATTTATGTTATACTTTGTTATTACTACAGAAGACTATTTATTTTATTTATTATTTACATTTACAATTCTTTTTTCTTTTTTTTTTTCCTGAGGACCCTGTGACACCCCATTGAAGAGCCATAGGCTGTGAAACTCTTAAGATCTCACTGTTGGGTTTGTAAGGCCATGTTACTCCTAAATTTCTATCTTGTTCAAAGAGAAGATATAGTGGACCTTAGTGCTCTCCTTTTTTAAAAAGAATCGAATCGTTAAACAGAATCAAAAATGGAATCTGAATCATGAAAATCTTATCAATACCCATCCCTAACAGTGGGTGGATTATATTCTTAAACTTAGTTACAGGACTTTCAGAAAGACGTCTACTGTGATAAAGTCTACTCTCCACTGCTGTGTAATCAATTATTGTAAATGTAAATGTTATCAGGAAATGATCAGACAGCAGAGGGTTTTCAGGAAACACTGTTAAATGTTCAGTTTCTATGCCATATGTTAAAACAAGATCTAGAGTGTGATTAAAGTGGTGGGTGGGTTCTTTTACATTTTGAGAGAAGCCAATTGAGTCTAATAACAGATTAAATGCAATGTTGAGGCTGTCATTTTTAGCATCTACATGGATGTTATAATCACCCACAATAATTATTTTATCTGAGCTGAGCACTAAATCAGATAAAAAGTCTGAGAAATCAGAGAGAAACTCTGTGTAAGGCCCAGGTGGACGATAGATGATAACAAGTAAGACTGGTTTCTGAGTTTTACAGCTGGGGTGGACGAGGTTAAGCATCAGGCTTTCAAATGAATTAAAAGTCTGTCTTGGTCTTTCGTTAATTAATAGGCTGGTGTGAAAAATTGCTGCCACACCGCCCCCTCGGCCTGTGCTTCGAGATTTCTGGTAGTTAGAATGAGTCGGGGGTGTTGATTCATTTAAACTAACATAATCATCCTGCTGTAACCAGGTTTCTGTAAGGCAGAGTAAATCGATTTGTTGATCAATTATTAAGTCATGTACTAACAGAGACTTGGAGGAGAGAGACCTAATATTTAATAATCCACATTTCACTGTTTTACTCTTTGGTTCAGATGTGGATACTGTATTGTTCTTTCTTTGTGATTTTTTTTTTTATGTTTAAATTGTTTATTGCTGGTTTTTAGTTTGTTTTTTTTGTCTGTTTGGGAGCTGACACAGTCTCAATGGAGATGGGTTTTGGGGGGGTTAGCAGGAGGAGAGAAGCTGCAGAGAGGCGTGTAAGACTGCAACTCTGCTTCCTGGTCCCAACTCTGGATAGTCATATTTTGGGGGGTTTAATGAATTTGTCCATATTTCTAGAAATGAGAGCTGCTCCATCCAAAGTGGGATGGATGCCGTCTCTCCTAACAAGACCAGGTTTCCTCCAGAAGGTTTGCCAATTATCTATGAAGCCCACATCGTTTCTGGGACACCACTCAGACAGCCAGCAA
Organism: Oreochromis aureus; assembly: GCF_013358895.1. Lineage (NCBI taxonomy): Eukaryota > Metazoa > Chordata > Actinopteri > Cichliformes > Cichlidae > Oreochromis > Oreochromis aureus. The sequence continues at coordinate 26,193,565 of NC_052963.1, read as the reverse complement.
TTTAAGGAGAACATGCGGCTAAACATGTCACTCCTGGTCTGATTGGGGAGGGGACCAGAGAAAACTACAGAGTCCGACATTGTTTTTGCAAAGTTACACACCGATTCAATATTGATTTTAGTGACCTCCGATTGGCGTAACCGGGTGTCATTACTGCCGACGTGAATTATGATTTTACTGAATCTACGTTTACCCTTAGCCAGCAGTTTTAAATTTCCTTCAATGTCGCCTGCTCTGGCCCCTGGAAGACAATTGACTATGGTTGCCGGTGTCTCTAGTGTCACATGTCTGAGAACAGAATCGCCAATTACCAGAGTTTGACCGCCGGCGGGTGTGTTGCCAAGTGGGGGAAAACAGTTAGACACATGAACAGGTTGGTGGTGTACCTGGGGCTTCTGTTTAGGACTATGCTTCCTCCTCACCGTCACCCAGCCACCCTCTTTCCCCAGCTGCTTGGGGTCTGCCGGGGAACAGCCAGCGGGGCCTACGCCATCTTCGGCTGCACCAGCTACAGGGGCCTGGCTAGCTATGGGTGAATGAAGGGTGCGAAGCCGAGTCTCCAATTCATTAATCCTGGCCTCCAGAGCTGCAAATATGCTACATTTGTTGCAGGTATCATTACTGCTAAAGGAGGCTGAGGAGTAGCTAAACATCTGACACAATGAGCAGGAAAGTGCAGGAGGGACAGGTGAAGTAGCCATGGTGCTAACGAGTCGGCTACGAGCTAAGCTAGCGAAACAGTGGGGGGGGCAGTGAGTGAATACTTTGGCCAACCTTAACCAAAGGTTGTCCACCAGCTCCCACAGATATAAAAATATTCTGTGTATGCTACTTCTCTCTGAGTACTGAAAATGAGCAAGTTTTAGAATTTTTGAAAAGCAAGCATGTAAAGATTGATATGACAACCATGTGCATACAGTGGCTTGCAAAAGTATTCGGCCCCCTTGAACTTTTCCACATTTTGTCACATTACAGCCACAAACATGAATCAATTTTATTGGAATTCCACGTGAAAGACCAATACAAAGTGGTGTACACGTGAGAAGTGGAACGACAATCATACATGATTCCAAACATTTTTTACAAATAAATAACTGCAAAGTGGGGTGTGCGTAATTATTCAGCCCCCTGAGTCAATACTTTGTAGAACCACCTTTTGCTGCAATTCCAGCTGCCAGTCTTTTAGGGTATGTCTCTACCAGCTTTGCACATCTACAGACTGAAATTCTTGCCCATTCTTCTTTGCAAAACAGCTCCAGCTCAGTCAGATTAGATGGACAGCGTTTGCGAACAGCAGTTTTCAGATCTTGCCACCGATTCTAGATTGGATTTAGACACCAGACAGGTCAGGGATAAAGTTATTGAGCAATTTAAAGCAGGCTTAGGCTCCAAAAAGATTTCCCAAGCCTTGAACATCCCACGGAGCACTGTTCAAGCCATCATTCAGAAATGGAAGGAGTATGGCACAACTGTAAACCTACCAAGACAAGGCCGTCCACCTAAACTCACAGGCCGAACAAGGAGAGCGCTGATCAGAAATGCAGCCAAGAGGCCCATGGTGACTCTGGACGAGCTGCAGAGATCTACAGCTCAGGTGGGGGAATCTGTCCATAGGACAACTATTAGTCGTGCACTGCACAAAGTTGGCCTTTATGGAAGAGTGGCAAGAAGAAAGCCATTGTTAACAGGAAACCATAAGTCCCGTTTGCAGTTTTCCACAAGCCATGTGGGGGACACAGCAAACATGTGGAAGAAGGTGCTCTGGTCAGATGAGACCAAAATGGAACTTTTTGGCCAAAATGCAAAACGCTGTGTATGGTGGAAAACTAACACTGCACATCACTCTGAACACACCGTCCCCACTGTCAAATATGGTGGTAGCCGCATCATGCTCTGGGGGTGCTTCTCTTCAGCAGGGACAGGGAAGCTGGTCAGAGTTGATGGGAAGATGGATGGAGCCAAATACAGGGCAATCTTGGAAGAAAACCTCTTGGAGTCTGCAAAAGACTTGAGACTGGGGCGGAGGTTCACCTTCCAGCAGGACAACGACCCTAAACATAAAGCCAGGGCAACAATGGAATGGTTTAAAACCAAACATATCCATGTGTTAGAATGGCCCAGTCAAAGTCCAGATCTAAATCCAATCGAGAATCTGTGGCAAGATCTGAAAACTGCTGTTCACAAACGTTGTCCATCTAATCTGACTGAGCTGGAGCTGTTTTGCAAAGAAGAATGGGCAAGGATTTCAGTCTGTAGATGTGCAAAGCTGGTAGAGACATACCCTAAAAGACTGGCAGCTGGAATTGCAGCAAAAGGTGGTTCTACAAAGTATTGACTCAGGGGGCTGAATAATTACGCACACCCCACTTTGCAGTTATTTATTTGTAAAAAATGTTTGGAATCATGTATGATTGTCGTTCCACTTCTCACGTGTACACCACTTTGTATTGGTCTTTCACGTGGAATTCCAATAAAATTGATTCATGTTTGTGGCTGTAATGTGACAAAATGTGGAAAAGTTCAAGGGGGCCGAATACTTTTGCAAACCACTGTATTATATAAGCAGCTGCTCGTTTTTGTTCTTCGGTTGGGTTTTTTTTTTTGTTTTTTTTATTTGTCTGAGACATAAATTTCACTTTTTTTTTTTTTTTTTTTTTTTTTTAAATCGTTTAATGTTTTATGGATTAGTCTTTCTTTTGCTGTCTGAGCGTTTCTGCCAATGCTTTAATGTCATTCCTGTATATGGAGTTAAGCAGAGAACTCTGTTTGCTGGAAAAATCCTCTTTGTGTTTCATGTTTGTTTGCCTTAATGACGTCTCCCCAAACATGCTGCTGAACTCGTACCTGCAGAGCGAGCCGCTTGGTTTGGTGAATCCATGAGCTGCTGCTTTAAAGCCTTCTCCAGCTTTGCTCTTGGGGAAAAAAAAAACAAGAAGAGAGAAAACACCAGAGATTTTCAACATTTTGTTACATTTATGCATTTTATTTATACATTTATTCATAATATAAACAATATATACTGCTTGTATTGAATTGCCACTTATTAAATGATTAGACCTAAACTTACCAAACCGAAAAATATATAAATATATAAATATATATATATATTAGATTTAAGTACATTTTTCTTGGTATTTTACTAACAATTCTGAACAAACACAAGTAGCATGTCGTGTTTTTCTTCAAAAAAAATCAGGCAGGAGAAGAAATTTGAATTGTCCGTTTTAACCACTTTATGTTGCTCATACTCACAGGTGTAACAACTCTGACGCAAACACAGCACCTCACATTTAGCATCACTGCTGGACACATTTATCTATGCTTTTGCCATAAATTTACATCATCTTCTTTAACTAAGCTACTGCAAACGTGACACTGATTCAGCCTTGCTAAAATAAAGACAGCTGTGATGTCTATAAGCATGGAGAAAGTGAGAGAAGCCCAATAATCACAGGTCTTCATAGAGTGACTGGATTGTGCACTGCATAACAAGCACACTCAGTATTTTCCACAGTTAGCTCATAGTGGGATTATAACATAGTGAACGTGACAGTACTTAGCCATGAAGTGGTAGACCATGTGAATTCACAGAGCAGGTATGTTTCAGCATACCAAGACATTTAGGACAATTTCATCCTCCCAACCTTGTGGTAGCAGTTTGGGGATGGCCCGTTCCTGTTCCAGCATGTCTTCACACCAGTGCACAAAGCAAGGTCCACAAAGACATGAATGAGCAAGTTTGTGGAAGACCTTGACCCATATAGAGTCCTGACCTCAACCCAACAGAACATCTTTGAGAACTGTTACAAGCAAGGACTTGGTGACAGTGGGAGGGAAAAGGCACGTTTTAACACAAAGTAACAGTCAGGCTCAGGGAGGGGAAGTCATCTGCTGTAGGTCCTAATAACGAAACTCTTACAGTAACAGACGCTTTGTGTTGAGATGAAAGCAGTAAAATTACAGAGTTCTAGTTACCCTGTGGTGGACTGCTGACATGTCCAGGACACTTACATGCAGCCTTACGACACAAAGCCGTGTTGTTGTTGCTTCAACATGATAATTATTTGTAATTAAGGTTCTAGGACCATCACTGAAACAGACCAATCACTGTGAACATGCTGTGCCAACTAGTCGGCATTCTTTCAATGAGTAAAAGAAAAACAAAGGTTGTCCAAATTATTACTGAACGTTTCCGTTGGGACTCCCCTTTTTAATTTTTTCAATTTATTTTTGAGCACATCATGGTTCACAGGTTGATCAGCAGAGGCTGAAGAAAAGTCTCGTGTTTTCCTTTTGAGCTGTGTGGCACTGTGCCATCTGCTCGTGTGTGACTCAGTAAGTGGTTTCTGTTCAAACAAGTTAATAAATGTCAAGTGCAGTGCAGCATTCTTCCTGTGCTGATATGAATCATTATGTTCAACCAGCTCTTTGTCTGTTTCTCTCTTTCTTGCTCATCTTTATAACAGAAATCGTTTTAGCAACAAAGTCTTTATTTAATACACTTTGCATCTCCATCTTAAAATAGTTGCAGAGCCCATGTTAGTCTTCATGAGTCACAGCAAAAGCAACAAAAATGTCTTCATCTTTTGGCTGCTCTCTTTAGGGGTCTTGACATTGGATCATCAGCCTCCATCTCACTCTGTTCCTAGCTCTGTCACCAGTCCTGTCAGTGTCCTCTTTCACTACATCTATGAACCTCCTCTGAGCTCTATGGGCTCAAATTGTGGTCGTAAATATTTTGTACTTGTAAATCAGCATTTGTATGTGTAAAAAGAATTTGTGTGTAAATAAATAAATAAATAAATAAATTTGTATATGGACTTAGCCAAAAAATAGATGTGAAACTCTGCACTCAAGTTTCAAGTTACAAGTACGAATTTTGACCCTATTTTTCTTCCTTTCAGCTGATTGGTCAATGTCATCTCAATCACAAATTTAACAATCCAATCAGAGAACAGACGGGTTTGGCTGTCAGAGGGGCGCAGAACTGCAGGTCCTTGAAGGGTAATACAGTTTGAGGCTGGAGGATCTCTATTTAAATATCCGATAGAAGCTCTGTCCGCTAACTTTCAGTAGCTGTTGAAAGGATAAAGTTGTGGTATATCAGTGGTTAGAAATACCATTATTACTTTATGATTAGTTTAACACAAAGTCAGGGCTGACCCGGGACCATTGCTGTAAGTCACAGTGCGCAGCATAAAGGTCCTTTCACATCGGACGCAGCATGTGCTGCTAATGCTAACTGCTAACTAAAAGCCAAAGATCCAGAATTTGTTACGCTGGCTGCTGGGCTCTGTGGGTTTTTGCGACAGCTCTGCCTGTACTAGATGCACCTGCTCCTTGTCGTTTCTATCTCTGACTTTATGTCCTCTACAAGAGTTTTTTTTTTTTTAATCTTCAAATGTTCAATAAAAACATGTATCGCTAACTCATAATGAAGAAAGCTTTGTAACTATCCCCACTAGTGAAGACTGTCATTTCCACAACACTGCCCCCCCTAGGCAGTGTTGCCAACTCATCAGTAAGGAAAATCGCTATTGGTTGTCCTAAAAGTCGCTAGAAGTCGCTAGAAGTCGCTAAATGACGTCATCACCTAATTTGCATAATTGGTCATGCTAATATAATTGTAACCTATGTTGTTGGAGAGAGAAATAACATCGTGGAAGAGACAAAGTGAGTAAAAACGTCCTAAATGCATTTAGAGTTTATTTAGAACTACAAATTAAATTTCTTTTAGCAATTATTGTTTTTTTTAATGTCACAATTCCAACCCTGCTCCTTTACCCGGGCTTGGACCGGCAAAAGTGATCCGAAATAGGCACTCTGGTGGAGTTACTTTGTGTGTGTGTGTTTATAAGTAGTTTTAAACCTTGTGATCCACAAAACAGCATAAGAGTAAAAGAGTAAAAGAAGAACTGACTGTGTTACAGCACCCGCTGCTTGTTGAGAGTAAAAGCGATATGCGCTTTCACGTCTTTTTTTAGCGACTTTTTAAAGAAAAAAAGTCGCTAGGGGGTCTGAAAACTCGCTAAATATAGCGACAAAGTCTAAGTTGGCAACACTGCCCCTAGGTCTGCAGCGCTGTTGAAAAGGCTCTGGAGGTCCCTGTATTAAGCACGTAAACCTGGGACACAAAAATCACAAAACTCAGACCACCACAGACTGTTTTCCTTCGTGGTGATGAAGGAAAACGCTGGGGCTGGGCTGGAATGTAAAAGGGCATTTATTCCCTTCAAGGACCTGAAGCTCCATAAAGCACCCCTCCGACAGCCAAACCCATCTGTTGTCTGATTGGATTGTTAAATTTGTGATTGACATGACATTGGCCAATCAGATGAAAAGAAGATAAATAGGGTCAAATTGGGTCATTCGTACTTGTAACTCGAAACTTGAGTGCAGAGTTTCACATGTATTTTTTCGTTAAGTCCACACACAAATCTTTTTTACGCACACACAAATTCTTTTTACACATACAAAACTGATTTACAAGTACAAAATATTTATGATTTTCTTCACAACTAAATTAAATCAAGTATTGCAAATATATATTTTAAAACAAAAAACATTAAGTTCCAAACCCAAATTACACCGGTTCATCCAAAATAGAAATCCTGGCGTTTGCATGGATGAAAAATAGTCCCAAAGTGACAGCAACCAGCTCCAGGGTCGACAAGACTTTGTGGCAAAAGGAGGTTTGTGTTTAATATTTGTTTTCTGCTCTCATGCCTTTGCCGAGATATTCAGTTGCTCTTTATCGATTAGAAGAAAAAGATATACTGTATACAATATGAAAATAGAATTTTCAACAAAAGAACAAGGGGGGCAGTTTGTTTCAAATTAGAGCTCACAACCTCACACATGTCGGTCTGCAGCTTATTCTTCTTAGCTAGTTGAAGTAGTAGAAAAGAAATAAAAGGAGGACGCGTAAATCAGTCCGAGTATTTCCCGCATTAAAAATATTTTTTTTCTGACTATTCTTATTGTAGACGTTCACACCGACCGCGTAATTTCACTGGACGATTTCTTTTTACCTTTATTTTTCGAACCAAGCTCCATTTTCACGGTTTGTCGGATCCGCATAAACAGATCTGACCGATCAGATCACTGCATTTGGCAACAAGTGCGCTCATAGTTGAAATCGTGCACCTGTGCTGAATATGCAATCACATGGAAATGATAATACATTTTTTAAATCCCATTTTACCTGAAACACACAACTGAACACCACTCCGGCCCACTTGGCTCTCTGAAATGATTTCTCTGCAGGCCTTTTCACACCTGACGCTTAAAATCAGTGCGATTCTGTTCGAGCCTTAACCCTATTGGCTTAAGGCTTCTCACAAAAATAAATAAATAATAATAATTTTAAAAAAAACATTCAATTTTTTCTTTTTGATCTTTTTTAATTTTTATTTTTGCAAGAGATGTCATGAGGCGACCTCTGTCTTACGTGGAAGACACTCGCAGCTTCCGGATTTCGGTCACGGTAAATTTGGGCGAGGAATTCAATTTCACAAAAGCTTCGTCTCTGACCTGTGACACGTTTGTTTAGGTTCAAACAAGAATCTGTAAAAGTGAAGCGGGTTGTTGCGATTTGTCAGAATGTGTCTGTGATTTTTTTATTTTAAAAATGCTTTCTTTAACAAATACCTCCCACGGGCAGCCGTCTGTCCGTCTACAGTTCAGCTTGTGCCAAAAAGTCACTTCCGAAATGTTTTTATGTCTGTCTTTACTTCTGTTACTAAATAGACTTAACATGATTAACGAAAGGGTTAATTATAAACAGCGCCGTAGCTCCGCAAACGCACATAACGCACACTGCGTAGGGCACCAAATGGCCGGTAGGGCACCAAAAAAATCAGGGTCGTAAAAAAAAAAGTAAACCATATTAATACTATAAATATCATATGCATTAATATGGTTAAACAATACAAAAGCAACATAAAACAATTTTCCCGAGAAAAGGGTGAATCTGCTTTGTGCCCTGTCTCCAGTCTCCTCCTGGTGCCCCCCACTCCCAGTGGTCTGTTCTATAATGCCTCAATTCGGTATTGGTAAACACCTGTTTGAACATGGCCTCGAAACGGCAACAGGAGTCGGGAGCGGAGAAAGAAAGAAGAAGAGGAAGCGTGATGAAACTCAGGCGTCGCTTGCCGGTAAGGCAATGTTTAAATAATAACAATAAGAAAAAGTTCATTATTGTAGCCCTTGCTTGCACGCTCATGTCCGTCAACTCTGTGATAGCTCCTGTTAGCAGTGTTCATACTGTGTTAACAAATGTTGCAAATGATTGATGTTGGGTAGTTTGTTTACGTTGTGGATATGAATATAGAATGGACTACTAAAAGCAACTCATCATGGTCACTCAATTGACGGTTTTCAGATAACGTTAGCAATCGTGAAACTAGCATTTCCCTCCTCAGGTTGCTAGCTGGCTAACGTCATGCATGCTACTGATTAACCTTAACTTTGGGATAGGTCAGTGATGCAGTCAAGTATTATTATCAGATTAGACAAGATTACTTTGTATGTTGCTGCATTTCAGGATATCTATAAAGACGCATATCTTATTTATGCGGCATAAATAAGATATAGGTTTCATATTACAGTGTAATATGAAACCTATATCTTCAATAATATAGATTTCTACTTGCGCATTTATATCAAATTATGTACAGCATGTTTATATTGCCATTTGCCATTATGAAAATCTATACATGTAAAATATAGTTAGTAATTTTAAATGTACCAGTGACTTACTTAATTTATTAGTCTTATAATGCAATTTTTCGTAGGCCTACTGTAGATTCAAAATTGTATTTCTGTAAAATCCCTGAATATTTTCTCTTGTATGCAGGGTCAATGCTTAAATATGTTCAAGGAGGATCTCAAGGACAGGATGAACCATCCAGTAGTAGTGCCATCCCTGGACATCAACCACCAGCCATTGTAGACCCTGCAACAATCCCTAGCCAAGAAGAACAAGAACCATCAACCACCAGTTCAGGTACAGTTCCATACACAAGTACCACTGAGAGTCCTGTCACTGAGAGACTATCAGAAAGTGACACTGTGGAGACATGTGTGCCCCTTCAACCGATCCTGCTCTTTGGCCAGCTCACATTGTAGATGCTGATCGTGTTGAAATTGTGCGGAGAGGTCCTTTTAATGTCAGCTCTGATTTTAATTTTCCAAAGGGGCCTGAGTATTTATTTGTAACAGTATTTTTAACCTCCTTTAACCTTATTTATTTGTTTAACTGTCATGTTTGTTGTTATTTAATTAAACAAATTCCACTGAGAAATTCAAAAGTATTAATGTTTTTTTTTTTTTTTTTTTTTTTATTGGGGGGGCACCATAAAGCATTTGTGCTTAGGGCACCCAAATGGCTAGCAACGGCCCTGATTATAAAATTAAGAAACTACCTGTTTTACAAACATATTTGTGGCTATGCGTTATTGTACCACACCACTTAAAGTATGCTCATAGAACTCTGATCTTGGGACGTTTTCAGCATCCCTCCCGGACAGATCGCTCTTAAAAGCACATTTTTTTAATATCTAAAAAATGTGCTTTATTTAAAATTTTTAATATCAAAAATAATTTTTACCCTTTGATAAAAAGAAAAAGTCACTTTACCATAAACTAACTGCAGCTTTTGCAACAGGAATATTCTTTCTGGCTCGTTTTTTTGGCAAATACTACAGGTGGTCAGGGTTTCAATCACATTTTGCTGGGCTGTTGCTGTCTAAAGTTGAACTATTTTGTATGAAGGATTTGTATGAAAATGAACGGTTTCTAGTATCATCCAAAGAGTGCACAAGTTTGTGTGTTCCGTCTTTGTCTGATCTCTGTTCGTTTGTTTGCTTTAATAGGCAGAAGGAAGGGAGTGAAACCCACCCCACCCACAAACAGAAACCACCTCAGTAACCGGCAACGGTCACGGCCCTCTCTATCGAATGTGCCCAACTTCAGGGCGCACCGTCTCTTTCATCATCATCTTTCATCATTTCTTGTGTCTTTTTTTTTTTTTTTTTTTTTTTTTTAAAAAACCAGCAAATGTAAAGCGGTAACCTTATCGGAAAGCTCACCTCTTTTAAATTGTTGCTTTTTTTTTTTTTAAATTGTATTTTTTATAACATCGTGATTGTGCCAAAACCCCTGGAGGCAAACTGTTGCCAAGGCCAGGTGTGTTTGACTTTATAAGACGGTTAAAGGCAACTTAACTCCGAGTAATAAAGCAGGATCTCAAAGCACTGCACTCAAACAACGTAATATATTAAACAAAGTTAATTTTATATTATTATATAAGTATGACGTATTTTTCTTATACTCTTTCTGACCACATGGCCCTTTAGAATAAAAGTCACAGAAACTTTCCAATGAAACACAAGTTGAACAACTCCAAACATTAATTAGATCAAGACGTAATTAACGAAAGAGAAAAATTAAGCTTACTGTTGATTTATACAGTGAAGAAGAGAAAGAAGACTGCGCTCCACATCTGAAACTGTCAGGCGCCACAGCGCGCGTGCACAAAAAGGATCCAGGCGCAGACCCAGCGGTAGCAGAAAAGACACTTTATTATACTAACGAAAGGCGACCCGGGGAAACTAGAGAGCAAAACGAGGAACTAATAACCCGGGGAAACAATGACACAAGGAAGCCGGAATCGGGACCGCGGGAGGCTGCAACAGAAAGGGGAGAGGATTACTAGGAAGCCGGGAAGCGGAAAACACATTAAGACTGCGTTAGAGTAGTGGGCTTACGATAGAGCGAGACCGTGGGAGCTCGGAAGGGAGGTGCGGCAGCCCGTGAGCAGGGAGTCCGTGGAGATGGTGAAAGGGCCAGATGATGCACTGAGTGAGCCAGTAGAGCAGGAGGACAGGCAGGTGGCAGACGCCGAACGCCGGATTGAAACCACTGTGAGGTGATTACGGACTGGCGTGGAGCATCCGTCAGCGCCGGGTAAAGAAGCTCTGCAGGTAATCACCGCGATGGAGAGCAGGTGTGTCGGTGATGGCCCTGTCCGGGGGTGTGGCTACCCAAGCAGCACGCATTCCACAGACCCAGGACCACGGACTATGACAGCAAGACTGAAAACGCGCGTGAGCTGCTCAGGAGGTAGAACAGGTGGGAGGGGGGAGGAAACCACCCATCGTCAACGATATTCTGCCCTCTCACGCCACTCACTATAAGCAAACACGTTGGAGTGGAGCACAGGGCATAGATGCTGATAGATACCACAGTTGACTCTAGATTTGGATAAAATAAAACAGTCAAAGCAGCCAGTGGGCTTTTATTTTGAAGGGCCAGAACCAGAAGCCAAGGCCGTTTTTATGGAAATAAGAAGCATTCATATATTTTTTTTTCTAATGTAATTAACGTTTGCCTAACAGGGGGAGAGAAAAATCAGACAGTGATAACACAACTAAACACAAAACATAGGTTCTACATGAAGGCGTTTAATATTAACGGGGGGGGGGCAAAAAATCCAAGCCTACGACACTGTGTGAAATACATTGTTTGTTTGTTTTAATCTAATAACTGATTGGGCCACCCTTAACAGCAACAACTGCATTCAAGCACTTGTGATAATTGGCAAAGAGTCTTTTGCAGCGCTGCGTAGGAATTTTGGACCACTCATCTTTGCAGATCAGATTCAGCCACATTGGAGGGTTTTCAAGATTCCAGTCAGGGGTTGATTGACTAGGCCACTTGATAATAAACACCTTCAGTTAGAAACTCCATGCTGTGTTTACTTGCGCTATCTTTGTTTGATATTTAAATTTGTTTGATGAGATGATGTAAAGAACATACAAAGAAAAGAAAAGAGCAAATCAGGAAGGGGCCAGCGATTTTATGCAGTGGATCACAGAGATGAGACCGTATTTTGTACTGGCTTTTTGATACATAAGGACATTAAAATGGCAGGTACAACTGCACTGAGGAGCCACAAAGGTTTGCATTACAAAATTCATAAACATAATGAACCTCAAATTAGTCCAAAAATCATAAGAGGAAAAAACATGAAAGCCTCACAAAATTTAAATTACAGACATGAATATATGAAGGATGTTACAGTCTATCCAACAGGCGAACAGAATGCATCATTTCGAGATATGAGGCAGAAAAAAGCCACTCAAAATTTCAGAAAGGTGAAAAAATGCATTTAATATACGTTGACCCTTTGTTAGCACCTGAAACTAATTTAATCAACGGAAGATTCTTATTTTTGAAGGCTATAAATATTCAACTTTGTGAGACAGTGAATACCAGCTGGTGACAGTAAAGTACAAATGTACCGTTCACCAGCCGCGGATAAACATCACTACTACTAACGATGGCAGTCACTTGTAGAGTGTTACAGATGGATCAGCTCCCCAACTGCTCCACGTTTCATCCTACTTTGACTTCAGGAACTTCATGCAGTATGTATCCCACACCTCCCCAGTGCACCAAAGCAAGCAAGAAAGAAAGAGGGCAAACACGTGATTGAGCTCTCCTTAAACAAGCTGTAGGACGACACATCATCTCAGGTTTTTTTGGGGGGTTTGTTTGTTTGTTTTAATTCTTACTAAAGAGATGTACCAAAGGTGCTATCAGTGTTGTACTGCAAGTATTCACCAAAATTTAACTTCATTGGCAGCTGTCATCGCGTTTACAGTTAGCCACATGCTAACAGCCACCAACTGGTTGTTTGGATTCTGGTGGCATGTCATTTAATCTCAACTTTTCAAATGAATCCACTAAAACTTATCCAAATACTAAAAACTATATTAAATTCTTGTAAATGAAAGGACAAGAATTATCAGCTACATAAATATGTAATGCATTTCTGATTAATAACACTTTTCTAATTCTGTCTTGTTCCCAGTTTGGCTCAAGCTGGCAACAAACAAATGAGTTCACACACAGCTTAATTCCATTGTCCAGTTAAATTAAATGAACATGCAATACAGTGTGCTTTATATAACCTTTAAAATCAATAGTCGGTGGCCTGGTGGTGACCATTTTTCCCCAATCATCCTGCAAGACAGCCTGTGGGACACGCAGTGGCGGTTTATGATATGGGTGACATGGGCTGTTACCAAGGGCGGTGTTCTGGGAATCTATCCTACCTCACCTCCAGGTTATTTAACTGAACATGCAGTAAAGTGTGAAAGCGTCAGGTATATATGCAAGGTGTTGACTATGGCCACAAGAGACAAAAGACATCCTTAAAAACCCAGCACAATGGCGAAGAAGTAGATGCTGCCTAAAGAGGGGACAAAGAGCGGGCCTTATGGCTTTGGTCTCTCCCACCTCTCAGGTGCAGCCACTTCCCTGATGACCCACAAAAGCTGCTGATGAAAACAAGAGAGGAGCAGTGAGTATATAGGGTGGGCAGTCACATTCTGTTTTGCTAGTATTTTACTAGTAAGCAAAGGCATATAGATGACTTTGTCCTGAAAAGAGGCTTATGCACCTCTCAAATGGCTCTAATGGCCATAGTATTGTATATAATATTTACATAACATTATCTCAAAAATAAATGGCTTGTATTTGTAAGGCGCTTTACATAGTCCCTAAGGACCCCAAAGCACTTTACACGTTCAGTCATCCACCATTGTAGCCACAGCCACGCTGGGACTCACTGACAGAGGCGAGGCTGCCGGACACTGGCGCCACCGGGCCCTCTGACCACCACCAGTAGGCAACGGGTGAAATGTCTTGCCCAAGGACACAACGACTGAGACTGTCCAAGCCAGGGCTTGAACCGGCAACCTTTTGATTACAAGACAAACCGCCAACTCTTGAGCCACGATCGCCCTCGAAGATATCTCAAAGATAAGAGCAAGCCTCACTCCAGAGCATGTCCACTGCAAACCTGAATTCATGAACTAAATCATCTGTAAACTTTGGAAACGTGTTATTTTGAACTGAAAAATAAAATGTTTTGGATTTAATCTAAAGCTTTATTTGAACTTAAGGACAGAAGCCATTTTTTATTTCCTATTTGCACATCGTTTTTTGTTTAAATACTAGTAGCACTTTAATTTGTTTTAACTAACATTTGTATTCTTTTAATTTTTTATTCTTACAGTTCTATTGATTAATGTTAAAAATATATTTGTCTATCTTTAAATTCTTTTGTTTTATCATTAATTTAATTTGCTGTGGGATGAGACAATTAGCATCACGGTTGGGCACACTTGAGCAGGTGAGGTGGAGCCTAGAACAGGAAGTTTGTCTACAGGAAGTGGCAGATGAGAGTTAATGAGATAATTATTGACTAATCAAAGAGTTAGTAACCTGAAAGGAGCACAACTTGAGATGTCACATGATTCAAATCATCCAGGCCTTTATTTTGAATGGACCCACCACAAGCCCAAGCTTTTTCTTAAATACAGTGTTTTTCTGCAAATAAATGAACACAGTTATAGATATGGTTTTTACACTATTAACAAACCAAGCATTGTGTTTGGCTTTATTTACAGAAAAAAAGTATTTATTTTACTCCATTTGGTATTGTAATCGATTAATGGCAATTTCCTAAATAACTCATTTCTTAGACAAACATCAGGACAAGTTTTAAGTTTTTAACACTTTAATTCATCTGTTTTCTTGCATTTGGTGCTGCACCACTGCTTCACATGGCAATGCTGTTGCAGGGAGAAAAATTGGAAGAAGCATTCTTATATCTTTAACAGTCTAACAAAAGTTTGCCTAACAGGGGGGGAAACAGAGGATACAGTATTGGACCGTAGCCTAAATCCAGGATAAAGAGGTTCAGTAATTGTAATTTTGAGGGTGTGGAGGTGGATGAGATTGTCTGAGGAGATTCTGTAGAAGGACACAGTGCCAGCAAGACAGTCCACATACACAGCTACTATGTCAAAGTCAGAGGAGGAGGAGGTGCTGCATATTTGTCGCTTACTGTGCCACACAGAGTAACCATTGTCAGAGCACCTCAGACTCCAAGATTGATCATTTGATCGAAACCCACAGTCTGTTATGTGTCCTTTCCTTCTGATTCCTCTGTAACTCACAGATATTTCAATGTCTCCTCTCCACTCGACCTCCCAGTAACAGCGACCAGTCAGAGGATCTGTGCAGAGCAGCTGAGGACAGTCATCAAATCTGTCTGGATGATCAGGATATGACTGAATCTTCTTCACATGTGTCACCTTCCTGTTGTTGTCAGACAGTTTGAGGTTTTTATTTACTGTGTTTGTGTCGATTGTGAGTTGACAGGAATCTGATGGAGAGAACAAACACAATCCAGCTGCAGTTATTGATCCATCATCTGTTCATTGATTGACACTTTGATGATGACTCCTGACATCAGAGATGTGAATGAGTGATGCGACAGTTTGAAGATGGTTGAATGTGTGCTGCTTTGTTTTCATGAATCACATTAAAAAAACACTTACACTTCCTCAGACCTGGTCTCAGCCATTGTTCTCCTGAAGGCTCCACCCTGAAAGGAGGAGGGGGGTCAGACCACCACAGTCTCTTTCAGCATGCACACATGGACATTACATCGGTCTCATACACATAGTTTATTATTCTCTAATAGGAAGTGAGGAATAGCAATAAATGCTTTCATCATGGTCAGAGTGCATAAAAAATAACCACCTATGGGCCAGATTTACTAATGTGTTGCTTCAGTCCAAACTCAACAAAGTACTGTCAAGATTTGCAAGATTGCATGTAAGACGTGGGAACTGATATTTTTGCACTCGTCTTGCATATAAACTTCTGGAAGTTCCTTTCTAAAGCTGCAAAATATGGGTGAAAAAACTACTTAAATCAACTGTGCATACAGGTGTACTGCTGTTTGCGCCAATATTTTTTTGACATGGCAGCAATTATTGCTTGCACACGTAAAAGTGTGTTCTAGAAAAGAGAGATGTTTGTCCACTTGTGTCAATTTATTTGAATTGCCAGAAAAAGCTCTTTTAAAACATACATATTACGCAGTGACCTAATTCTAAACTTGCTCAATGAACTCAGAGATGACTTGGGACCTCCGATTAAAAACTTTCAACTCTTTCATTTTTGGTATCAGGTTTTCTGTGGGAGAAATTTCACAGCATGAACAGTGAGGTTAAAAGTGAAATGGCTGAAGAAAAGAGAGGATGATAACAGTGACGACTTTGGACCATGTCCTAAAAATAATAAGGCCCTTAATAATCATCATGCAAATTCAGCTGCTAGCACTTTGTCAACATGTGAGATATAATCACACACACAAACTTACAAAGAGGTCTGCAATCTGTAAATCTTTTTTTTTTTCATTTTTCATCTTTTTTTAAAGATCCAGCATGGAAAAATGGTGGTGGTACGGTAAACATGCAGTGTAGAATTAAACCTTTGTCAATCGGGGATTCACACAGGCAATCGCATCCACACCTACAGCAGATTTAGAAAGCCTGACAACATGACAGTATTTCTTCCTCCTTTAGACACTGTATGTGATTTCAACCGGCATCTCCATACCTGATATCCATTCTCAGCTGCTTCAGCTGCTTCTCTCCTGCCTCTCCTGGATGGTTATAGCTCAGGTCCAGCTCTCTCAGTTGGGAGTTGGAGCGCAAAGCTGTGGCCAGAGAAGCGCAACCATGCTCTGTAATTAGACAGCCTGACAGCCTACAGACACAAAACAACATGACAGTGATTGCCCCATGTTATTGTCCAAGTCTTCACTCTGGTTCACATTTTTGTGTGTTGTGTACACATTTAATAATGTACAGATATAGATATATCATCTTTACCCAAAATGCAGCACCTTTCTGTTAAAAGTTCTCCACAATCTCACAATATTGTGACAAAAATAATCTTATATTGCATGCTGTTGTCATACCTCCAGGAAGTAGGTCCAATCTACAGACTATGGTGTGTACAGTTAGGTCCATATATATTTGGACACTGACACAAGTTCAAAATTACAGTCATATAATGGACATGGACATTATGTGTAGACTCTCAGCTTTCATTTCAGGGTATCCACATTCAAATTGGATGAAGGGTTTATGAGTTTCAGCATCCTTAAAATGTCCCAACATCTTTTTAAAGGGAGCAAAAGCAATTGGACAATTGACTCAAAAGCTATGTCATGGGCAGGTGTGGGCAATTTCCTCAATACATCATTATCAGTTAAGGAGATAAAAGGCCTGGAGTTATTTTGAGGTGTGGTGCTTTCATCTGGAATATTTTAATGTAAACAGACAACACGCAGCCAAAGGAGCTCTCCATGAAGGTGAAACAAGCCACCTTTAAACAGTGAAAACAGAAAAAACATATCCAAGAAATTGCTACAATACTAGGGAGTAGTGAAATCTACAGTTTGGTACATCCTGAGAAAGAAAGAAAGCACTGGTGAACTCAGTATTGCAAAAAGACCTGGACATGCACGGAAAACAGCAGTGGTGGATGATCGCAGGATCATTTCCATTGTGAAGAGAAACCCCTTTCACAACAGCCAATCAAGTGAATAAGACTCTCCAGGAGGTCGGCGTATCAATATCTACCATAAAGAGAAGACTGCATGAAAGTAAATACAGAGGGTTCACTGTAGGGTGGAAGCCACTCATAACCCTCAAGAATAGAAAGGTTAGATTGGACTTTGCTAAAAAACACAAAAGAAATCCAGTACGGTGCTGTAAAATCATTCTTTGGACAGATGAAACTAAGATAAACCTCTACCAGAATGATGGCACGAAGAAAGTATAGAGAAGGTGTGAAACACCTCATGATCCAAATCATACAACATCATAAAACATGGCAGAGGCAGTGTGATGGCTTGGGTGTGCATGGCTGCCAGTGGAACTGGGACACTAGTGTTTATTGATGATGTGACACAGGACAGAAGCAGTAGAATGAATTCTGAGGTGTTCAGAGACGTACTGCCTGCTCACATCCAGCTAAATGCAGTCAAATTAATTGGGTGGTGTTTCATAATACAGATGGACAATTACCCAAAACATACAGCCAAAGCAAACCAGGAGTTTATTAAAGCGAAGAAATGTAATATTCTTGAATGGCCAAGTAGGTCACCATGAGTTCAAGACTTTGGCATTTTCCTGCCAGCAAAAGGGTTTCAACCAAGTATTAGAAATGAACATTTTATTTTCAATTATTTCATTTGTCCAATTACTTTTGAGCCCCTGAAATGAGAAGATTGTGTTAAAAAATCATTTAGTTCCTCACCTTTTTATGCTGTGTAACTTTTTGTTCAACCCACTGAATTAAAGCTGAAAGTCTGCTCTTCAGCTGCATCTGAATTGTTTCATTTATAATTGATTGTGGTAATGTCTGGTGTCTGTGGAGGGAACTGAAGCTTTGAGTTGCCAAGTAGCAGCCAAGAAACTTATAAGATTTAGAGTTCTTCTAAAGAGGACTGGAACAAAACCCCTCCTGAGATGTGTGCAAACCTAGTGACTAAACTACAAGAAACATCTTTCCACTGCCTTGCCAACAAGGTTTTCTCCAAATACTAAGTCATGTTTTGCTTTTGGATTGAATACTTATCTCACTCAATTTATAACTCTTATGTAATGTGTTTTTTTCTGGATTTTTGGTTGATATTCTGTGTTCATTCATTTAATCAAATGACAATAAAATTATAAACTATTAGTTTTTTTGTAAGTGAACAAACGTACAAATTCAACACATAATTAATTCCCCTCAATGTATATCAGTTACCCCTAACCCTTGTTTTCACTATGCAGTTTTATGTAACAGCGTCTCACAGGTCTCTCGAAAACATGTATAGTTGAATGTGCAACCAAAAGAGTAATTGGACAGAATTTTTAAACTGCCAGAACGAGATAACTGGAAATTCTTGGTGGTAAAGCTGCCCTGTCTTGTTGTTTAAGAATGACAGAAGGTTTAGATAAGCAGAAATAGTTATAGACAGATAATTTCAGCAAATAGCTCTTGTTTGAAACAATCTGCTGAATTCTTACCTGAGAATGTGGAGATTACACTGCAGACTCTTCAATCCAGAAGATAGTAGCATCACTCCTGAATCCTTCAGATCGTTGTTATTCAGGTCCAGCTCAATTAAATTAGAGGACTCCAGGCTAACTGAGAATAGAGCTCCACAGCTTCTCTCTGAGAGGTTACAGCCACTCAGTCTGAAAAGATAGTAATGTAAATTTTGTACATTTTTATTCATTTATAAAGATGGCAATGCATTTAAAAATATATATAACTTACAGAGCTTTATTGGAAGCTTTGACCACTGGCATCAGTCTCAGAAGAGCCTCCTCTGAAGCAGCGTATTTCTTCAGGTCAAACTCATCCAGATCTTCTTCTGATGAAAGTAAGGTGAAGACCAGAGCTGACCACTCAGCAGGAGACAGTTTATCTGTAGAGAGACTTCCTGAACTCAGGGCCTGTTGGATCTCCTTCACTAGAAAACGATCATTCAGTTCATTCAAACAGTGGAACAGGTTTATGCTTTTCTCTGCAGGCAGATTCTCATTGAGCTTCTTCTTGATGTACTGAACTACTTCCTGATTGGTCTGTGGACTACTTGTCTGTTTCAGCAGGCCTTGCAGGCGACTCTGATTGGTTTGCAGTGATAGACCCAGGAGGAAGCGAAGAAACAAGTCCAGGTGTCCATTTGGACTCTGTAAGGCCTTGTCCACAGCACTCTGGTAAAAGTGTTTATCTGTTTGTTGTTCTTCCAGCAGATTGACTCCAGTGTTGATGAAGGTCAAATGTACATGAAGAGCAGCCAGAAACTCCTGAACACTCAGATGGACAAAGCAGAACACCTCGTCCTGGTACAGTCCTCTCTCCTCTTTAAAGATCTGTGTGAACACTCCTGAGTACACTGAGGCTGCTCTGATATCGATGCCACACTCTGTCAGGTCTGATTCATAGAAGATCAGGTTTCCTTTCTGCAGCTGCTCAAAAGCCAGTTTTCCCAGAGACTCAATCATCTTCCTGCTCTCTGGACTCCAGGGTGGATCTGTCTCAGCTCCTCCATCATATTTGACCTTTTTCACTTTGACCTGAACCACCAAGAAGTGGATGTACATCTCAGTCAGAGTCTTGGGCAGCTTTCTCACCTCTGTGGTTCTCAACATGTGCTCCAGAACTGTAGCAGTGATCCAGCAGAAGACTGGGATGTGGCACATGATGTGGAGGCTTCGTGATGTCTTGATGTGGGAGATGATCCTGCTGGACCGCTTCTCATTAGTGAATCTCTTCTTGAAGTACTCCTCCTTCTGTGGGTCAGTGAACCCTCTGATTTCTGTCACCATGTCAACACAGTCCGAAGGGATCTGATTGGCTGCTGCAGGACGTGTGGTTATCCAGAGGTGAGCAGAGGGAAGCAGGTTGCCCTTGATGAGGTTTGTTAGTAGCAAAACCACAGAAGTGGACTCTCTGGGGTCAGTCAGGATTTCTGTACTGTGGAAGTCCAGAGGAAGTCGACACTCATCCAGACCATCAAAGATGAACACAACCTGGAAGTCTTCAAACCTGCAGATTCCTGCTTCTTTGGTTTCAGTAAAGAAGCGATGAACAAGTTCCACCAAGCTGAACTTTTTCTCCTTCAGCACATTCAGCTCTCTGAAAGGGAATGGAAATATGAACTGGATGTCCTGGTTGGTTTTGTCTTCAGCCCAGTCCAGAGTGAACTTCTGTGTTAACAAAGTTTTCCCAAAGCCTGCCCCTCCCATAGTTAGTACTCTTCTGACTGGTTGTTCTTTTCCAGGTGGGCCTTTAAAGATGTCTTCTAATCTTATTGTTGTTTCTGGTCTGTATGGTTTTCTTGATGCTGTTTCAATTTGTCTGACCTCATGTTCTTGATTGACCTCTGCAGTCCCTCCCTCTGTGATGTAGAGCTCTGTGTAGATCTGATTCAGAAGGGTTGGATTTCCTGCTCTAGCAACCCCCTCAAACACACACTGGAACTTCTTCTTCAGCACAGATTTATGATTATTCTGACACATGCTGGAGCATCCTAAAAGAATAGAGAAACAACATTTTGTGTATTCAAACACACGCTGGAACTTGTTCTTCAGAGTAGATTTAAATTTAAGATGACACTTGTCAAGTGCTGCTAATAGAAACACACAAATATGTATGATTTTTGAACTGTTGTGGTTGTTTTATTCAATTTCGGATGAGCTTTTGTTGTTGTCCATCCATCTATTTTGTACTGAATTTCCCGGAGGAACCCACCCGAGGGATTAATAAAGTTTCATCTAATCTAATTTTGTGCCACCTGTCTAGGTCCAAACCATGGGGGTAGTCTAAGTGGAGATGCTCATCCCGCTATCACCTCAAGTTCTTTTGTGGAGACACCAAGGATTTCCCAGCTGAGCCCTAATGATGGTGCATGCATATACATGATCTACACGTCTGTAGAGGCTACAATGTAAACTTTGCATGTGGCCAGTACCATTTCCAGCATGTATATAGACTGTGCAAATGCAAATGCAAGTTTCCACTTCTCCAAAAATATGTAGAAGTTAACAACAGTAATAAATGGACCAATCACAGTAGTTGCAGGCTGCATCAGCACAAGTTGTAGGTACATTTTTATGGAGATGCATATCAAGTTATGGCTTAAGTTATAGTGTAGGGTTTCGGAAAGGTTTGCAGTTGTAATGTACCTACAACATAAATTTAAGATAGAGACATGAATTCCACTTAATGTCAATATAAATTTTAATTCTATAGCACATTTAAAAGCAAAAAATGCTTTTTTAAAGCAAAGCCCATGAGGGAGGATGCCAGTTTCCATTACTTGTATCCACAGTTTTATTCTTTTAGCCTCTTGGCTTGCCTACAACTCTCCTGGACCTGGGTGTCTTCCAGATGGTGAACACTGTCCTGTTCCTCATAGATAAAGTCTGATAACCACAGCAGTCCAATAAGAGAACACAATTTAAGTTCAGATTGGACAGGCCATTCCTCCCAGCTACAGCCCTGCGGGTCTCTGTCGTTGTCTACATGAACAGTAAAATCTAAGGGAAGTACAATGAAGTCCACAGCTGGAGTAGGTTTTAGCACCACAAAAGGCATTTCAGGACAATCCCTCATAGGGAAACATCATTTTCATTCATCAGGGGAAATATCAGTGAACCAGGACCTAAAAGCCAAAGAGGGCAACTCAAGAATGGATTAGAGTCAGATCACTTCTCCAGGGGAACACACACACACACACGTACACACACACACACACACACACACACACACACACACACACAAACAGACAAAGGTTAGTGCTCTAACAAATAACGTAATAATATATTAATAACAAAATATTTGATCTCACCTAAAGGAGCAGATGGCCCAGAGGACAAACCTAGCTGACAGGAAACTGTAGGATCAATGGTTCGAAGGTGACTGATCATTATCCTGCAGGCTTTTTCTCCCTTTTTCTTCACGGTGTCAATGAAGTCGCGTGCCTTGTCTGCTCTAGTTTGGTTCATTTCCTGTATCCTTTCTTTCTCCAACTCATTCAAGACATTGTCTGTTACAAGGGCTTCAAGTAGCTGTGTGAGATTTTCTGCTGTCACCTTCTCCACAAACTGTGTTCGCATTCTGCCAAGCTCCTTCTCTGTGGAAAGAAATATAATAAACTGAAATGAAGAGTTTGTTTCTGTTTTGTTTGTTTAAATAGTTGATTTGTTTTGAAAATAAAAAGTTTAGTAACTCAGTCAGTCAGCTCAGCCAACATAGATTTAACAGTTAACTCTCTATGAGTAGCCTCTGCAAACCTCCAGTGTAGTGGAGTCTGCTTATATGTATCATTATTTTAACAGATAAACTAGTTCAGTGTTACAGGAGTTTATGGAGTGAACCTTGCAGCAGGGCAGAACTTAAGTCTAACCTTGATAGTACCAGTTTTTAAGTAATATAGTCAGTCCATAGCTAAATAAAGGATTTATATTATAAGTGTATCCCACTTCTTTTTGGCAAATGGTAAATGGACAGTTCTTATACAGCACTTTTCTACTTTACCCAAGCACTCAAAGTGCTTTACACAACTACAGAAAGCAGAAAATTAACAAGTAACTTTGGAAAATAATGATATGACAGCACACGCACATAATGATTTGTGCTGGAGTCCTTGCATTTAATTTTCATATGGATGAGAGCCAAAAACTTCACATTATTTTACATTTAAAATATATTTAATTGAATTTTTAATGTGTGACACAGGTAGGTCTTTCTTTTGCTGTTCATGTACTTCTGGCTGACTACATGCTGTTCATGTAAAATATCAGTGATTTGACAATAAAGTTTAATTTGGAAGGACCCGGCCATTTTTGGCAATATTTACAAATGAGAGACTGTCTGAAAGATAAAATAAAATTGTCTCAGGAGAAAAATGTCATAGAGAATTTCTTTGTACTTCCACCCTGAAATGCAAAGGCATCAAAATGGTATCATTTATGTCATTGGGTTAAAAACAACATATGTAAAAGTCTTAAAAGGGCTTGGGAAAAAGATCTGCATTGTTCCTTCAATGAGGGAACATGGGATTCAATTATTTCTGAAAATGGTTTTTACATTAGGGAAGCTAGAGGCAAATGTATTCAATATAAAATTCTCAATAGGTACTATTATACACACCAACGAGACTTTATAAAATGGGAATCAGTAAAGATGACTTGTGCTGGAAGTGCCAAGAAGGAAAAGGTACGTTAGTACATGCTTTATGGGAATGTCCACTGGTCTCCCCAATATGGGAAAATGTTTTAAAATATATGGAGGGTTGGGTGAAACTTAAATTACCTAGATCACCAAGACTGTGCCTATTGGGGGACAAAGGTGAGGTGCCAAAGTTAGACAAAGCAGGCTTTAGAGTGTTAAACACTGGGATTGTGACGTGTGTTCGTCTCATTTTAACACTTTGGAAAGACCCTCGGACTTCAACCCTAAAAAAGTGGAAGGAGAAAATGACTGAAAAATGCCGCATGTGAGAAAATGCTGGGAAGACAGAGCAGTAAGACAGAGACTCTAACAGAACAATGGGACAGTTTTTTTGTTTATATGGGCCTACAACATGAAGACAATGTGAGATACAGTATGAATTAAGAATTAACTGTGTGTGCAACAGTTTATTTATGTATTTATTTTATTTATGTATTTATTTGTTTTCTTCACTGAGTGTGTTTTTTGTTGTTTTGGGTTGTTATGTTATGGTTTTCTTAATTGTTTAAAATAATAAAAAACTTTAATTAAAAAAAAAAGTAACTTTGGAAAATAATGATATGACAGCACATGCACATAATGATTTGTGCTGGAGTCTTTGCATTTAATTTTCATATGGATGAGAGCCAAAAACTTCACATTATTTTACATTTAAAATATATTTAATTGAATTTTTAATGTGTTACACAGGTAGGTCTTTCTTTTGCTGTTCATGTACTTCTGGCTGACTACATGCTGTTCATGTAATTCAAGTCAAGTTGGTTTTATTGTCACTTCAACCATATACAGTTAGTACACAGTGAAACGAAACAACGTTCCTCCAGGACCAAGGTGCTACATGCAACATAAATTTACAACATAAATTAACAGAAAACACTAAACTAGCTAACTAAGAGGCCTAGTTAGCTGGCTAGCAGAGACAAGACAGACTGACCTAACATAAATTACAACATAAATTAACAAAAACTAACTATCTAACTATCTAAGGAAAACTTGGTAGGTAGGTGGTGCAGGAACAGTAAACATTCCTTAATGTGGCAGCAAAAATTAGGAAGTAAAGAAGTTAGTGCAAAAAAAAAAAAATCCAGTAATCATATTGTGCAAAAGAGCATTTACAGGTTGGTGTGTACGATAGTCAACTTGCCAGTAACTGCAGATAAAAATCAGCCTGCACAGCAGAAAACGGGGTATTTATTCATGATGCACCTAAGTACTTATGTTAACGTGAACTGTCCCTATTAAATAAAAGATACATAAACATAAATTTGATTTCACTGAAATTTAATACACAGTTACTCCTTTTATAGAAAAAGAATTTAACTGCCAACAAACACGGGCAGGGATAGCTCAGTAGGTAGAGTGGTGTCCCCATGATAGGAAGGTTGGGGGTTTGAATCCACTCAATAGCTACCCTAGGTACCCCTGAGCAAGGTACGGTCCCTACACAGTGCTTTCCGGCGCCCTATGGCTGCTGACTGCTTTAACTAGTATGCAGTTATTTTTAAAAAGTTGCCTTATTTAACTGTGCCAACTTTAACTCTCTCATGTATGTATGTATGTTTATGTATTTTGGTGAATAAACCATACACAATGTCTGTACACGAAGTACAGAGTGCTCTATTATTCTAAGAAGACTTTTTTGTTTCATGTTTATTTGTCTTACTTACATCTTGTCAAATATTGTCAAATAGCCTACTGACTCCTACCTGCTGAGCAAACTGCTTGTTTTGGCGAATCCATCAGCACCTCCTCTACGGTCTGCTGCAGCTTTGCTCTAGAACAGAACACCACACAAGATTTTCAGGTTGTAGAGCTATTTAAGCTGCTTTGGGATTCTACTTCTATGGCACTCTATTCTTATTCATTCAGTTTTATTTATATAACACAAATCACAACAACAGATGCGTGAAGGTGCTTTATATTGTAAGGTAGACCCTACAATAATACATACAGAGAAAAACCAACAATCATATGACCCCCCCCCCCCATGAGCAAGCACTTTTGCGACAGTGGGAGGGAAAAACTCCCTTTTCCAGGAATAAACTGGCAGAACCAGGCTCAGGGAGGGGCGGCCACCTGCTGCGACCGTTTGGGGTGAGAGAAGGAAAACAGGATAAAGACATGCTGTGGAAGAGAGCCAGAGATTAATAACAGATATGATTCAATGCAGAGAGGTCTAGTAACACTTAATGCATCATGGGAATCCCCCAGCAGCCTATGCCTATTGCAGCATAACTAAGGGAGGATTCAGAGTCACCTGATCCAGCCCTAAAGGAAAGTTTGAAGCCTAATCTTAAAAGTAGAGATAGTGTCTGTCTCCTGAATCCGAACTGGAAGCTGGTTCCATAGAAGCTCTCACCAGGACTTTGTGAAAAAAAATTTCACATTTAAAAAAATAAAAAAAAAACAAATTGTCCTATCAGTTCTTTCCCCTCAGATCCTGTCTTAGATCACGTTGTTCATCCTGTTTGCCCAGTTTTCTTTGTGAACTTTGAGCAGGTGTCTCTCTCCTTTTTAATTGAAATAGTTCAGCATGGGTGCTGATCTGTTAAGGTGACAGCTTCCTACCCTGTCTCCTCAAGGATGTTTTTAATAGGTCTACTCTTGAGCCATGTATCACTGGGCTAATTAATGTCTTTCTGATGTCTGGCTCTGTCCCAGTTGCCTTCAAACATGTTGTAACACAGCGTGTTTGTAGATCTGCAGACCTTAGCACTCTTCTGTCACATCTTAAATTAAATTGTAATATTAAATTTATTGCAAACACTGTCTTATTTATTTTTGAGTCTTTTTCTTTCTAGAGCACAGGACAACTTCCTTGCACTAAGGAGCCAATTAAGACCGTGTACCATAAAGCCTTCCAACATGACAATGACCCAGAGAATAACCCCAAAGAAGCACAAATGTGGCTAAAGAAGAAGTAAATTAAGGTCCAGGAGTGACCTAGCCAGTCTCCAGACCTCAGAATGGAAAATCTGTGAAGAGCTGAAGCTTCAAGATGCCAGTCAGCAGGGGAGAGACCTGAATAATTTAGAGAGTTTCTGTAAAAAGGAGTGGGACTAAATCCTTCCTGAGATGTGTGAAACCTGGTGACCAAATATATGAAACATCGCTGTGGCGGGGGCTTGGTCTTTGGCCTGCTGCAGAGGAGGGGTGATGCAGTGAGCTCACAGGGCGGCGCAGAGGCGGGAAGGAACAGGTGCGCGGAAATGACTTGATGAGGAGAGACTTTTCTTATGTCTTGCAGTGAGAAGAAGCGGGAGAGTGACAACGGAAGTGACGGAGAGGCAGGAGCCAGAAACTGCAGGGACAATCCTGATTGTAAATAAAGCAATGTTGAACTGACACATCTGTGGGTTGTGTGTCACAATCCTACTGCTGTGCTTCATTCACTCAGTGACATGCAAATCAAACCAAATCATGTTGCAGGAACCCTCACTCACCCGTATGAGCTACGCTGTCAGCTTTTTGTCTCCTATCAGGATACCAAAGTTGCTGCCGTGAGAGAGACTGATCGTTAAAGCCAGGCACAGCCAGCAGTTGGTTGCAGTTACTAATGTGTACTAGGTAAATAAAGACCATGTTTTATTTGCAGACTTCATCCTTCCTGATGCGTGTGGTGCCAGGTCGGATCCTCTCTGTATCACACCTTTCGTCATGCATCTTGTTTTCATTTCATTAAGCTGAATTAAGTTTTTAGTTTCCATTTGATTCCAGCCTTAGAGGAAACGAAACTAATGACACCAGCACAGAGAGGCTGTGTGCTGAAGAGCCCTAAAGCCAAACTGGCCGTTTGCCAGGTGTGTTTAACTTCCACAAAGCATCACAGTGTGAAAATACTTCGTTATAAGTAGTATTTATAAGTATTTTTCTCAGCCGCTGACACGTAAACAACCAGTATAGTGTAATATGAAATAACCTAGATTTAAATGTAATGTACTCACATTGATATGAAACTTGTCTCAGTAAGAGAAGTGATCCAAAAGTTCCAGTCGAACAACTTACAAACATTACAGACTTTAGCATTGTTAAAGTACCATTGTGCCTATGTCTTATTGCTACATGCATTAAATAATTAAAGTGTGAAATAAAAAATAAAATAAAAGCTTACAGTTTATTTAAACACAGGAGAAGACGATGACTCTGCACTCCTCACTGGGAAAGACAGGAACATGTGAGCTCTTCCCTTGAATGAGAGACTCCTCCTGTGGAGGAAGGAGGGGTAGGAGGGAGGAACATTTCCACAGTAATATCAGACAAGACAGCGTCTTGTTATGGACATTTAGGTTACAGGTAAGAGTGCACAGAGAAGCAGAGGTGTGGACTCGAGTCACATGACTTGGACTCGAGTCAGACTCGAGTCATTAATTTTATGACTTTAGACTTGACTTGAAAAAAGGTTGTAAAACTTGTGACTTGACTTGGACTTTTACACCAGTGACTTGGGACTTGAATTGGACTTGAACCTGTTTACTTGAAAAGACTTGATATTTTACCCAAATCTAAAATGTAACATACATATTATATAAAAAGTGCGGACCATTAATTCACTTTATTCATTCATTCATTCATTCTTACCACACTCCGTATGTATGTGAGCGTGGGCTGTAGCACAGCCAATCAAATTAACCAGATTTGAAAAAACAAGAACAAAACGCTCGAGCCAAAAATGCTTCCAAG
The DNA here is from genome assembly GCF_013358895.1 of Oreochromis aureus. Lineage (NCBI taxonomy): Eukaryota > Metazoa > Chordata > Actinopteri > Cichliformes > Cichlidae > Oreochromis > Oreochromis aureus. The sequence continues at coordinate 26,165,215 of NC_052963.1, read as the reverse complement.
AGTAATTTCTTTCGGGTACATAAACTACGAAGTAGTCAACAAAAACGAAATGCAATATGCAAAACATGCAAGAAGAGAATCACAGACGGAGATGGAACAACTTCCAACTTTGTCCGACATTTGAAGTTGCATAAAGAACGGTAGGTGGTGCTTTTTTTTTTTTTTTTTTTTGCTACGATGAGACAGCTGACTTAGCTAACTTCATCTTATTAGCAAATGTTCTTCGGGCTACGTTGATGATACTGTTTGGCTTTAACAGGTATGATATGTTTGTCATGCTATTTTAAATCCGGTCCTGCAAGCGCATCCAAGAATAACATGCAACTTGTTAGCTCAGAATTGTCGGTGAATGGTGAGCAGGGTCCGTTTCAGAAAGTGGGTTCTGTAGCTGTACTCAGTCTCTCTCCGTCTCCTCCCCATCATTAACCCCGGAGATTTAACCCAGTTTATACTGACAAATACTTATTTTACCATCACATCACAATTCAAAATCACTGTTTAATTTGCAATTAGTGTATGGTCGTGTTTAACTTTTGCATGTCTGAGCCAGGGAAAAAAAATTTTTTTGGTTAGAAAATCTGGCCCACCTTAGTGTGTAATTGAGTAGTCCTGCTATACATGGCCTTTTTCTTCTGTCATTTATGTCAATACATCAAATAAAATACTTTGATCTTATATTATTAGCTGTTGTTTATTTGCAAAGGTTATTCTCAACAGGGATGCTAGACAAAAAAAGGCGTTTTCTACAGACAGCCTAGCATACGCTCTCCACTTGCGAGTGAAAAAGAAAAGAAAAACACCCCTTCCCTATTGGTGTTAGAGTTTACCATGTCAGCCAATCAAAAAAATGATAAGGCAACATGTGACATTTGGTTGTTTAGGAGAAGGGGAAGTTTTAGGAGTGACACCCGCGATGGAAAGCGGGCGAGCGAAAGAAAGAGAGGGAGAGAGTTTTCATATGTGAGACATTAGTGACGTTTAGCGTGTTTGGAGGCTGTAGTTAGTGTGTTGTGTAGTTATTGTTTTGTATTGTGTGTCGGTTAGACTGCTGAATTTCATATTTGATCTAAAAAGCTGTCAAAGGCAGATTCCAGTGTAAACGCTGTCTCCACATAGAAAACTGGACTGTTGCACCTCCAGTTGTCAGACCTGCAGGGTTTAGGCCTGTGGTGTTCTCCTCTGTCTTATACTGAACACAAACTACATTTTTGGACTGGCACAAATAATTTGTGTGCCTTCTTATTTGATGCAGCACACCTGATTGTTCTGTAAATAGATTTAAATGGTTATATAAAAACGCCTGAGGCCTTGGCTGCATTTTTAGGTAAATAGTACCATATAACTTTGTTGTTTGCAAAACTTGTGCATAATTTTTAGAAATGTACAATTTCTATTTGCATTTCAAGTTATGAAAATGATTCGTTAAACATGTAAAAAAATATAACTTTTTCTACTCGGATTCTGAATTTTTGTCTGAATTTAGATCAACTGTGCTAATATAGTATACCAAAATGAAAAAATAACTCAAATTTCAGATATTTGAGGTTGTGCTGTAAATAATGATACCAAACAAGGCAAGAAAAACATATTTTAAAAGTGAAATATAGAAGTAAAATCAAAAGTAGTCAAGAACGGCCAATTATACCCGGGACCCCAGAGGGTTAAAAAAAAGACTTGAAAGGACTTGAAATTCAAAGTTTCGGACTTGGGACTTGACTTGAAAGTTGTCTGTCTTGACTTGCGACTTGACTCTGACTTGCTTGACTTTACTTGAGACTTGACTTGTGACTTGAGGATAAAGACTTGGGACTTACTTGAGACTTGCAAAACAATGACTTGGTCCCACCTCTGCAGAGAAGCCACAAAATTTTACACCAAAGAAGTCAAAAATATAAATATTAAACATCGTCAGCCACAGTGACTACCAGCTGGTGGCGGTAAAGTACAGAAGTTCACCAGGTAAAGTTCACCAACAGCCGTTAAACGCTGAAGAAGAAGAAACAGCGTCACTAGTGCTAACAATGGCAGCCGCTTTCACGGAGTTACGGATGGATCAACTGCCCACAGACCCGCTGCTGCACATTTTATCCTACTTGGACTTCAGGGACTTGATGCAGTACGTATCCCACACCTCCACGGTGCAGCCAGGAGAGGAAGAAGAAAACACGCGATTGATTTCTTCTTACACAAGCTGCAGGAGGAAACGCAGGCTAGAGGCTAACCGCTAATAACAACGACAGCAGCTCGTTAGGCGAGCCCCTTTATTTTAATTTTTGTTCTTGTAATTCTGAGTAAAGAGTTGTGACAAAAGGTGCTGTCAGTGTTTTACTGCAAGTATTCATGAAAATATAACTTTAATGGCAGCTGTCACGTAGCGCAGAGCCAACACAGAGACTTTAAAACGCCCCATATACGAGATATGATCGTGTTTACAGTTAGCCGCATGCTAACAGCTGCTAACTATTTGTTTACGTCCCCTACTGCGCATGTCTGTTAGCCTCAACCCTTTTCATGTTAATCTACTGAAATTTATTATCAAAGTACTAAAAAGCGCATTAAATCCATGTAATAAAAGTACACAGATATCCGATTCTTTCAGTGGAATCACACAAATATGTTCTGATTATTATAGCAGAAGGGTTATTACAGTTAGGGTACACTGGTTTCCTGCAGTAAAGGTACATAAATATGTCGTAAAACTTTTCTAGTTGATAAAAAAGTTAAATATGTTGCTCAGGTTTAAATAAAATTATTGTTTTAAATAAACATAAATTTTAAATAAAGTTGAGTAGTTTTCAGGATGTGTCATTATATCTGTTTGCTCTTGTGTAAACCACAAGATGTGTTTGAGATAAAACTCCTCTCTCTGTGTTTGACTCCTCCCCCTCTCCCTCCTCCTCAGCTGCAGCTTTGTCAGCAGGCGCCTAAACGAGCTCTCTAAGCACAATCCTCTGTGGAAGTGTCAGTGCTGCAAACACTGGCTGCTGACAGAGTAAGTTCACCCCGACACGTTTTACACCTCGCCGCAGCCTCGCTGCACTCTGACTTTTCACCTCTCTCTCTCTTTGTCTCTCTCTCTCTGTATGTATGCTCGCCTAGTGACGACCGACTGCAGAGCGGTGTGTCCTGGTTCTGCCTCTTCAAGCAGTACTACACTGATCTGGGCCGGTACATCCAGTATTACGCAGTGCTGAAGAGGGCGTGGGAGCAGCTCAAGAGCTTCCTGCAGCAGAGGTGTCCACGAATGATCGCATCACTCAAAGGTGTCACACAACAGTTCAACAGCTGGATGCACCACAGCTCGCACAGATATCACATGGTTACTGGAAATAGCCAGGCTTTTAGTTTGAAAGGCAACACCAGAATTCTAGACTTTTAAAAATATAGGTTTGAAAATTAAATAAAAATGTTGTTCTTCATTAACAAAAAGATTCTTTCCGAGTTTGTAGTTTAGTCTTTAATGAAAATTTAAGGCTATTAGTGCAAAGATGTTGTCACAGATCTTTTTTCTATGCTTGATTCTCAGTAAATCCAAATTAAACATTACCTGCAGTTTCAGTGGATTTCAGTTTACTTGTTATACTTAAAAAGTTTTTCAAGCTATACTGAGGGTCTTTAAATATTTTCTCTAAAGCACCAGACATCCAGACCAGGATACCACACACAAGGTCACCTACCATCTGTCTGTGTGTTTGGTCCTCCTTAGCTGGAGGATCCGCTGGAGTGTAACTGTGGAGCAAGTTCAACATATCCAGGCTTTCTTTGTGCTCACTGCATCAACAAAGGCTCAAGTTCACTGCACATCACCACAGTGGATTTTACATGAAACAATCAATATGTGATTAAAATCCAGACTTTCAGTTTTGTTTCAAAGGGTTTAACTAAAGTACAGAATTAGCTGTTTATGAATTACAGCTATTTTAAACACGGCCCCCTGTTTTCAGAGGCTTAAGTAAAGTCAACAGACAATTTCATGGCTCGCTTCACTCGTTATTTTATGACAGATGAAGCAGATGGCTTCAGGCTTGCCTTCACTGCTCCACCATTTTTAGTGTAACGAGGAGAAATCTGCATGTTTCTGCCAAATTTTCTTTGTTCTTGAGCTAAAAGAATCAAGTTCTTTTGTTTCTGCTTCAATAAAACAAAGTGCTGCTGTAAAGTGTTTCTTGATGTTTGAAAGTTGTTGGGTTGCTCTCTGCTCATGTTTCTCAGTCATTCACACATCTCGTCACCTTCTTTCTATAAGACTTGATAATCAGTAATTGCATGTAAAGTCTGAGGTTTCCTGAAGATAAACTACAAGAAAACCTTTTTTGTTTATATCTGTCAGCCCATTAGCATCGCCTTTAAAGGTGATGTTTCCTGTTTCTGTGTTCAGAGGGCACCACCGAGGTGGAGCTGAATGACATCGAGGCGCAGATCGGCTGCAAGCTCCCAGACGACTACCGCTGTTCCTACCGCATCCACAACGGTCAGAAGCTGGTCATCCCAGGGTTAGTGTCAGCCTGAGAACACAGACTGTAGCCACGCCCCCTTCTACCTGTCTCACCCTCCTCTCCACCTGTCTCTCTGTCCTCAGGCTGATGGGCAGCATGTCTCTGTCCAACCACTACCGCTCGGAGGTGCTGCTGGATGTGGAGACGGCGGCCGGCGGCTTCCAGCAGAGGAAGGGGATGAGGCGCTGCCTGCCGCTCACCTTCTGCTTCCACACAGGCCTCAGTCAGTATATGGCGCTGGAGCCTGCTGAGGGGCGCCGGATGTTTGAGAGCTTCTACCCCTGCCCGGTCAGCACATTTACTGTCTGCTTATTCTTTCAAAGTAAATGCTCTGTAGCATTCAGTGGACATATTTGGAACTGTTTCTTCTTTCTGTGTTTCAGGATCAGACGGCTCAGGATCCTTCAGCCATCGACATGTTCATCACAGGTCAGCGCCAGTCTTTATCTGCAACTGTGTTAGAAAATGTTATATTCAGAAAATGCTATTTAACATTTGAAAGTATGAATTGTGGTTTTAGGTCAGGAAGTTCTTCAACTTGCAGATGACTCCTGTTTTCATTTTCCTGTCACTGATCAGGTGACTTTTTAGGCAGACCATGTGTATAATTTCTGGTCTAAGCGCTCTTACTTTTCCTAAAATCACAAAACACTTAGATAAGAGTCCAGATTCTTTCAGCTTCAGTAGAATCGCTGTGATCAGGGTGTCTGTTCTCCAAAGTTCATGAAACGGAAGATTTACAAGATTTAGTGAATTGCAAGTTTGACATGTTGATCAAAGCTGACACCAATGCCATCTAGTGGCTCAATATTAAAACTACACCACATACTTAAATTATTAAAATCTTAAATAAACATCGCTTAGAACCAACTGTGTCTTCAAATCAAAATTCAGTCTGATGCCTGAATTTTGCTTCAGCAGGAAATCTACATTTGTGTACATCAAATTATGATGTACACAAATGCTCTTTTTAACCCTACACTGTAACCTTTTACACCGTTTAGTCGTTGCGGGCTGCGTCAACCCGACGTGTAGTCCCATGTCTTGGTGCACGTCAGGTTATGTGGAAGTTTATGACGTAGGGTTAAGAGGGGTTTTCAGTTAAGCCGTACGAGACCAAACTGAAGCATAATTTAGGTGTAAACCCGTAAAAATGCCTCCAGTTTAATCTCAGATTATTTTAAACCACAAACAGAACAGAAACAGGAACCCTTTATGACCATACTGAGCACTGCTGTTTCAAGTTTTATTGTCATGTTCAGATAAACAGTGTAGCCCCATTTACCCATAACGAAATTCTTTGGCTCGTGTTCGTCAGCTTTACATGAGCATATAGAAGTGTGCAGTTAAATTAAGAAGAAAATAACAGAAAATAGCAGTAATAATAATGATAAAGAGAAAACAAATATTAAATATTTAGAGAATTTAAGACAAGTTGGTATTTACAGTTTGTGAAAAACTTGTGCAATGAGTATTTAAGTGATATTTAAATTTGAAGAGGAACTGTTAAAAGGTTTTTAGGATTAACACTGAATCAGTTTTAGGGAAAAAAAATCGTTTCATTTACTTTTTGTCTTTTCAAATTTATATGTTGAAGTGTCCTGTAAGCTTTCCTGTAGAACATTTCTGTACGTTCAGTCAGTTAACTGTATTTGACTGGTTGGTAATGTATTTGAATGCAATTCTATTATCACATAGTTCTTCACAGGAGTTCAGATGAACGTTGTTACGAAGTGTCTCACCGTGCACTTTCCTCTCAGTTTTAGCTGCGACTGCTCGTCTCTCTGTTTGATCTGTTTGTTTTTGCTGCCCTGCTGTCGAACTCTAAAGCTGGATGTCACAAGATTTTCTGCAACTTGTCTTCTCGTTCAGTCTGATGTCATTAAACATTTCCAGGTCCAAAAGTCCGTCAAACAAAACAGTCCAATTCTCTCAGGTGTTACAATAAGCTTTCTACCTGTAATCACAATTACATGAAACATTTTGAATTCTGCTTTGTAGAAGTGTAGAGAAAGGTCATGTTCAAATATTTCTTACAACCAGTCTTCATGGTCAACTCAGCGTGTAATGTTGATATATAGAAAGTCGTGTAAAGATTTAAAATGTCATGTTTGACCTCTGACTCAGTATTTTTTTTAAACAAATTAATACATCTTCTATATCCACATAAATAAAAAATAATCATACTCAAAATTATGTCAGGTGTGTTAAAATGGATTTAAACAGAGCAAATAACAAACCCTGCACTTTGCTCTTGTTTTTACTGCAGTGCAAACTTGTTAAAGTAGGCGGACGTTTGTGCTCTCAGAGTGCTTTGTTCGATGCAGGTTGTTTTTTTTTTTTTTTTTTAAATAACCCATTTTTCTTTAGTTAAATTCGTTAACAAAAAACTCTGCTTCGGGTCTTGGAGCCACACAGCAAACGGAAAACCAAAAGTGCCCTGAAATTCACATCATTAAAGGAAACACGATGCCCGAGGTCTTAATTATACTCCGTTGCGGACACGGACAGCTGGAGATCCGGCGGCCAAGAAGTCGTTCCTGTTATGCTTCTTTGAAGTCCGCTGCCTGGGGCGTGGCATAGCTGTAATCTAAATTCTTCACAGATGATACTGCGCGGTCGCAAAAGTCAGGCAGACGGACCTCCTCCCTCACGCTCACTGTCTGAAGATGGATGCAATGAGAAGGAAATGAAGGGAAGGGGTCGACCAACTTGACAGAGTCACTGCAGGTTTCTTAGTGGTTTAAGGTTCTCGGGCTGATAGCTCGATAGATCTATGAGCTGAACAAACTGTCAGAAGGCTAATGTAGACATGGAAAGTTTCAAGGTGGAAAAAAATGCCCAGAGCAGATAAAGATGCAGGTGAATTTGAGGGTTTCTGACTGCTTTCTTGCTGATGTCACCTATGCTCAGGGTGGAGCCCATAAAGAAAGAAACAACAGGCCAAGCAGTGAATCTGAGTAATCTCACAGAGTTAAAGCCAACATTTGAATTCCCTACATTCAGTTCAGCATCACAGTGTGCTGGAACACATCACAGCTGTCATCATGTGAGAGGCGGGTCTGTCAGTGGGCTTACTCGTCTTTGCTGTGGTTTAACTAAACCCAGGTACTGTCCACGTATCCAGCTGTGAAATGTGATTTGATAGACTCAGGTTTGCAGGAACAGTTGACTCAAGTCGTCCACTCTTCATTCATTTGTATAAAGTTGAGGTATAAGCTACATAAGACCGAACCGAAAGTCCTAAACACAAGACCGTTTCAGCAGCTGCTTGATTTATTTCTCTCCTCCACTTGGATAAATTACCCAGACAGATTATAAGTTTGTGTCAGTTTGTTCTCTGTGATTCTTTAACTTTGTGTGAAAGCTGCAGAAGCCCCGAGCATGAAAACGTGGGAAACTGTGAGTGTTTGTGTGTTCAGGCTCATGTTTCTTGGAGTGGTTCACGACCTACGTGCACAACGTCGTCACGGGAGAGTATCCAATCATCAGAGACCAGATCTTCAGGTAACTACGAGTCACGCACACGTAAATGAGTTTTGTGTGTTTGAGCCTCTGTGAAGCTCAAAGCTGATTTTGCTCTGCAGGTATGTGCACGACAAAAGCTGCGTGGCAACCACCGGTGACATCACCGTCTCCGTTTCTACCTCCTTCCTGCCAGAGCTTTCATCCGTCCATCCTCCACACTTCTTCTTCACCTACCGCATCAGGTACCTTCCTCTCTGCTCGCCATGTCCCTCGCCGCCTCTTTCCAGCTTTTTAATGACCCTGCATGTTTTTTCAGAATAGAAATGTCCAGCAGCGCCTCGCCTGAAGCCGCCTGTCAGCTCGACAGCCGCTACTGGAAAATCACCACCTCCGATGGCAATGTGGAGGAAGTCCAGGGTCCCGGCGTGGTCGGTACGCTGCCCGCTTCACACCTGCGCTGCTCCACTGTGATTGGCTGAGACCAGCTGCTGAATGTGTGTGTGTATCTGTGCAGGGGAGTTCCCGGTCATGACGCCTGGAAAAGTACACGAGTACGCCAGCTGCACGACCTTCTCCACCTCGTCAGAGTACATGGAGGGTCACTACACCTTCCACAGACTTGGTAACTACCTCCACCTGTAACAGAAACACCTCCCAGATGTTTTGCTGCTGTTCTCATATTTGTTTCTTTCATAGCCAGTAAAGAGGAAGTTTTCCACGTGGCCATACCTCGTTTCCACATGGTCTGCCCCCCATTCAGAGAGCCTGTGGTCCGAACGGTAAGAGGTTCTGCAACGCTCCGAAAATCAAAAGACACTTTCAGGGGGTTTTAGACTGAAGTCAAAACTGAAACGTAATTATTTGTTTGTTTTCAACATCTGGCATTGATGTGCATGGCTGGTTAACTGAGACAAAGGAATTACAAAGACAGGATTACTGCAAAGGGAAGAGGCTGAGAACGTACTGCAGGGAAACGAAATGAAAAGTCAAACTTCCAGGTTTATGCAGCACAGTTTTACCCTAGTGAGCTGAGGGCAGTAAACATAAATGTAAGAGGGTGAGGAGAACACCAAGATGATATCAAGGACAAGAGCAACTTTAAGGTCAAGAAATTGTTTGTTTAATGCTTTAAAATATTCTTAAATCTTCCACTATGACAATTTGTTTGTGCTTAACTGGAGATTATTTCAGGCAAAAGGTGCAGCAAATGTAAACTGTCAGGAATCAAACACGGGGAGAAGGTTGACCTGATTATGGTTTCTACACATGCATGTACAGAGATAAGAAGTAACCTACCCAAGCAGAGCTGTGTATATTAAAAGAATCAGTAGGAAGCTCTGTACTTGTACAGTGATGTACATGATTTCCACAGTGCTGTCTTCAGGTGTTGGTCAGGTGTATTGAGCCTCTGTGTATTCATAAAGAACCGATAATCCAATAAAATGAACAAAAAAATAAATCAAGTTACCAAAATCACTAGTTAGAAACAAGATTCCTAACAAACTTGGAATCTTGGAAACATTAACCCCAACTTTGGTTTGGATTAATGTTTTTTATCTATAATGAAGCCTCAATACTTGGCTGTTGCGATCGCTTCAGTTTCAGGTCCCAGAACAATTTTGATCTTCGGAGATCTGATAAATTAAAAGTCCCCTGTACTCTGGAGGTTTGTTGCATGTTGAATCTCTCACTCTCTGTAGTCTGAGTTTAAAAATGTAAAACCTGCAGGCTGAGCTGCTGGTGATGGAAAATCATTAGCTACACTGAGAGTCTAACTGTTAACCCGGTTCATTAGTCCAGATTTTAGTTTCTGTTTGATTTTAGCTGCTGAGAGCACCCCTGCTGCAGACAGCGAACATCTGGAGCTGACTTCAGGCCCAGTTTGAAGTGTTTCCGTCACACAGCTTCACTGGGGTTGGCTGGCTCGCCTTTTATCAAAGAAATCAAGCCTACAATTCTTTTAAAGAGTTTACTAATTACACTGTTTTGTACTTACAATCGCTATGTTGCACAACTCACTGAGCTCAGCATACTGTTCACTGCTGAGGGGGTGCCCTCTAGTGGCTTTATAGTGAAACATGACTTCAGCGTAACATCTGTGTCAGTGTTAGTGACACTGTTAGGCTTTCAAATATCTTGGTATGGTGTGATACCACTATGGTGTCCAAGCGCACCATAAAGTACCTGCAAAGACCACCAAAAATTAAACACATAATGGCTGAAAAGTGACCAAAAAAATCACTGCAAACAGGTAAAAAACTGGTACAGACGTGCAAATCAGCCACCAAGACCATGTCTTGCTTCTGTATTGGAGGGTTGAAGTAGGTGTCGCCTCCTTTAATGATGTCATTGATCAGCTTCAGACTGTCCAACCTTCAGCACTTGCTGCTCACGCTCTCTGTTGTCTCTTCTGTTTTGTTCCCGATGGCGTCTGATCCAAGCAGCAGAAGGCGTTGGCTAGCTACACGCCTCGCTTTGACGACGACGACGGCGAGTACTGCGACGGAGACGGCGACGACTTCGACGACGTTAGGGGAATCAACATGGCTGCCTTGGAGGGAGCATGGTGTCCTCGACACATCTGACCTCTGACCTTCCAACACCGTAACATGCTGATGTCAGTTAATTGGGTCGATGAACATTAAAAGCTTCCGTATGGCCTTTGATTGACCCGCAGCAGGGGATTATGGGACGGGTTGTACCAATGAACCAACCAAGCAGAGCCATACGGGGACTGAGTCTCACCAACTTCCAGCTGCCAGTGAAACAAAATCAAAATGTGAAGGTGCAGTTTTATAGAAATGGTCTTTTTCTGTTGGGTGTTTGAGTTTTTGTCAGGACACTGTTTGATAAGTGAGGATAAGACGGGCTGGACACCACTGGCGTTGGCCTTTTAAAGGAGCATCGTGGTTATCTGTGGCTCCCAAACAAACAGCAGGGAACAAACTGACGCCGGTGGCTTCAGGTTCCAGTTTAGAATGAGAAAAAAGCCCATTTGTGTCGACTACGAGACTTAAATCTGGAGGAGGGTTTTTTGTGAAATTGAAAAAATGTGGGTCTGTTACTTTTGTCCATAAGATTTTAGTTCTCAGAGGGATAATGCTTCTCCTTCTCTAAATGAGAAAAGCCGTGTTTTTGTTTTTTTTCCACGGCAGGAACTTAAGCCTAACTACTGATAGATTTAGTTTTTTTATGGCTTCCTAGCCAAAATTTAATGACAGAGTGATTGTGTTTTCAAACATATGTTATTCTGCAATATTCTGCCCCCTAGCAGTGAGACATCACAGTATCTGCGCGTAAAAAGATGTTATGCTGCCGTCTTAAAGTGTAATCTGAGAGACGCTGCAAGCAAATTTCAGTATATGTGTGGTGCTTTCATCCCAGCATGCAGTCATTTGGTCTAGAAAACACCAACCAGCCCAGTGTGACCTCATCGAAAGGCTTTTTTCATCCAAAAAAAACATTCAACACCTACAAAGGTAAACAAGGAAAATCTGAGAACCTGAAATCAAACATTCCGATTTTTCCTTTAAAAACTGCCGTAAATGATTAATAATCAATTAACTCTAATTTGGGTCACCTGTAAATCAAAGTGGTTGCTTTCAGTAGGATAATCCAGTTGTAGTCTGCCCCCTACTGTACAGATTTGGCAGTGCTCCTGTTCTGTGTGTGTTAGTAAACAGCAGGTATATCGTTGGATTAGCGATGAGCAACGACTCCAACGTCTCACATGTCTGAAGCCTAAACTTTTGGGAATTATTTGAGGCTTTCATATGAGACTTTTTTAATTTGAGAGAGGCGATTCAACTTTAGCCTTCCCCCTAGTGGATAAACTGAGCAGTGCAGCTGTTATATGTGTGTTATTAAAAAGGAAAGCTCTCCACAGCCAAAGGTTTTATTGCATATTTTTATGGTTTCAGCTCCTTAAATCTGGTGCTTATCCTTTGTCACATGCCAGTAAATCACACCTTCAGCCAGTATTAAAACCCGAGAGAGACACAATAAAGAAAGTAAATGAATAAAATAATAAGTACTTGCAGCTTTAGATGATATGTTACCTTTCAGATGAGTTGTAGTCATACGGCTTTAAGTTGCTGCAGTGAAAAAAAAAATCTGGGTTTATTGTGCTTTTTCAAAAAAAATTATATTTCAAAATAATGCGTACACGAAATGGCAGGCAGAGTGTGATAAGAGAAGAGGACTTGAGTTTCTTTTATCTGGGGGTTAAAGTGTTGTATGCTTCACGCTGCTTTCTTAGACTTAGTTGGTATCTTAAAGCAGGTCTCCTTCCTTTCTGTCCGGTGGAGGCGGGACAGTCAGCGGGTTTGTTTTTGTATGTTTGGATTAAATAAATCTCTTATATTCACTGCTGCTGAGAGTCTTTACTTTTACACGCTCGCTTCCAGGTGATTTTCTGACACACTAGGAAGATTAACTCCAGAGCTTTAATGAGACTTCACCAGCCATTTAAAGATTGAGTTTATTTGAGATACCTGCCCTTTTTACAGTTTTCATTAGATTAAAACAAATTGTTTCAGCTCCCTTAAAGTTGATTTTATACTGATTTGCCAGTTCCTGGAAGCTCTTAGACTCTTCTAGAGGAGCTTCACATGTACCACAGCCTGTCTTAGCAGCCAGTTTTTCCAATTGGCTGCACTTTACAAACAGGTTTGATCAGCAGGTAGGCGGGGCTTCTGTGTGCCTCACACGATTTGCTCTCTGTGATGCCATCCAGATCCAAAAGTAGAAAAAAGAGTGTTTTTGTACATACACTGACCTCTGTCAGGTAGCTCCTCTCTCCTCCAGACATTTTAGGATGGATGATGAAAATCATTCTTGGACCATAGTGGTAAATGCTGCTGACCAATGTTGCATTTCCTTTGGCTACTTCACCATAAAAGTCCACTCGGTTTGTCAGCTTAATACTATTAATGTAAAACTGAAGCAGCAGTAAGTGTTCAGTAACTTAATGCAGTCACTACAGACAACAACACGACTTTGAACCTTGTCTATGTTAACGGTAAGCTTATTTCCTGTTTACACATCACCATGGAAACCAAGAAAACGCAAAGCAACAGGCCACAAGCGGTTCCTAGACCTAAACAACTAGTTTTTAATGATGATCCATACATGAGTATAAAAAAAATCAATTGAAGTGTCAAGACCAGTGACGTGTAAGACTCTAATTTGGGTTTCCGATGTGAATGCGTCACATCATCGTTACAAAACCTTTCAATTCTGACCTTTTAAAAGCTGAAAATATTAGTTTTGAGTTCAGTTGTGTCCAAAAGTTTTGGCAGTGATTAAGGTTAAACACGTTTGCCGTCTTCTCAGTGTAGTTTGGTAGCTAAATGGACACAAGTCAGATGAGAAATCGTGTTCAGAGACACAAACTGCTGTGAGATCCAACAGTGACCTCACAAACATGCATTTAAATTAGAATCTTTAAGACCGCTGCCTTAAACTGTGAATGAAACCGTGAATAATAAAGTTTAAGCCAACGGTTACATTCAGCTGGGTGTAATTACACAAACTCAGTCTGTTAAAGAGTTGGATCCAGATGTTGATGTTGTGAGCAGACTCCACAAATGCCATCAAATTCATTTGCAGTCGGTGATTTGAAGCTCTTTTTACAGTCAAGCTTCAAACACCCGAATCTCCAAATTTAAGACACGAACCTGCATTAAAGCAGACGAATCGTAAAAAAAATAAGTTTATTCGGACTCGGTGAAACAGATATTTGTTCTCTGCAGGTTAAAAACTTTCAGCGAAGTATCGTGTGCTTCTGTAGCTCCTCCTCCTTTTCAGTCTTCGTCGTCTTCGTCCTGATCGTCGTCCTCCTCCACTGCCGCCATCCCCACACTTCTGCGTTTCTTCTCCCTTCTTGTCTCCTTCCTGTCCTCTCCCTCCTCCTCCTCCTCATTGTCCTCCTCCTCCACTGCCCCTCCCTCACCGCCATCCCCCTCCTCCTCGCGGGCGTTGCAGCGGCTGCAGTGTCTCCTGAAGCCTCCCAGGAAGTGCGACCTGAAGCAGCAGAAGGGGCAGGCGTAGCGGCCGGGCCGGTGGGCGGAGCTGATGTGCCGCTGCAGCCGGCTCGGCAGGAAGAAGCTGCGCTTGCAGTCCTTGCAGCTGTACGGCCGCTCGACGTCGTGGCAACGCACCACGTGACTGATGGCGAAACCTGCGGCGACACAGATGAAAATAAAAACATAAATCTGTAGTTTTTGATGTTGGATTATTTTTAGTTATCTGTTTACTTGTTTTGTTTGAAAAAAAAATAGATAAAGATTTTTATTTTTTGCTTTTGTTTGCTTAAAAAAAAAAAAACAACCAATTACCAAATATATGCTGATTAAAATTCTTTTGATGTTGCTGTTGTTATAAGATATAATAATTTGCATAAAAATAAGGCAAAAAAGTCATATCTAATCTTCATCAAAGTCCAAAAGAATACTACAGAAGTCAGCCTATAGAGTAATTAAAATTTAAAGATTGTGTTTACATTTTCTGGCGTTTTATGTCTGCTTTTCTTCATTTCTGGGATTTTAACTCATATTTACAAATGTAAAGCAACAGCCTGATGTGGTATCTGTGCCATGCATACAAGCTTTAAGACGTAAATGTCACATTAAAAGGTCATTTTTGTAGTTAGTCTCTTCTAAATATATTTTAAAATGTTACCACCAGGGGGCAGTGTATCACCACAAAGTTTTATTGTCCCAGTTTGGTGCAGTCCTCCAGGTAACAGTCTGTTAAATGGCTACAAAACACTAAACGCTTCGGAGGGTGGTCGACCACGGCCTCCGTCTCTGACTATCAAGAAACTAGAGGCTAACATGACCACTAGCAACCAACCGTCTGGTCCAAAGCGATGCACCAAGAGCGAATTGCCTTATATAATTAACAAAACCTCAAAACCTGCAGGTTCAGTCTCTGCATCCAGTTTAATAAGAATGAGATTAAGTGAGTCAGACTCATCATCAAATAAGTAAAATTTGGGTAAAGTAACCAGCAGAGTTGTGAGGGAAACTTCTTCAACTTTAATACAAACAACTGAAGCAGCTACCAATTAAAGAAAGGGCGATACAAGAGAAATGATGAAGTTGATAAATACGTCACAGGGTTACCTAAGTTACCACGGCCACAGAACGCAAAGTAGTACAGAAGTGTTATATTACATATACATGTAATAACTGCTTTCTGCCCCCTGCTGGTATTTGAAAGAATGGCAGGTTCAGGAATTCGTACCTGGGACCTCGAGTTCATGACTTTTATCTGCATCAGTTTGAGTTGAGCTGCGTGCGTGGGCGGGTACCTTTGAGTTTGGTCTTCCAGCCGCACATCAGGCACACGAAGCGGTTGGAGATGAAGCGCACCACTTTGGCCGTGGCCTCCATCTCCTCCTTCAGCAGCTCACCGCTCAGCCCGGCCACCACCGCCTCCTCCTCTTCCACCCCCCCGCCACTCTGTGTCTGGTTGGACGCGGCAACGTCACGTCTGATGGCCTGGTTGGCGTATGCTTTGGGAATGTTATGCTTGCGCACCACGTGGCTGATGCCCACAGCTTTTAGCTTGTTCTTCCAACCACAGATAAGGCAGTGGTACCCGGCGCCATCAAACAGTAGCACGCTTTTGTCTTCATACTCGGATTTAACTGACTCCACCCCCTCTCCTTCCTCCTCTTCTTCACCCTCACTGCTCCTCTTTCTTTTCAGGACCTCCCTGCTTCCTTCCTCCTCTTCCTCGGTCTTGATGCTCCTCTTTATTTTAGATTCATCTTTCCATCCTTCTCCTTCCTCCTCATTGCTCTTCTTTCTTTTAGCGTCACCTTTCCCTTCTTCTTCTTCCTCTTCCTCAGTCTTAATAGTTTGCTTTCTTTTAGTGGCATCTTTCCCTTCTTCCTCCTCCTCGTCACCCTTCTCGCTCCCGTTGTCGCCTCCCCCGTCCCTGTCATCCATGCAGTGTTTGGTGATGATGTGCTTGTAGAGCTTGGTGAAGTCTCTGCTGGTGTAGAAGCAGTAGGAGCAGTGGAAGAGCCGGGCGCCGCTCTGGTACATCAGGATGTTCCCGAGGCGTCCCATCACCACACCGTCAAGGCAGGTGGGGTGGGATGCCGCAATGTGGGATAGCTGGTGGGCGTGGCTCTTGGAGAAATGGCCGCAGTGGGGGCACTGGAGGTGAGCCGCGACACCCCCGCCTACTTCACCACGAGTCTGTATGATAACCGACATCCCTGCAAAGATCGGACAGAGCAGGTAAGGCACAGGTGAGCTCAGAAAACTTCCACTAAGATCAAGATAAAAAATTCTTAAAGCTAAATGTTTGATTCTTGGACATTTTTTTTACTTTTTAAAATATCATTATTATCATTATTTAAAATATTATATTTAATAAAGGGCTTTTTCACCTGGAATGAGAAAATGAATTAGATTAACAACACTGTCTCAGACATGTTTTACCAATAAACCAAACACAGATATGAACCAGTGACTGTAGAAAACAGTCATTGGTATGAACACTTTCACATCTCCACTGTTAACACAATTTTTCATTTTGGAGCGGTTTTTACAACCTGGACTAGACACCAACACAAGGCCGATCAAAGCAAAAAATACAGGATTTTTGGGATCAATGCATATTTAGTGATTTCAATAATCAGATAATTCCAACATATCTGATAGTATTTTTTTTTTTTTTTAAACACACAAAACAGCAAAAGAGTTCTCTACGATTGATTACAAGTAGTTATTTATTTTCTCCTATAGCTTCTGCCTGATTTTGCTCTGATCAGCTGGTTGTTGTATGCGTGCTGATTCAATGTTGCTAACACGGAGGTTGTAGAGTGCCTTCTGGTGGAAAAACTATGCAACACCAACAGTCATAACATGGTTGAACGGTGTTTCTCCTGTCTTTTCTTTACTTTTGTTTTCATTTCTTTATTGCTTGTTATAAATAGATTGGGAAATAGCAAAAATATCTGTCGGGCTCGATTTATCCAATTTCGAAATATTTGCTCAGTGTGAATTTGTAACTACTTTTTTTCAACAGAAAGTATATTTTATGTCTGCTTCAACCAGGAATACAAAGCTTTAAAAACAGCCAATGTTAGACCTTTACCGAAACCAAATTGTGCACGTTACATGTAAAAATCTGTGCTGTGTGCTTGTGGGATGAGAATCCTCTTCCCTTGTGGTGTGAGCTCTGCTGTCACACAAGCAGCAGAAATGTGTGATTTTTTTTTTTTAATTTTGTTTTTCACTATATATGATTTAAAAATAGCAGCTCTAAATATATATAAAAAATAAATAAGAAGATTCCATTAAAATAATCTAACACCTCAGGAAATCACAACTAGGTACTTTGGACGTCTCTTTACTTCCACCCCTCCACAGCCTGTAAACTCATCTACATCAAATACATTCAACCTTTAACCGGATTTTGTTAATATTTAAGCTTTTTTCCCTATAAACAGTGATACAATTTGAACACTTAAGCACATTTAGGAGTGAGATTTGTCTCCTGAGTAAGTCACCTTATCCTGGTTCATCCCGGTTTATCCTTGGACTGGGATAACGGTAACCCTGCTCCTGCACGCTGTTCACATCAATGGGATAAAAGAGCGCAGCTAACAGGCTTGCCTGCACTACAAACTACACATTTAACCAGTTTTTTCCACCCACCTGACTCCACCGCCGGCTGTGTTAGTTTGTAACAAAGTTCCTGAACCTGAAATGACAATAAAATCACTCAGGAGAAAGATTTAAACCGGATTAAATCTCCATCTTTTAGGCTAACCCCCCGGGATCCTCAGCAGCTTCTCCGCTACCGCCCTTTTCCGTGTTTACCTCTAGCACAGCCAATCAACTCACTTCAGCCGTCCGCCACTGACCAATCACAAAATTCCCTTAACCAGGCTCTCGTCTAGCATTCAATTGTCGCGAGATCTCTGGAGTGTTTTATAATTGTCGGACATTCCTTCGTTTATAGAGGAAAAAAAACCATAAAATCGTCCGGATCTGGTGATATTTAACTGAGACAAACTAGCCTACAGTTTCAAGTGAACTAGAAATAAATGAATAAAGATAACAGAAGAAACTGATACATAAAGTTTATTAAATATTATTTATAATCAGGCTGAAGCGTGTGCTCCTTAGTCTGTGATTAATGAGGCTGATTCTGTCTCCAGAAACCGACCACCTGCTGAGGAAGCAGGGCACTACACTGTAAAATGTAATATTGTGTTTAATTAAAAATATTAAATAGGCTGAACTCAATTTTTATCAATTTGTTATTAGAACTCAATTTAAATAAGTTACCAGTACTTTTTATGCAAAAACGCTGATAAACTCCATTTATTTGAGTTGTCTTAACTTAGAAAAACTAAGTAAGCTGGAAGTTTTGCTTCTCAGTGCGGAAGGATGAAAGATGTGTTTTGAAAATGCCACGTGACTACTGTCCTCCTCCCTCGGATCAGTCCGCATGTTCACGGTGGAATATGTTGAGCAAACCTGGAGAAGCGTCAGCGCAAGATATTATTGTTGTCATTGCTGTGGATCTTTACCTGATACACTGACTTGGTGAGTAAATGTTTACTCTTATTCAAACTGATTTTGTGGCTTCTCTTAGTTTAGCACCAGGTTTAAAATCTTGCTAGCTAGTTAGTGTTAGCCTAGCGTTGCTGCTGCCGCTGGGCTCATGTTACTTAAAAATTAACACCACAGCCTTAAAAACCTTACATAAAACTATGTGGTGAAATTTTCTGTTGATTGTTTGAAATAAATAAGTGAGATAAGAGCCCAGACAAAATTCTTCGGGAGGTGCAGCCGTTAGGGGTGGGGTAGGTAGGTGTGGGGGGTGGATAACAGAGCTCTCCGAAAACTGGAAGCACTTTTGCAAATATGTGATATTTTGATAAATTAAGTAGATATTTGAGCATTACATAGCTACATTGTCGCCTGAAAATATCTTAAAAGGTTATTTTGTGACCCAGAAAGGGTAGTCTGGGGAAAAGGAGGATCGCATTTGTCGCCGCGGTTGTCGGAGCCTGTGCATACTTGTAAGCGCGGCAATGGCGGAGGAGCGCCGCTGAAAAACTTATTACTTTTTCTGGGTCACAAAATAAACTTTTAAGATATTTTCAGGCGACAATGTAGCTGTGTAAATTTCAATTATCTGCTCGATTTATCAAGACATCACATATTTGCAAAAATGTCTGACGTTTTCGGAGACGCTTTTTTTTTTTTTTTTTCATGCTTTGTGGTAGCTTTAGAACATCTGTGGCATCTATTAATGTCAAATCTAGCCTTTATTTAACAACATAAGCAAACTCTATGTTACAATGATTGCACAGCCATTAAGGATCAAATCAGTTTCTGAAAAATGTTCTGCTTTTTCTCCCTCTGCTTGCTTCTTACTGTCTTTGAGGCTCGGGACCAGCACTCCTGCTGTTGGACAGAAAGACATCAGTAAGTGTTTTGGTTTTCCAATATATTAGCAACTGTCAGTGACATTTATATTAATCAGGCTGAACTTTAATCATACTTTAGATCAGCCTGTTTTACTTATTGTTTTATTTGTGCTTTGGTTTGGGGAAGTTGTTTCTTTACTGATCTTTTCCTGTCTTCTGTTATTAGACTTGAGATATGACTGCACTATGCTGTTGCTGGTGACCACAGTTAATTCTACAAGACACGCTGTGTAAGTAAACAAACAACAACAGTTTGGTCTGCATTTCTTGAAAGATCACATCCCCCAAACTTAGTTTAGAGGGTCTACACTGTATATAGTGAAGTCTGCAAATTTTCTAACAGCAAAATCTGTTTTGTGCCCAAATCATTTTGCACATCATTAGAATGAAAGTTATTGTTTAACTTATTGTTTGCATAGCCCTTTTTTAAAATGATGCTTTCATGACATTATTGTGTGTTGGGTGGTGGTCAGGGCTATCCAGACTGACAATTTGGGACATTGAATGTCACCTCTCCGGTGGGGAGGGGGCCTGAGATCGTCTAAATTGGAGTCTGTTCTATACCAAATGCAGAAAAAATGTTTTAAGAAAGCAATTAAGTTCATGTTCCAAAAATATGATTGTTTGCTTGCAGGACAACAGGAGAGACGAGTCCTCCGTCACAGATGGTGTGGTCAGTGAAGATGGTCGCCTGCAGGTTCAAGCTCATTGCATCTCCAACCCACATCCACTGCCACTGTACTTAAGGGAAGTTAAAGACTTTCTTCTGCACTTACATTTGGATCACCTCAATCCATGACAGTCATTCAGGCAGTAATGCCTGGACTGGAAACAAGCATCCTTAAAATAATACAACATTCCAGCTCATGTGTTGGAATGGAAAACAAATGTGTTGTTTAAATTAGAGACTGCACTTGTGACAGAACAATAAATATTTTATTTTGATTATATAAGTAATGTAAGTACAAAACAAACTGTGGTAGGCCTAAACTTATTTTCAGAATAATTACATCTGAGACTTTGTTTCATTGTAAGATTATAACAGTGATGGCAATATAATTGTTTGTTGTTCAGCAGAACAGTGTCCAGTATGTTGGCTGTTGTACTTTGTTGTGTTTGAAAATAAAAGTTGGGCTGATTTTAACATCATTACAAAAATTGTTGTTAATTATTTTTAATCATATTCAGGTTACCACAAATTGTTTTTTCATTTAGTTGAACTTAACATGTTTGTCAGTAGGTAAACAAATAGTATTGTACAGTCAGAAATATCAAGTTATTGTTAATACTGCAGACTTGGAATGTATAAGTTGTCCTAACAGTCATCTTAAGTAAGCTTTACTTAGTTTTTTTGAGGCAACGAGTTTCCATAATTTTTTTGAGTTCTAGGAACTAACAAGGCTGTACAGTGTACTCAAAATGAGTAAGTTGCCCTAACTTGGTCATCTTACGTAAACTTGATCCAATTTTTTTGAGTTCTGGGAACAAATGAGCTTGTACAGAGTACTCAAAGTAAATAAGTTGTCCTAACTTAGTCATTTTTAGCTAAGCTTTACTCAATTTTTTTGAGGCAACGAGTTTCCATAATTTTTTTGAGTTCTGGGAACTAATTAGATTTTACAGTGTACATCTCTGCCATCCACTGCTTCGTCATCGCGCATACAGGTAGGAATGAAATTCTTTTATTCTTCTTTACTGCCTTTCACTTGTATTTTATTTTTCTTTGTTTGTTTTGTTTCGTTTTTTTTGGTTTTTGGTTTTTTTTTTTCTTTGGGTGTGTGTGGTGGGGGGGGGGTGCCCCCACCCCTTTTTTAAAAATCTGAATTTATGTGTTGATTTCACCCGCTGTGGCCCAGATGATAGAGCAGGTCGTCTACCTATTGATCTCCACACCATCTGCTTCAAATTCTTCTTCACTTTAACATCACTTTAGTTCCATTTATAGAATAGAATAGAATAGAATAGAATAGAATAGAATAGAATAGAATAATCCTTTAATTGTCCCACAAGGGGAAATTTGGTTGTAACAGCAGCCAAAAAGATACATATACAAACAGACAGTACACAGGACACAGAACAGAAACATACACAATTTTTCTTAAATATTTACATTAAGGACAATGGTTATGGTTACTATATACAGAGTATTGTACAGTTATTAAATTAAGTAAAAATAACTACAGATAAGAGGCAAACCAGGTTGTAGTGCTAATCAGTTGGTTAACTTATTGCAGTTAGTGCTGATGTAAACATTATGTTTGTTGGGAGCAGTTCTGATTGTACAGCCTGACAGCTGCAGGGAGGAAGGACCTGCGGAAACGCTCCTTCATGCATCACATCCTTATTTCAATAAGATGAGTTTTTCTTAATGAAAGAATAATTATATGTTTTAAAATATAAGGAGCAATACATTGTAAATATATATAAATATATATATGTATATGTATGTACACACCACAGAATAGAAATTTATGTGGCTGATTTCTCAGAAACACGTTAAATTAAAACAAAGCAGATGACACCAGATCGGGCTTTTATTTTGAAGTGAGTGGATCAAAGCTTTATCAAAGCAGAAATACTCATCTTAATGGGGAGGTTAAAGGTCACCTGTTGAGCGAGTGAGAGGGAGGAGTGATGGGAGAGTAATTTCAGGTTGAGCGAGGATTGGTTTGAGAGGAGAGAGGAGGAGAGAAGGCTTTTATTGTGGTAGAACGAGTGAGGGTAGACAGAGGGAGAGAGGGAGGTATCTGAGTTTGAACTTGTGTTTTCCTTTAGTCTTTGTCATCTCAGATTCACAAACGCAGACACACACATACACACAAATATACTGGGTGTCATATTGAGGGACGCCGAGCGAGTGAGGACAACATGCTCTGCTTAAAAGGTAAGAGCGAGACAGAGAGAGAGAGAGAGAGAGAGAGAGAGGGCATGAAGTTAAGAAATGTGGGTCATTTTGTTCTGTAACTGTCAACATTAACACACACACACACACACACTGTTATCTTCATAACCTTTTTGCAGTGTGAGTGAGAAAGAGAGAATGTGTGTGTGTGTGTGTGCGTGTGTGCGTGTGCGTGTGCGTGTGTGTGTGTGTGTGTGTGTTGGGGCACTGAAGAAGGTTGAGCAAGCTTTATTTTGAGCACAGAGAGAGAGATTAATGGAGGGAGTGAAGAGTTGACTAGATGTAGTGTTTTCATGATTACAGCTGCAGCACTCCTTTGTGCAACTGTTACTATGGTTACTGCTCCTAATAGCACCGCTAGTATTTCAACTACTACAAGTACTTCTGATACTGCAAGTACTGATGATGCTGCTTCATCCAAGTTTTGGGTCAGAGACGTGTGCAGTCTTGAGTCTGGCACGTGTGTGTGTGTGTGTGTGTGTGTGTGTGTGTGTGTGTGTGTGTGTCTTTAATGACTGTCGGCCTGTCGGGGCAGGCTGAAGCATCGCATTGAGCCTCCATAACACAGCTGTCCTTCTCCTGCAGCTTCAGACGTGGCTGTGGATCTTTCTTTAATGAAATCCTGCAAGCTGCACCTCCTCAAGCAAACAAAAACAAAAAGAGCACACATAAAATTTGCTAGAATGTTTATCGACTCATGATGTTTCAGTTTTAGCTACAAAACAAATTAGCAGTTAATGTTTAAATGTTTCACCCATGAGCTTATTGTCCCTCATTTTTAAGATTGTTTGCTTTTATCTGTGGCCTCATTCTGTATCATTTTAAGCTACATTTGCATATTAGAGCTCAATTTCGTTTGTATTCGTACTCATAATGCATCTCGAAGCAAATCTTGCAGTATTTAGTATTCGTATTAGATCGTATTTACATGTTTTGTAAGCTCAATGTATTAATCATACCTGTGTGAAGTGGTTGAAAAAAAATAGGAAGAGTTAGAGGCACAAAATATAACAACTGAAGGCGCCAGGACAAGATCGCATCAGTTATTTTTGTCCCATCATCCGTCAGAGAAAACATTTTCACCCTCGGGAAAATTCCCCTCTCAAGTACCTGACGTTCACTTCAAAAACACAACTGAACTGCCAGGACACAGACGATGGATGACGTAGGAGAAGAGCTAGGGGAGAGGAACTGAAGATTGATGGGACCCTTCTCACTTTCTCCCTGAGTCAATCAAGCGTTTGATCAGGGAGACCTCCAGGCAGAAAACTAATGAATATTATCATTTCTTTCATATGAAGCACAGATGCTTTAAAAGTGGGTTAAAAACTCATTTTTGTTTTAGAACTGATTTCATAATTAAACAATAAACATTTTTGACTTTCTTTCTGTCTGTGGTCCTCACCTCCCTGTGACTTATACACCTCAAAGGAACACCTCACAGTTTTACTCAGGATAGATAACGAGCCAACAAAATACCAACAACCTCCCAAACTGACTTAAAGCAGAGACTTTCATTATTCTGCTTTTCTTTGTGAATATTTTTTCAATATGTTTATTAAATTTCCAACAACAGTAAGTTAAAGGTCACTTTGGACACTTCTCCACCTCCACCAGCTGGAACCTGGGATGGATCCACCCTCTGAATGTTGCAGCACAAATCAAGGCCTATCAGACCAGGGGACATCTTCCAGTCTTATCTTCTTCAATTTCAATGAATCTACATGAACCATAGCCTCAGTTTTCTGTTCTTAGCTGACATCAGTGGCACTCGGTGTGGTCTTCTGCTGCTGTAACCAATTTGCTTAAATGTTTGATGCGCTTTGCATTCAGAGATGCTCTTCTGCATATTTAGTTGTGATAAGTGGTTTTGAGTTGCTGTTGCCTTCCTATCAACTCAAAGCTGTCTCTCCAATCTCCTGTGAACCGCTGCTCACTGAATATTTTCAATTTTTCAGACCATTCTCTGTAAACCCTAAAAACCACAGCATGTTTAAAGGCACTTAGATCACCTTTCATCACCAATCTGGTGCTCGGCTTAAAGTTCAGCAGGTCTTCTTGAACATGCCTAAAGGCAATGAATTGCTGCCATGTAACTCACTGATTAGATTTTTGTGTTAACAAACAGATGAACAGCAGCCAGTAGTGCATTTATGCTATGTGTGAATGTAAAGTTCCAGTCAAGCACTGACTATCAGCGTTTTAATTTTCCTTTTATGGTAATATAAAGTTTGGTTTGTTTCTTTTCTTGGGTAATCTAAGATATTGTTCAAGTGATTTTAACACAGGTCCTTCTTCAGGACTTCCTGGTTGAAGGTTTGTGTGCACAAATGAGGCAGCGTGGTTTATGAGAACACTATAAACCACACTGGTTTGTGGTGCCCCTTAATGTGCTGCAACTGCTGACTGTCCCCTTTCTTCTTAACATTTTATTTAGCAGGATCCAGTTCTGGTAGTGGATACCTGACTGAGGCGTTTACTTACTTTCAGTATGGAGGTACAACACGTTTGGACTACAGATAAACGTATCTGTAGTCCATGTTGCATGTAGCTGAGGGTCAGCTACATGCAACAGCAAAACCAAACCGAGGTGCAATAACACACAATGAAAAAGCAAGATGAAAAAATAAAATCCAGTAGAGATTTGGTGTCTAGTCTGCAACTTTGTATTATCAAACTCAAGCAAAGAACATCAAAATCACTTCAGTTATAATGATGGTTGTTTATCAGTCCACCCAGTCCTTTGTAAGCCATCATATTCCTCAGATTTAAGTGTCAAATAGCTGAATGAGCGCTCAGCACTAGCAGTACATGCGGGCACATGACACTAATGGCAGTCTCTATAGTTCAAGCTCCACATCATTATGTCCATTCTGTGTATTTTCATGCTGATAATCAAGATAAGAAGTGTTGGTTCTGAAGCACATTAATTGGTCAAAGAATCCAAAGAGGATTTGCTGCTGTCAACGCTGTCATTTTGAGGCTATAATAATGTAAATGTTTTCTGGCTCAGCGAGTTTCTATAACTGCTAACTGTAGCTATAGAAGTAGGATTTGGTGCATTTGTTGCAGTTGACAGGTGTGTATTAACCCACATCGTGTGGTTTGCAGGTGAAGTTTAACTAAGCTGTGAAGGATGTTAACCTTCTGTTTAAGATCTAAATTTAGAGATACCCAGTTTGACACAGTAACGCATTACTGAGCAACATGTGTTGTGAGTGTGGTGGTAAATACCTGTCCCACACCGGCCATCTGCAGACCTGGATAATCCCTGTTAGTAGATTAGAGTTAGAGAGAGGAGAGGAAAGAAAGCAGCACTATGTCAACACCTCTGAAGAAAAATCACATTTACTGTTGGACTGTAATCATTTCTGGAGTCACATCGGCCGAGGGAGACTTTTCGGTTTGTGGTTTGGAGGTCTGAGGTTTTTATTGTGAAGGAATAAGAAGAAGTTGGACAGAGCTCCTAAAGGTTTTAACTGCGTTCATTCCAGGGTCACTCCAAGGTTTTTTTTTTCTTTATTTTTTTTTACTGTGAAATGTTGGGACTGTTTGTTGTGAGAAATGGACATTTTCAGATGTGGACATGAGGATCTGGAGATCTGTCACTTATAAACGACTGAGCACATTTTGGACTTTGTTTTAGGGCATTTTTTTTTTTTTATTATTATTCTTTATCAGCCTTTTGTGATCATACAAATTTGCATAGTTGTTCTGAACCAGAAGGTGCTATTTGTGAAGATCTAACATTTTAAGACTTTTATTGTGAAATGCTCAAGGCTCCTTTTGTGAATAACTGGAAAATGTGTGCATCCGATGACATTCATTTTTCCCTTCGACTAAAAAAGACAGAAGGTATTTTTAATGCTTATTTTGAAATGCAGAATCAAACTCTTTTACAATGAAAGGCTAACTAAATTTGGGGGAATTTTAAAGGACCTTTGCTGGAATTATTGATCCTCTTTGGACATTTATTGTGAAGGACCTGGATAATACAAATCTCTTTATGAGTTTGAATAACAAGAGGTTGAAAACTGTTGCAGGCTTTTACTGTAAAAAGATGATAATACTATTGTAGTTTAGTAGTGGTTAGTCACCTGTAATCTGTCAGCCCATCAAACTCCCAATCACAGCTTGAGAAACAATGATTTCATATGTGGAATGCCTGGGTGGGGAGGGGGCGGGGCCTGGTGTGACGTCGCATTGTTGGAATTCTGGTCCCGATGAAGAGCGAGATGAGCTTCTTCCACGCAAGATGATTGCCTTGCAACCAAAAACAGAGGGCAGTCTGCGCCGGCGCCTGCTCAGAGCTAAAATCTACCAGCACCATGACGCCATCTATGGGTTAAATGCAGGTGGCGTGGGACAGCTTGCATCAGCCTCAAGTGAAAAAAAGCCCCTCCCAACTCACCTGCAGTATCAAGGAAACAGCCCCTGGTTCCGCCCCCAGCAACTCCCACCACGCTCCCATGTCAACCCTTCCTTCACCCCAGAGGTTCGTGGGAAACTGTTCCTTACTCCAGAAGCCTGCGGTAAACCCCATCCACAGTCTCCACCGCTTCAGCTGCAGCGCCCTAACTGCCCAGTGCTCACCCAGCGACGCAGAACTAGTTCCTGCCCCCCAACCCCAGAGCCCCGTCCCGGTTACACCTTGCCTGTCCCCTTTCATCTTAGAACTACACCCCCATTCATGGAGCCAGAGCCGCCACCACAATATCACTACAGGCCCAGCAGGAAGTGCAAGACAAGCTTCTTCTGCTTTAGACGTCGCAAAGGGAGAATGTCTGGGAAGGAAGCAACCCAAACTACACCCCTTCTACACAGAGGTACTACCAAGAAATTTGGGTAACCAGAATACTGCTACTAGTACTTGATATTACACTACTAGAAAGATACTGTCCAAGCTGGGAATCCTGAAATGGTTCTTTTGGTTTTGAGTTGTGCAACTTCTATCTCTTTGGACCATTTTGGTCCTCAAAGATTTCAGATAATAGTCAGTCTAATAGACACATGTATTTGGGTTTATGTGGTACTCAATCATATCAGGCAGCATAACACACTCCGAATTACCTCCTTCTTTGAGACCGTTAATTAACCAACCATGTCGGGGTTATCCCAGTTTGGTCCAAGGTAGCCTAGCGTAGTTCAATTTAGTTCCCACAGATCCCAGTCAGCCTGAATTGACTTTTAAAAGTCCCAAATACTCCTAGACACTGTGGCAAATTGGAACAGTTACTTTTTTGATAATATGAATGGTACCATTTGTTATCCTGGATTATCTATTTGAGGTTACATAATCAAAGGTATTACGTTTTGTTTGTATTCAGCCCAGAATAGTGCTAAATTGTGGGTCTTGAATGGTTACTACCACTCTAGCGCTGTTTAGTCTGGTCCCAAATGATCTCACTTTTCCTGATGTTCCTGAGGTTTGACCTCCTGAATATTCTCAGCTACTCTTGTTTGACCATTTCTGTTCTGTGAGTTATGCTTGTCTGGCTCTCTATGATCTTAAATCTGGCACAAATTTCAAATTTTATTTGTTCCTAAATCTAGTTGAAATTTACTTTTGTTTGATCTCACCCAGAAGGACTGAATTCCTATGCATGTATAAATGTCCTATAAGTTGTGTTAGGCCCTGAATGCTGCTAGCTAGCCTTGCTTAGCTCACTTTGGTCTCCAAGGATTCCAGCTTGAGGTCCTGAATTATCCCATTTATTATGGTCTGGCTTTATTTGGCCCTGGATAGCTCGGTTTGATATTCTAAATGGTCCCAGCTATGCAGATTTAGCTAAGTTTTGTAACAAATAATAGTAACTCACCTAGTTTGGCGTTATAAAGCCCTGAATGTTCTCAGCTGTCATGTTTTGGTTTGATATAGTCTTAAATTGGAGCAGTTACTTTGTTTTGGCTTATTTGGTTCTTTGATATTATGAATGTTTTTTAGCCACTAGTCTGGTCCCAAGTTATCTAAGTTTGCCTGACATTACTCTTTGAGGTCCTGAATGTCTTCTTATTCTTGTTTATCCATTTCCATAAAATACAAAAAGATGGCTTTACCTGGCTCTCTTTGGTTCTAAATCTCGCACAAATTTTAATGTGTTTCTTCTCATCAGGGCAGACTAGGATCCACTGCATGTGAAAAGATCTTAAACTCAATTCAATTTGCTCTTGGATGACTTGGGAAGAGATTTCTCATGGCAGATATTCATAATTAGTGGTGTCGGTAAAATTAAAGTGTGATACAGTAAAATCTTCCAGATTAGTTCATCCCAGTTTGGTTCAGTCTTTGCCTCACTGTTTCTTCATGTTTAAATGAGAATATTAGAGCAGCAACTCAGTGCCTGCATGTCTCCTGTGGCTAAGTAAACACACTTTCACACACGCTGTGTGACTGTCTGATCAATAATGCATCACAGCACCAGTCAGCTATTATTCTCTGATAACATGCAGAAGAAAATCACACCAGCTCTCCATATTCTTGGTTAATTATCTCCCCTGTGTGCATAATCTTCTTCATGTGTACATGTGTGTGCGCGCAAGGATTAGCTGCCGCTCCACGCATTGGCCTAAAAGCTAATTCCACGAATAACAGATGATGAACAGGCTTTTTAGCTGCGACAGCTGCTACCTGTTAGCTTCCTAACATCTACCTTCAGTATCCCGCCCTCATGTTGCCTTTGTGGTGACTTTCCACAGCATTTAAAATGTTAAAACAAAGAAAACTGAGCATTGATCAGTCAGTGGTACGTGACTCTGTCTTTCCCATTGATAGCTGAAAAGCCCCATCCTTCCTCTTTCCTGACTGGACAGCTGACAGAGTTCAGAGTTTAACAGATTCACACTATATATAAGACTATGACATAATGATAGTGTGTCCTACTTACTGTCTAATTAATGAAACTAATTAAAACAGTGAGAAGGTGAAGACAGACAGACAGGCTGTCAGCCATGAAGACGGTAATTAGCTGCTCCACTGGCCCACATAGTCGGCACAGTTACAGACTGGAACTGTCCCAGTTGGTGATGATGAAGGTGATGATGAAGGTGACTGTCAGCTCTATCAGCCATTGCCAGTGTTACCACAAGTACTTAGGGTTGCACATATTTTTACTGTGGAGTTCTGCTGTTGGAATATGTGCAGAATATAGTCTTGCTGAAAAAGCAAGATTTTCCCTAAAAAAAAAAGAAAAGAAAAAAAATCTACAAAATTTGACAAAATGCCAACATTTTGTCATGAAAACTATGAAACTGACTTTAGCCAATGTCCATGCCATAAGGAATGACAGTTAAAGAATGGTGTTCTTGTTGAAATAAGCAATGCTTTGCCTGAAAAAGACACCATCTTCATGGCAATATGTGGTATGTAGCCCAAAACCTGTGGATATCTATTAAGGATTAATAAAACCTTCAGGGATGTACAAGTTACCCCTGCTATGTCCACTAAAGACATCTACTAAGACAAGTAGGCTTTTTGAACAATATGTTACAAATTTTAAAAAACAAGTCTCCATGATGTTATGGTTCTCAGTCAGAAAAGGGTGGTGGGGCCATTCAAGGCTGGGAATGGCTTCTGCACTAAATGGTGGAGTTCAACTATTTTGGGGTCTGGTTCATGATCGAGGCCGGGAAGGAGTAATAGACTAACAGATGGATTGGTGCAGCAGTGATGCAGATGTTTTTACAGTCTGTTGCGGTGACGAGAGAGCCGAGTGTGAAAGCGAAGCTCTAGAGTTACTACATCTACCTTCCCACCCCCACCTATGGCCATGAACTGTGGTCAGTGACCAAATGAATGGGATCACAGATATAAGCAGGGAAATTATTTCCTTCTCAGGCTGTCTGGGCTTTCTGCTAGAAATAGGATGAGGAGCTTGGTCATCCCAGAGACATTTAGAGTGTCTCCTGTAAAGCTAGCTGAGAATACCGTGCTGTCACTCCAGAAGACGTGGAGGGCAGGCTGGTTAGAGGGAGATCTGTTGCCCCACGTTCAGAAAAGCACCACAAGATGGATGGATGAATGGAAGGATGGATGGACAAGAAAATAGTATTCTGCTTTATTTATATCATTCTTTTGAAAGGTTATTGTTAAAAATAGATACAAATCTGACTGTAAAAAGACGAAATATGCACCACCTGCATTTATTCATTCATTTAGTGGATCTGGTTATCTCTTTGTACCTTAGCACCTGTTATACCCTGAAGGTTTTTTGTTGGGTTTTTTGGGGGGGGCATTTTGCCTCATTTTATCCCTCAGATGCTGATGTCAAGGCTGATGTCCACACTTTGACAGCATGTCCTCACTCTCTTTGGACCTCACAAAGATAGAACCATGAGAACACAGAGAATAAAAGATGAACAGGGATACATCAGAGGCACACACACACTTTGAATTCTGTTTCTTCATCTCCCTTCATCTACAAAGCATCATGTTTCATGTGTCGTTGTGATAATGCGGTATTTGCGGGTAACCTTCATAACCTGGCGACACACATGAAGGACACACACGTGTGCTGGCTTCCTGCCAACAGGGTATGTGTGTGTGTGTGTGTGTGGATAAGAAAGGAAGAAAGAGGGGGGAGCGAGTGACATAAAAAGAGAATAAGAGAGAGAGGAGTGGGAGGAGAGTGGCATTGCAGCGAGTCGAGCTGCATTACTGCTGCTGCTCGCCCGCTCTCTTTCTGTTTGCTGCAGCCTCAGGAGTGTGTGTGTGTCGGTGTGTGTGTCTAAACGAGTGTGTGGCGTCGTTATGGTTCTGATCGGAATGGCAATCAAATCTGTCCTCAGATATCTCAGTAAGACCAGAGGTGAGTGCCGCTGTATTGACGAGGGATTGATTTACCATTGAGCTGTACATGTAGAGTGAGTTATAGCTCTCTAAAGATGACCTCATAGATACCACCCCCTGATTGGCTCTCAGGTGCATGTAAAAATCATGTCAAACGTAGTTTAGATCAGCATTTTAACGAGCATTTGAAATGTGAGTTTATATTACCTGTAACTATAGTGTAAAACATTAGAGACCCTATTCAAGGTCTCCAGGGCTGACTTCAAATGCTTTGTATCAATCTTACTGACTTCAAGAACCTAATTTAGGGATCATTGTAAGACTTTTTCAGCATTTGCGGTACTTTCTCAAGGGGTCCTGGAATCTCCACAAGGACCCTTAGGATGTCTTCTCAAGGTTTTAACCCTTTAACCAGTAACGCCCAGAAACTCTTCAAGAACAATATAGTTTTATTTAAAGGCTTTTGTCAGGACTCGTGGACCCCTGGAATCTCCACAAGGACTCTTGGAAAAGTTATTCAGAGCTTTATAACCTCGTAGTGACCTCTACAACAATTTAAATCTATTTACAGACCTGTGTTACTTCTCAAGGACAACTGGAAAAAATAATTAAGGAACCATAGTATCTTCTTGATGATCAGTGTGGACATTTAGTATGTCCTCAACATACAATACAAACATACAATCTTGAATCACCGGAACATTTGCAATGACCCGCTGAAGCTGCCACAGATGTCTACTGTCTGCTCAAGGACCACTACCTATCAAGAACTTCTGGGACCCCATTAAGAACTACTTAGCTTCTCCAGGTTCATATCAAGGACCAGCAGAAGCACCTCAAGAATCAGGATGGTCTCTTTATCATTCCGGTACTCCTTGGTGGTTCCTGTAATTCCTTTATGACTTCATCAAGGGCCTCCTTCTAACATAAAGAACCTCCTCAAGAACCCGGGTACCTGCCACAGGATTCATCAAATCTTCTCAAAGACCTGTGATCCCTTCTCAAAAATTGACACAACTTGTCAGACCTCCTTGAGGATTATTTGGACCCCGTAAAGACTGTTTAAGCCTTCCTAGAAGAACTGCACCTTCTTCTTCAGAGCCAGTGAGAACCCTGCAAGCCTTATATCGAATCTCTAATGTTTTAGAACTTCAAGCACCACTGAGGCTTCTCAAAAGCCCGCAATACCTTCTTAGACACTTCTGGAACTGTCTAAAGTATTTATCGGACCACTGCCAATCACTGAAGAGTATTTTCATATTTCAGCCTCTGCACACTTCTTCTAAAGAACCCACCAAAACACCTCATGACATTATTTACATCTTACATCTTAAATAATCTTTCATATTTCTCAAGGACTTTGGCATTCCTTCAAGGATCTCGGGAGCTTCCTGCATCACCATTTCAGTCCAATTAATGTTTGTTTCCATTGTTTAGTTTAAACCCCTAAGGCTGTGCTCAGGGGAAAAAATAAAATAACCTTTTCTTGATTAAAATTTAATAGTGTCTCAGTTACAGTGTTTATTTACTTGTCTTTTGATTGACAACAAAGCCAGAACATAAACAATCAGCCATCACTCATCAGTGATGACTTGGATCATGCGATTAAGGAGAGATGTGGTTGATTAATGGCAACAAATGATCTTTTCTCTCTTGTTTTTTGAATATTATTAGGTTGAGATGAATGACTAAAACAAAACAAAAAAACACTCTTAGTGCAGAAAAACAAAATCACTCATAAGTTATTGTAAGAAGGTCCTACTTTGTATTATAGGAGGTGTTTTTGGTTCTGATGTCTATACACTGCAGAAAGCTGAGACTCAAGCTCCACATCTGTCCATACATCTGTCCACTGAATACCACAGACAGTCAATCTGCTGCTCTTTCACAATAAAAGCCCTGTGATGTGGAGGTCACCTTGAGTAGTGCTGAGTGCGGCAGCTCTCATCATCACTGAGTGTGA
This sequence comes from Oreochromis aureus, assembly GCF_013358895.1. Taxonomy (NCBI): domain Eukaryota; kingdom Metazoa; phylum Chordata; class Actinopteri; order Cichliformes; family Cichlidae; genus Oreochromis; species Oreochromis aureus. The sequence goes on along the minus strand of NC_052963.1, from coordinate 26,132,134 downwards.
AAAGATTTGCTGAAACAAGATTAAAATCCACAAAGCAGCCTCACTCTCACTCTCACCCTCACTCTCCCTCTCTCTCTCTCTCTCTCTCTCTGTGTGTGTCTTTGTTTCAGCTGCAGGGGATGGGGACAGTAAGTGGTCTGTTCACTACACTACCCAGAAGCCTCAGCAGGGTCTGCGCTTCATCCCTGGCAAAAGGCGATCAGGCAGTGCTGATGACCTGCGAGGTGAGAGTGGTACTTTAGTGTTTCGTCAGTTAAGCGTACAAAAATGTGAGATTAACTGGATCTGTAGGGAAACACATTTAGAGTAATGCTAAGAGACTTGAGAAAGTCTCTAGATGAAAATAAGTAGCCACACTTTAAATCCTCCCCTGATTTCTGGTCCTGTCTCACTCTAATGGAACCATAATTTCCAAAAGGAACGCCATGTTATCTTCAATAAGACTTAAAAGTAGCTATTGAGACCATAAACCAATGAAAAAAGTGTTTACTGACATCATAGTTCAGGTGAGAAGTTTGGTCATTTTTCCTCATATACTTCAATATAATCAGACATGGTTTTGTAACCAAAATGTCACCCACTGTTGGCAACTGGAAAGACTGCAGGTTTAAGGAACTTCAGATTCACTTTTCATTCTGTGCTTCTACATCCTAACAAAAAAGACTAAAACCTTTAAAGCATTTCAGACGCTTAAGTGAAAACCACATGCAGCATAAGTCAGCATTTAGGAAATGCTGTTTAGGTGTGTTGCAATCTTACTCAAAAAGTAAGAGAGAATTATTGCTAATGTATTGATATTTTTTAACAGTTCACAGTGTTTGAATCATGGGGCTTTGTTATTTCAAATAAGCAAGAGTCAGAGTCACTGCTATTCCATATCTTGAAGAGACAGAGACAGAGTGAGAACCTTCATTAACTCAAATATTTAGAGAGCCTGGATAAAATTAGGAAGAAAAAGTGAACAGACAGGCAGCAGCTTTGAACCTGAGTCCAGAACAGCAATCAGACTGTTTTGTGAAGGAATCGTGAACTGAGACGTTCACTTAAAGAAGTCTGTGTATAAACTCGATCAATAATACCTGAGTGGGAGGAGAAACTGCAATGCGGCTGCCGTAGAAATGACTGAAAACACTAAAACCACTGCTCCACATTTTAGAAGCATCTCTGAAGTGGCTCTGCAATCCAAGTTAATTATAAGTCCTTTCAAGCCGCACAGAGCAGATGAGGAGGGCAGGAAGTCGGACATATGAATGACATGGAGCATCTGGTCAGACTAAATAAGGTCTGCTTCAGAAAACATTCCCAGCCTGAGTTAATGGATTGAATCTGTATCCATTCTTGGATGTAGACCCAGGTGGAAAAGATTTTTGATAAATAAGCAGATTATAAGTATTTAAACAAATTGAAAATATTTAAATTAAATTAAATTACATTTTACAGTGAATTAATGAATAAGTAATAAATGTGTTTTTTTCCCCTTTTTGTCTTCCTTATGTCATATTATATATTCTGTAAAATATTTAAAGAAGAAAATTGAAAATAATTTTTGGTCAAGTTCAAGAAGTGTGTGAACCCCCAGAGCCTCAGAGGTCTGTTACACACAAACCTTGAGTCCTAAGTGTGTGTGTGTCCTGTAGGATTAGCATTGGCTGACAGATGCCAGCAGACAGTGACCTTCTGACCCGACACACTCACAGAATTGCTGCTGAAAGAATATGTACTCTTCTCCACTCTTGATATTGCTCTGTATGGGCTGAAGGTGGAAATGCTCACAGTCTTCCTCACTGCAGTGGCAGATCACTAATAACTGTTTATAACACTGTCATGTCTCTAAGGCTCACATTGTTTGGGTGTTTACACCAACAAATCTGCCAGGAAAGATTGCAAAAGGAGCTGCCTGTTAAAAAAAATCCTCATCATTTGCTCTTTAAATGTTTACGTCTCTGAAATCTGCAGTAAATCCTCAATCAGCCATCAGTCCTGATAAACAGCCTCCTGTCTGTTTTTATAGCTGCTGAGCAATAAAGGCCTTTTACACTGTTTGATTCCCTAAATTTTCAGTGAAGCACTTAAGCTTTATAAATGATCAGTTTCCTTCGCTTGAGGCCATAAATCCTGGTTCTTTGATGCTTATCAGAGAAGTAATTAGGCTTAGAGGTGACAGCAGCCTGTGAGCAGACTGCAGAGTGCTGCAGGGGTCTGCATGCAGCACGCTCTGCAGCATCGCAGCAGCTGCAGCGCCACATGTCACTGCGAGAAAACACAAATGACGAAGCCTGAGCTCTCCCGCTGATCCCAGCTGATCACTGCAGCAAAGCTCACACAGTCCACAATCATTCTCATGTACTCAACTCACTATTTTCTATCGTCATGGTGTGTTTGTAGCATGTAATGGGCTGACTCAGCATGGCTACAGCGGCCCAAGTGGTTCTCAGCCCCACCCCCCCAGCCCCACCCTTCCTCCCTTCTCCGGCATCAACCAATCAGACGGAACCACACGACGAGGGTGGAGGGACAAAAGCAGGAAGATGGTGAGAAACATGTAAAGATGTTTATACAGATGCAGTGATACATATTAATGGGGCTGAAAACAATGACACCGGCGCTACCAGTTCAGTGTCTCTGACTCAAGGCCCGAGAATTCAATTATATCAGCCCAGCGTGCTCACCATTAAATCTGAAAGAATAAATTGAGAATAATTGGTACTGGTAACTTTTTAAGCTATTTTTATTGCCACAATGTAAAATACAAGACAACAGCTTCTTAAAGGACAAGAATCCCTTTGTTTCTCCATATATTTAAAGGAGCCTGGATTTTTATATATGTCCATTGTTTATTTTTTAATCCAGTTTCCTGATTTAAAACTACAGACATCTGGTTTGATGTGTTCTGGATCTTTTTCTGTTTGTGCAATCAGTGCAGAATGTTTGTGTTTTATTTCCATCTGCTGGTCAAAATGAAGTACTGACACATCTTCTGCCATCTATTTGTTGTACTCAATGATTAACCTTTCCTTTAATTGTTTTTCACATCCTTTGATCCTTCCCTCGTGTTCTCAACCCTCCTCAGAGGTCCAGAGTCTTGGACTTTTTCTCTAAGTCTTGCTTTTCAGTTTGTTTCAAGTTTTCACTTTGGAGAAGAAAGGTAAACATGGAATAAACATGTCTGTAGTACACTAGATTAGATAAAACTAAAGTAGAGTAGCATCTCAGTTACACCCAAACAGGCTTTTTACCCTAACAGTCAACAAAGTCGAAGTCTTAGAGGGTTTACACTTAGAACAATTTTTGGCTCACATGAAATTTCTTTAAGGCTAAATTAGCTGGACTAGCGATGACTTCACCTTGGAATTAATTCAGCTACTCACAGATTTATTTGACCCTTCCAGGCTAGATTAAACCCCAGCACTGCTGGACCAGATTTAACTGAATTAAAACCCAATTTGTAAACCAAAATGTTAATTTCTGCCTGTTTTCTTTGTCAGTCCACAACATCCTCAGAGGAAGATGAGATGTTTATCTTGAACAACAGGCGACCCCTGACACCACTGGTCCTGAATCCCGTCCATCTCACCTCCTGTTGGGATGATGATGACGAGCAAACATATGAGCCAAAAGTCGAAATAGATATGGAACCGCCCCCTCGACTTCCAACGCCGGAGGAGAGGATGAGGCAGCAGGCCGAAGCAGTCGCAGCAGATATTGTTCCTATTAATGTAACAGGTACAGCTGGACTCAGATCCAGATTCTGTTTGTAAGGACTCTGAACTTAATATTGAAACTCATCTAAAACTTTAAATTTATTTCTGCCATATTGTCTAGAATAGAATAGAATAGAATAGAATAGAATAGAATAGAATAGAATAGAATTCAACTTTATTGTCATTGCACATGTCACAGGTACAGGGCAACGAAATGCAGTTTGCATCCATCCAGAAGTGCTTTAGTGATATAGATATATTACAATATATATTAGCAATAATATAGATATGCAAGTATATTACAGAAATGGGTCTATTGTGGTATGTTATAATGTACACGGTATGAAGTATGTTGTGAATATTCTATAACTATAGGTATGTACAGGCTGTAGTGAGTACAAGCTATGTACAGGATATGAACAGGATATAAATATGAAAAACTATACAGAATATGAAATAAATAACTTTACAGAATATGAGAATTCAGTCTACACTGAATTTCTACTTGCATCTGGTTTCAAAAACAGACTAAGACATAAACTTGAGATTTACCTTTAAATTTTTCTCAGGCTCAAATCAGTTTGATCTTCATAGGAAGTTCTTCTAATTTAGAGCCGACCAGAAAGCTTTTGTCATCTTGATTCATGCCTTAAATCTTAAAATCTGGAATCTGGATAGGACTCAGATTTGAAATATAAGTTAGCCTAGTCTATTTTGAGACCCAAATCCAACTTGAAGTTCTACTTAGGCTTGAGGCTTTACTTCGACTTAACTTCGATTTAACTCACACAAATCTTGGGACTTGGTAAATTACCATTAGCCTTTTCAGAATTAACTCTGGACAAAGAGTTGAAATCGGAGGTACATTGCCTCCATTTTCATCTGGATTCTGCTCTCACAGAAACTTGATTAACGTTTGTTAAATAACTATATAACTATCAACTATAGCTTTAGATCTTACTTGGAACTGAGATTTTTTTTCTTTCAGCCAAAGCTTATCTTGAAGACCTTAAATGGACATATGATTTTATCAGGACTCTAAGTAACTAACTGGAAACATTAGAGTTAGGATATGATGTGAGGTTTACATAAACTACAACAGGTCTCATAGGCTAAACTTGGATTCGGAGTAGCGACTTGTCTTGACTGTTGCCTTTTTGTGTGTGTTAACACTTAAGGTGAGAGTTTTGATCGCCAAGCCAGTTTTCGAAGAACACTTTCCAATGCTGACTCACTAAACCGACGACCCCGGAAATTGAGCCGACGCAAGACAGTTACTGGGATACCAGATAATGCCCTCCCGAAGTCTCCCTCCATCTCTGATGTTCTTCCCGGTCAGTTCTCCACCGTGGGTCGACCTGCATCTGAATGTACCTCTCCTCATCAGCAGAGGAACATGGAAGTGGAGGAAAAGGGAGATCTAAGAAAAGAGGAGCAGCTGTCAACAAGGAGAATCCGAGCCCCTAAAGGAGAGGGAATGTCCAGCCTCATGGCCTCCCTTACCTCTTCCCCACGTATTGGTAGCCATTCCAGCTCCTGCTGCTCACCATCCTTGGAGAGCCACACCCTCCCCCGTCCGGCAACCAATTCCTCCCTGAACTCCGAGGCCAGCTGTAACAGTGTATCCTACAGGACTCTGAGCACCTCCTCAGCTTGCTACCAGGTAAATTAATGAGAAGTTATTATTACACTAATAAAGTCAAAGCATAAAATAAAGGAGTTTCCAGATGACTGGCATGCTAGTGTCAGCCAACATAGGCCAGAGGTAAGACAGTTCAGAACTAGACTCCAAACATTTCCCCAATGAACAGAATGTCCTACAGATGCTGAGAGCATGTCATGTGCTCAGAGCCTTTCATTTGTTGACCTTTCTAAATTTTTAAGTTACTGCTGCTCACTGTCGGTTGGGTAGAAGAGAACTATCAAAGCAGGCTTTTTGAGGAAACCAAGTTATGCTAAGTTAGAAATGCATGGAGCACATTTTAAATCATTTTTCTCTTTTATATTCCTGTTTTCTTTTCCAGTCACAGGATCTACAGGGATTCCCCAGCGATCTTCACCCCCTGCTGCCCTTTGACCCCACTGCCAGAGTAATGCCACAGTCTCCTTCCTCCTCCTCTTATTCCTTTCCCTCCTCACCTGTTATATCATCTGTCCCTGCAACCTCTAGTTGTGCCCTACAATCAGAGTGGGCTTCCCCCAGTGATAAGCCCAATAATGAGGCCCTTTCTTCCCCCCGCTCTCTTCCCTCTTCCCCAATCACTGATTCAGAGACTCAGTTTCATTACCCAGCACAGGATGAGCTGATAGCCACAAAGCAGGACACCCAGTGTTTCTCAGATGGTGGTTCCTACACTGGAGAGAGGTGGAGCTACAAAACCCTCTCGCCAAGCTCCAGTGTCCACAGTGGAATTTCCCAGGAAATGAGATGTGTTTCTGATGAAGGTTGGAACTGCGATCCACTCCTCTCCTCTGGTCGGTCCTCCCCTTCTTGCACTGATAGCAGCTCCTTGCGTTCAGTGAAGATGTCCTCTCCCTCGCTAAACCGTGAGAAAAGGAAGTCAAGCACATCCTCCTGCTACTCTCGTTCTGTCACCCGCAGCATTTCCCTTCGCAAGTCTAAGCGTCCACCTCCTCCACCATTGCGTTCTGATTCATTGAGGCGACGGCCAGGTCGTAGCAAATCTTCGCGTTCTTCTTCTAGTCCCAAGGTGGAGCGCAGTCCCCGCCTGGAACACACCATGCAGCACACACCTGCGTCATCTCCCCAGAACTTTCAGGACCCCTGGGTGCCCCGAAGCAGCACCAAAAGACGCCAAAGTGGGCTTAACTGTGGAACAGTTTCAACCTTTGAGCCTCTAAACCCAGACTGTCAGGCATCAACCTCTTCTGACTCTCCTCCTTCCAACCTCGAACTAACTCACCTCAGCCCTGGGTCTCCAGGTTCAGAGGAGGAAGGTCTGACTTTTACTCTCAATCACCAACCTCCAGCTTCCTCTTCTGTGGCTGGGCTTCAGCGACTTGCTTCGCCCTCCAGTGGGTACTCTAGTCAGTCTAACACTCCAACTCCTGGCACACCAGTGTCTTCACCCCTCATCCCATCCTCCCCTCTCACAACAAGTCCTGGAGCTTTCTCCCTCCCCCCAACCTCACCTTTCTCCTCTTCCTGCTTTACCTCCTTCCCCCTCTCCCCTGTCGCATCCTCCCTGCCTAGGACAAGGTCTCGAGGTGAAGGCAGACCAAAGCCACCAGTGCCAGAGAGGAAGTCTTCACTTTTCTCATCCCTTTCGTCCTCATTTTCTTCAACCTCTTCCCTCTCCTCCTGCACCTCCTCAGACTCCTCTGCTAAACATATTCATCTTCCTGCCCCACCACCTCCTCCTCCTCTACTCGAGTCTTCTTTGCTTTCACTTTCCTGCTCTCCCATTCATGAAACTCTTCCTCCTCCCCCTCCTCCTCCACTGCAGTCCTGCTCACCTGCTCCTTGTTCTTTCACTAAACTTTCTCTTGTTCCTCTTCCACCATCATCCCTTCCTCTCCCCCCTCCACCTCCTCCTCTCCCACCATTATCCCTTGCCAGGTCTTCTCCTCTACCTCCCTTCTCCCGGCCTCCTCCTCCCCCCTACTCCTACGCTGTCAGGCAGACTTCCCATCATGATCTGGTATTTACAGTGTCATCTTCCACCAACTTCCCTCCTCCCCCAACTTCTCCCCCTCCTCCCCCATGTTCAGAACTCCCAGACATGCCAATTGCTGACCTCCCTCCACCACCACCACCTCCCCCTCTCCCTCCTTTGTCTACTGTCCCCACACCTTTTGCCTCTGTCCTCTCCCGACCAAGCCTGGAGGTGTTTCCACACAAATATGGCAAAGCACACCCCTGCCCTCTGGTAACTGCTCAAGCTCTGCAGGACGTCAAACTCCGCTCTATCAAGAACCAGGAAGTCCTGCCAGCCAATGCATCAACTGATGCTGGCGCTTTGTTATCTGTTGGTAACCATGGTAACCAGGATCTACCAATCAAAGAAGCTCAACACGACTTGGCTGACTTGACCAAAGGAAACCTTGTTTGCCTAGCCAACACCAGTGTTAAACTAGCCGAACAAGGGTCAGAAAATGATATCTGTTATGTTGCAAACAATGAAGATAATACAGCTAGTGCATCCTTGGATAATGCTAGCCTTCACAGCCCAGACAATGCTGAAATGAAACAACCTGGACATGAATCAGGTGATGATTTCTTCAAACAAACAAAAACTGAGCTTTTGGCAGATGAGTCCGATTTTAACAATCTTCAAAGCTCACAAAGCATTATTCATAACGCTGCTAGCAAGAGAAGCCTTGGGCTTCAACTGAGGAATGGTGGAACTCCTCAATGCAGACAGTCCAATGAACAGAGAAAGAAAGATTCAGACATGTATGCTACACTAGCTAACAATGAAATCTCCAGTTCTGAGAGTCCATGGGTGAAAATGTCTTATGAAACTGGCAATAACCACATCAGCACAATAAGTCAACCTATGTCTTTCCAACAAAACATTATAGGAACAGTGCTAACAGATGCTAAGCTCACAGAACTTGCAGAGATTCAAAGAGAATGCAGAAAAATGCTGTTAGAGAGCAAAGAGAAAGTAGAGCAAAATGACAAGAAAAAATCACAAATGCAGTCACTCTGTGGTGCTGATGGAGATTTGAACCATGTTGATATTAAACACTGTAACAGGGACTTGAAGCCAAGTAGCCCAAGAAAGCTCCACTCTCCAGAGAAGCCAGTTCCACCAAAGAAGCCTGATCTTTGCATTCTGGGTCTCACGGCATCCCGCAACGCCACACGAGAACTCGATGTGTTGAAGAGCAATGGACAAAGTACAGCATTTTCACCAGGGTTCAACAGCCAGTCACAGCTCCCTGCTGATTCTTTCTGCACACCTTTACTCAAACATGTGACCCGTAGTCCCCCTTCACCAAAGCACTTGGTGTCCACCAGTGATAACTCAGTGACACCTGTATACCCAATTAACACAACATCTGCCAATATCACCATGCACTCACCTGCCAGCTCCCCTCAACGGACAAAACCACCAATTTTGCACAAGAAACCAGACCTCTCACTGACCTCACCCAAAACAACCAAACCACTCTTTCCATCTAAAACTACAGGAGGGGCTTCCATAGGGACCTCTGGGACTGGAGGTGCTTCACAGAGTCTGTGCACCACAGCTAGCAGTAGCACCTTGAAAACCATAGGCACCGGGACCACAATGGCTCGAAACACTTTGAATGAAACCTTGGATACCTTAAAAACCAACTACTCCCTGGGGGCCATGGGAATGTATAGAACCTGTGCCTCCTCAAGGATCATGGGAATGGCTACCTGTAGCACATTAGGGAACTCAAAGAGCGAAGGAACTACTTCCACATGGACTGAGGGCACCCAAACTGAAGTAACACACCCCAGTTGTGGTGATATTAAAATAAAACTTTATCAAGATGATACACCATTTCAGAGGAGAATGATGAGGTCATCACTAGCTGAAGATGAAGAGGAAGACATTAAGGAAAGTTTGGAAGAGAGAAGGATTAACATGGCAAGGATGATGATGATGTCATCCACCACAAAGAAAAAAGACAAAGCAAGGAAAAAGAGGAAGAGAAGGCCAGGCAGGCAGCTGCTAATGATGTCAGCAAAAATGGAACCCTCCCCATCATCTTCATCATCTTCATCATCCTCATCCTCATCATCCTCTTCATCCTCATCTGGAGATGAGAGAGATGTAAGAAAAGACAGGACACTCCAAATAAGCCAGAAGATGAAAGTCACTAAAGTTTGGGACCAAGACACAAGTGACTCTGAAAGCTCCTTCACTTTGATTGGTCAGAGCAGGTACTCTCTCAGCAGCGCACTGTCCACTGACAGCCTGCGGGGGGAACTGTCACTACCAGACCTTCTGATACAAGAGCCAGGTGAACAACAAGAGGAGCCTGGAGCTCTGAGAGGAGGAGAAAAGTCAAAGGAGGCTAGCAGTCCCCAGGATGGTAAGTTCAGTCAAGACCACAGATCCTGCGTCTTAACCTATCCAATTCAGATTGTGGTGGGGAGTGAGCCTATTATGCATTATAGCAACTAATATTTGCAGATTCCTGTTTATTGTTCTCCAAATGCTCAGATATATAATTTATGGAGTCCTTGGTGAAACTAAGTAAGCATTTTCTGTATTAGCTGTCCCCAGTATCTGCCTTAGTAGTCATTCAGTAAATGTAGGCAGAGCTTATGTTTGTGCAGGTGTGAAGCAAAGTAGGCCAAGTTTCCTGCCCAAACAAGCTGTGAGAGTAGACAAAAATATGCAGGTAAGGTACAGTATGTGGTTCAGTCAGACTACAGCTCAACAGGAACTTACATTTATGCCGCAGTATCATGTCTGTGAATGTCATCTGCAGAGCATACAGGTATCTTTATACCCTTAAAATAAGTATTCTTGCTCTTGTATTCTTCATCTTTTCAATTTCAGTTCAACCAAACTGTTAAATGAATAACTGAAGTTCAGTTTTTTTTTTTTCACTGTCCTTTCCTTTCCTTCCCAGCTGATGTGTTTGGCAGCGTTTCGGCAGATCAGATGTTCATCTCTGGTTGTCCGCGAACCACAGAGGATCTATTCACCATCATTCACAGGTAGGAACACAAAATGTAAACCAAGAACTTGTTCTGTAAAAACCTTTAAACCACATCCTCACTTGTTTGTTTGAATTCTACCTCTTACTCTATGGAGCAGTGCTGTATGGGAAGGTACAGCATGAATGCCCTGGTAGTTGGGGTCTGTCTACAGGTAAAGCCTTTAATTAGTCACTAAGTGTGTAGTGTCCTTATTATTCTCCTATTATACCTAGAAACTAGTTTTTCCTTATTCCCTGTTGCCCCAAATAGGAATAGGAATAAGTTGTAGCTGTCAAAGAATCCAGAGATTTAGTAGTAGTACTTATATAGCGTTTCTCTATTCTAACTGAGCACTCAAATCACTTTTATCCACAAGCCTCAGTGACCCATTCACAAACACATTCATTCAGTACTTTATTCTATGCCTTCAAGCACACACACTCACACTCAGATGGATGCATCAAAAGTTATTTGGCATTCAGTATCTTGCCCAAGGATACTTTGGCATGTAGACGCGAGGAGTCAGGGATCATTGGTATTCATGTATACACAATAATTACAGACCGAGAAAGTCAGTTTGGGAAGGTAAGCCACTGACAAGAAAATACATCTTTCCTGCTGGGGAGGTAAGGAAACAAAGGTATGATAACATCAAGCAGTCCGACATACAGTAGAATGTACAAAACTATCTCCAGACATTGTCTGGTTATCAAAGCCACAAGTAGGTTCAAACCTCTAGACAGATACCAAGAGAGTGTAGTCAAAAAATATAATCACTGGTAAACTCACAACCTGTTCTTCCTCAGAGACTAAATGTAAGATCTACTTTGTCTACTTGTTCTTTGATCCCCAGCTAATTAGCTTCTCCTGTACTTTTGAAACAAAAGTGCTTCCATCCAAGTTCCCTTCCATTCCTGCCATGTCATTGTTTATGTGCCCTATATTAGACATTTTCTTAGGAACCTATGCCTTTGTTGTCTATTTGATTTTTTCAGATTTCTAGAAGGCAGAGAGAGTAACTTTTAAAAGCAACTCTCTCGTGGCCATGTAATTCAGTGCATGTAGCTTCTAAATATACAGTTACTATTGTTCACTGTTTTCTGTCACATTTGTATCAGGTCCAAAAGGAAGATGCTTGGAAGAAGGGATCTAGAAGAAGACAAACATCATGTCTCAAGCTCCTCCTCCTCCTCCCCCTCCCCTCCGGTGACTCCCACTGACCAGCTAATGCGACCTGCAGCACTCAAGAGTCAAAGGTCAGCAAGAAGTGAGAGCTTTAAGGCTCTCCTGCTGAGGAAGGGCAGTCGACCTGATTCTTCATCTCGAATCTCAGCAGTTGAGCGACTTCGGAAAGTTGTTTCTCCCACTGCAGCAGCTGACCTTCATGGTGCGCCACCACCTCACATATCATCAGACCAAGTAAACTCCGCAAGCTCCTTCCAAACTGGAGAAACACATGACATCAGTGCCCACCTGACTCTTGATGTTCAGCGACCTCCCAGATCTCCATGTGCTCAGAGCTTCTCCATGATGTTCGAATGGAGGCAACAGGATCTGCCACATAATAACCTCTTCTTCTCATCTTCTTCCTCCTCTCCCTTCTTCTTCCTCTCATCCTCCTCCATGCGCCCTCGCTCCCTCACTCCTCCCTGCTCGGCTAGCCGCCGCTTTGCCGCCCGCTGCCGCCTTGTTGCAGCCCCCATGACTGCAATCTTTGAAGGGGAAGATGAGGAGGAAGTTGAAGAGGATTTCAACGAGTCATTGGGAGCTGATGGAGAATCCAGTCTGACACTGGTTGAGACTGCTTGATGGACAAGAAAGCTTGCTGATGTAGCTGGGAGCAGATGGATGTTAGACACCACAGAAAAATTGAATGTGGTCATGAATGTGTGGCTCAGCTGACTCAGTTGAATCTCACCTGAAGCATTTAATTGAATGCACTAAAGCACACTTCCTAATTAACTACATCAGTCACCTAAAAGGATGTGTACAATATTAATGGTTTCAAGAAAAGAAGCTTGTTGCGATGACACAAGAGTTTTACTCCAACAGTTTCTTCGCTTTTTATTTCATTTTAATACACTAGTTATGTTTTCCAACATGAGTGACACTGAATTTCTTTGAGATTGATAAATTCACGTTCTTCTGTCTTCTGCACTTTATATTGGACAAGAAACCCGTGTTTGTTCTACACATGAGAATTTTGTTTTCTTCAGATCACACTTTAAATATTCTGAAACAGTCAGTTAATAATAACACTGTTGAGCAGTACATTTTAAATTTATATCTTTAAGCTCCCCCAAAGTTTTCAGCAACTTCTAGTATATACACATCTGTGTTGAATTGGATATCCTCTGCTGGAGGTGGAGGTGGTTCCTCATGTGGATCCAGGAATTGTGTAAAGGACTGACTTTTCACATCATATTCATATTCACAAATCAAACTGAAATACATGGGAGATACAATCTTGATGTTCTTAAGAAAATATCAACAACTAATCTATATGAAGATCCATCTAGACCCACATCATGGATGATGTGGAGGGGAGCCAGTATAATGTTAAAAATTAGTTAAAAAAAAAGTGATCCAAAAACAAATTAATTTATCACAATAAGAAAATATTCCTGAATTTTGTATTCTGTGCTCAAGAAATGTTTTTATGGTTGCAGTTAATCATGAAGTTAAAAACTTAAGCCACATTCAAATCAATTAGGTCAAAAGATCGGGGAAAACAAAATAAATTAAGCATTGGTTTTTATAATATCACAATGCTTTCAGCAAAATAAATGTTCGATACTGACCCTTAAATCAGCCAATTCTAACTATTTGTTGGGATTTATTATTATCACTTGAGTAATTTTATTGTCCTGCTGGGCTGATGTGTCTCCAAATTTAAGCATCAGTGTAAATGTTTTAATGGCTCGTGTTTTATTTTGATGTTTGTTTCAGTATAATCATTTAAAAGTCTGATTTTCTACATTATGACCAGCTGCATTCACTGAGACTGTAACTAATAAGGAATGGAGTTGGTCCTTTTCTGTAAATATCCCTATATTCATTCGTCTCTCTTATCTCTTTTCTTGTTTGTATGACTTTTGCAGCTGAATCTTTGTTTCTATTTTGTATAGCATTTTCAGCCTCCAGCTTAATGAGTCACACAACACTCGCATTCAGTTTTCACCCTCAAATCAGATTTGTTTTTCTCATAGTAGGCATCTATGGAAGCTTGTTTCCATGACTGACAAAAACAAAATAAAAACAAAAAATGAAAATTTTTTCCATTCATACTTCGAATTTTCAGGTTATCTCAAAATTTTGACTTAATTCCAAGTTTATTTTCTCAGAAGTTTGAGTTAGTCAGTCAAACTTTTAATATTGAGATGATAACCTTAAATTTCGACTTATGGATTGAAAAAATCCGTCGGGTTTTTTTCAGCGATGGATGCAAACTTCCATGGGCAGCAGCTAATACGACTACAAACTATCAGAATGAGGATGTAACTTTTTAGGGTGGAGACTTTGTATTTAGAAACATAATCTTATCTTCTTTCTGTGTGAAAATAAGAGGTTGAGATTTACTATATTAACCATAAAATGAATGAATTTACTTGGGAAACTGAAATAAATGAGGAAAGCACTGTGAGAAAAGAAGTCATAGGTTAAAGTGATGATCGGGATGAAATGGAGAACTGAATGTGTAGAAAAGCAGCAAAAAGGTGGAAATGAAAGAAATGGAAATGTATGTAAAAAGGTGAATGTAGAAATGGAAGCAATAAAGGACAAATTGATTTCTGAATCTGTGACTTGATCTGCCATTTGTACAGTGTTGTCAGCCCTGTTTTTTTTTCCCCCAAAAAATGACCTCTGACAAGAAAGACTAATTTCTGCTATTTAGTATTAAAGAAATTTCAACTTTCACACGTTATGCCAAATAGCAAAACACTCAACTGTGTCTCTAATAAAACCTCTGTAACTTTGTGAGTATAGGAAAAGTTTCTGTTTTTCACTTTCTATGATAGACATTTCTGTTTTTTATGACTAAAGTTAAAGAACAAATCAAAAAAACTGGACAGTCTGGGCCATGATAGCTTTTTCTGTAATTTTACACCTTTAGTTCATAGAATTTAAATCCAAAGAGCTGTGTGGACAGATTCCTTTTTTTGTCACAGCAGCTTTTTTTCATCATGAAGAAAAACAGTTAAATGTGTCGCCCGCTTAAGATCAAAGTGGGCTGTATGTGGCCGGCATTGTAAGATAAGTTTGACACCCCTGGTTTAAGGTGATTTTTATCACATCTAAAGGGGATTAAAAGATGATTAAGACTCCTGAAGAAGTTTAAATACTTCTCAGGTGTGTTTAGAGCTTGGTGGACATGTCCAAATATCTCTCAAAGTGGTATCAAATGTAGCTTTTTTGGGTTATAAGTGATTTGTTAGTGTTCTTGTTCCAGATGCCTGTAATGGAGTTTGTTAGAATTTTTTAAAATTTCTTGAAGAAGTCTCAGGATTTATAAAGAAGTCAGTTGAAGATTTCTGAGGGATTCTTGGGGTGTTCCCGATGTTTTGGGATCTGTGATCCTTGTTTGAAAGTTACTTAAAGGGAGTTTGAGAGGTTGTTTAAGGAAAAGTCAACAGGTTCCAAGATTTAGGACACATCTCAGGTTTTAAATAAGGTTTCAAGAGCTAAGGAGTGGTTTTAAGGAGTTATGATAGAAGTTTTATTCTCTGCCTAAACCAAAACATTTTCATCCTAGGGCATCGAATGCTCCAGTTCTGTCAGATGCTGTTTGCTTCTCGCCATCATTGCCACTGGCTGTGGGAATATTGGTTGCTGAGAGATAATGGCACACCTTTAACAAATGACAAGTCACATGGAGGTTGGAGGGCTGGAGGTGTGGTTTGTCAGTAGAGCATAGTTCCCGTCCTTATAGGACCTTTATGCTTGCTTTGCTTTTTTTGTTCCCACTTTCTTTTTTACTTTCACTTGCTGGTAAAGTTTGGCCCTTAAGCCTAAACCTTACCAGATAGTGAAAGGAAGGAAAAGATGGTGACTTGGGGTATGGCATTGCTTGACATATGAAATATGACCCTTATTTGCTGTTTTTCAAATTGACAGTGTGGAGTCATTCACAATCTTAGTTTTTTTATGACCTATGAGTTACAGACCCGTCTCATTATTACTACAACCCAGTGCGTCACTTGGGTTCCCTGCACTTACATTTGAGATGCTGGAGGCTTTGACAAAAGGGCAAAATTTGATGCCCCAGACGGTGAGAACAGGCTGGCCTATGCTTTTCTTATGAATCTGAGCCTTTACCAATAGATCATCCACCCATAAGCTGAGCTTTTTGAGTACTTAATGACCTCCCATAAAAATCCCTGTCAGATTGTTGTAAATGTGACATGAGAAAGAACAGATAATTTGTTCGTCACAGTGCTAGAAGCTGTGTGTTTTTACATGGACAAGGTCAGATGCAGCAGCTAGACAAATAAATATCTGTATTATCAGAATGATGCTGCAGCTTTTTTGTCTTTCCTTGAGGAAAAACAGAAAATGAAACGGTTATTACTATTATTATGTTTCTTGCCTCCATACTTGAAGAAGAAAGACTTATTTATGAGACTTTTTATTAATGTTAAGCTGGTTGAGGCCTGAAACTGGGACACGTGTGGCTGTTGGGCAAAGAAACTCAGCAGCTGCATGGTGGTTAGTTTGGTGCCGCGGCCTCAGATATGGGGGAGAACACAGCAGAAGGAAATGACATGGAGTTAGTCATTAAGACACTCCCGACAGATTTACAGAGCTGTAATGGTTTCACGTTGGTTTGTTCAGACGTCTCCAGAGTCTCTAAAACTGTGTGAACAAATAGTTTACCATGACCCCTGACTCTGTTTAATCAGTGTCATTATGAAGTCCATGATGTTTTGATTGTCTGATTGCTCAGCCAAAACTATTCAAGGTTTTGTTATTCTTTTCCTTCCTTCTCATTTTATCTCTCTCTACTAATTTGTTTAGCTATGGATCTTTTTTGTTTCAGGAAAAGATGCTCAATGTTTAAATTATGGAATGGCTACACCTGTCATTTTTTTTATTTTTCTGGTCATACATTGCTGGTCTATTATGTCCAATCAACATGTCTTATCTGTTGGTGAATTTTGCCTCTGTTTTATCCATTTGTCAAAAACATGTTGGCTGTGTAGAGCCTTTTCTACCTTGGTGCCTTTTCTAAACAATCCCACATTTGGACAGGTTTTAGTCATACTATGCAGTATTACTATGCAGATTCTGTGTGCTACATCTACTAAATCAGAGTTTTTCAGTTGCATTTCCAAAAGCCACTGAGGTCAGTTGTTCCAGGTTTGGGCCCCTCAATTTTGCAGCACCTTCTGGTGCCAGCTTTTCATTACTAGTTTTAGTCTTTTTAGTCTCCATGTTGGAAATGCATGGGCCTATCTCCCCCCACCATGCTTCCTGCTGCTGGCTAATGCCCTCAACTGTAGGTGCATTGGTGGTTGTCAGGCACCGTGGCTTGGTCGGGGGCCGTCGGACCTCAGGCCTCTGAGCCCCAGGTTTGGTCCACTCTGGCTGAGTGGACTGGCCTGTGGCTCTCCTCAGCTCTTTCCAGGATGGTGGTACGGCTGACCCTCCAGTGGTCCTCCTTGGGCTCTCGCACTCTGGGGGGCCTCTAGATGTCTGGGGCCTGGATCTCCTCCATGCCTGCTTCATGTCCTGGGGGGTTAGTTACATGGAGAAACCTTTTGAATACAAGTGCACTCGCGCACACAGGTGTGAACATGGGTGCTCACAGACACACACTATATCTTCCTTGGCTGCTGCCTCAAAGCATACCGTGCGTTGTCAGTCTTGTCCTTTTCCTCTCTTTTTTCTTTCCCTCTCCTTTTCTTGTCTATGTCTTTCCCTTTCCTATCCCCCAGTCATAAAATAAAATAAAATAAAATAAAATAAAATAAAATAAAATAAAATAAAATAAAATAAAATAAAATAAAATAAAAAAAGTGGACCAGTATGGCAAAGATATATTAATCCACTTGGAAAAATAAATCCATTGGCCCCAAAAGGTCAGTTCTGTTCATCTGGACGTAGCGTTTTCTATTGGAGAAATGTTTCATGACTTCTTTAGTCATTTACTTACCTGGATGATTGAGCATGCATCCATTGGGCATTTTTCTTGGCCTTCAGACAATAATTCTGATTGCTACAGTGCCAAATGGGACAGGCAAAAAAAAAAAAAAAAAAAGGAAATGCATGGAACCAGGAATAGATTGGGCAACAGAACCACACTGGTTGTGGATTTTTTTTTTTCTGTCTGTTTTGCAGAAAATGCTTTGAAATTATCTTCGGTCTCTTCTGAGACATTTTGTCTTTTTCCAGTTGCTTCAAGCATTTCCTGCCTTTCTAGTAATTTTTTGTCTCATTGTGGTTGATTTCTGTCTCTAAGCAGAATTCTTTCTCTTTCTGGTCATTTTGATTCTCTTTTGCTCCCCTTTCCCATCAACTCAATGCTTGTGCAGCACCATTTCAACCTTGGTTCCTTTTGAAAACCAGCTCACGTTTAAACCGGTTGTAGTACTGGATCCATTGCCCAATCTGTAATGAAAATCATGCAGAAAGATTTTGTGGGCTGCATGTGCCAAATGTTTTAATTTAATGGTTTAATGGTTCCAGGCTTTTGGTTTGGGCCCAAAAGTTTTTTGATGTCATTCTAGTGCCAGCACCAGCCTTTTTTGATGGAAATGCATGGCATATGTTATAGATTGAGAAACACATTGGTGGTAAAATAAATAAATAAAAAAGAAAAGAGAGAAACAATTGATGACTTTTGTTTCTGTGCTTGTTTTGCATGTTCTTTAATCTCTTTTTGGAGGTACTGCTTTAAAGTCGTCCTCAATCTTGTTGCTTTGAGCATTTCCCTTCTAGTAATCTTGTGTCTAAGCAGGCATTCTTTCTCTTTCTGGTAATTTTAATGATCTTTTTCCCATTTTTCCACCATCATGATGCTGGTGCAGTGCCAGTTGTGCTTTAATGTCTTTTAAGAACCAAAAGGCAAAATTCTCTAGGTTTGAATGGTCAGAAGCATAAAAACCAAGTTCCAAAGACCATGTGGCGTTTGGTTTAGGAAGGAGTGGTTTGTTTTTGTAGTTGCTGTCCACATGCTCAACTGTAAACAGGTAAAACAATGAGGCAAAAGTTTCTCCTTGCTTGTTGGCTCTTCCATCATTTTTATGTTAGTGAATAAGTCTGAAAGTTTATGAAGTTTTTTTTAAACCACTAAGGTGAAAGGGCACCAAATAAATGCAAATCATGAATGTTTAATCACACACAATGAAAGAGAGCGAAGAATATTGCTACATTTTATACACTTGTTATACTTTGATTTCAGCTCAATCCCACGTGGTTAATAATTTGGATACATTTCCTGTGTATGTGTGCCTGTGCTATTCTGACAGCAAATATTTGTGTGTGTGTGTGGAATGATAACATGGAATGAATCTGGCGTAACGGAACGCTTTCAGTCATCTCACTCATCACAAAGAAACTGCAGCACTGTGAACATGACAGATGTTTTCTTCTGTTTATTCTCTTAACAAGTTGGCTTTGATTTTCTCTTTCTGGGGCCTTTCTAAATTCTTTCTTTCTTCTTAGTATTTTTGAAAAAAAAAAAAAAGACACATCGAAGAGGCAACAACTGACAAGCTTTGACAAACAAGCTGCCTGTCTTTCTTAATCTTTAGGACTTTCATGTGTTTAAGTCTGCAACGTGTCCAAAATAGTGCATATGTTTTAAGCAGGTTCCAGAGTATCTGAAGGGGATCTTACAAACAAGTTTCATATCTTGCTGCTTTTGTCAAAAAGAAGATCAGTCATGACAACTGTAGTCAAAAGAAAACTGATAATTCAATCTGGCTCTGTTCTGGGACAGAAAACAATATCAATATCCTCAGCACTGAACAGAGCATGCATCAGTGACAGAATATAGACCAAATATTAAATGGATGAGCTGGCGTGGAGGTGGGTTGCAAAGCGGCATGCATACTAAGTATTGTATGCTGGGTGTATGTAGACTAGTCTCTGCAGTTTGCAAGTGAAGGTTGCAATGACTACAAGTATAAGGACAACAAAGCTGTGATGTGATGAAGGTAGCAAGGTTAGGCATGCTGTGTACCAAAGTTAGCAGGCTTGCTAACCCCCTCTTTGTTGCACTGCTCTTATCTATTACTACAAAAAGCAAGTAAGTTAAAAAGCTAATTTGTTCTTGACTAATATCAACAACTTAATATACCTTCCTGTTTGGGTGATTGGCTTCATTAGATCATTAGACCAAATGTAACAGCTACCAGGGCTATTAGTCTGTGTGTTACTGATGTTCTTATTTGCAAATTTTTATCTAAAGCCACATCAGTTTTCATTGTTTCTTTCTTTATGCTGATTTTGTGATGGAGCCTGTATTGCATTGTGTAGTATAACTCCAGAGTTCACTAGTATTGGTCACAGTTTGCATTGAACTTTAAAATCACCTGCTCTGAATTTTGTGAAAAAAGTCCTTCAGATAAAATCCTTAGTCTTCCTTTGAAGGCTCGTGAAGTTCTGGTGACTTAAAAAAAAAAAAAAAAAAAAGTATTATATGATTTATGTGACTTATGTGCGTCATGCAACCCTCTAGGGGAGAGGACTTTTTAAAGAAGTTGGCCCAGAGAAAAATCTTTTGGATAATGATCAATGTTGGTGGTTTTGGTTGGAAACACTTTCCAGACTACAATAGACTGTGGCATTTTGAAGTCCCATGAAGATGAGTATGTCAATAATTTTTGAAGAGCAAAGAGGTTTCATCACATGTTCCTTTGTGGCCATTGGGTGTACCATCTTCATGGCTCATCAAGAGCAGCCAGAGGAATTTGTGTCTGAGTTTTTATGTCACAAAAAAAATTTGTGGAAGTTGGCTGCAAAACTTTTAGCCATTTTTTAAAATGCTGGTTTTCTAGTCTTTCAAACAAGCCTGAAACTGCATGATGAAGCCATCACATCTCTCTACTTAAAGCTGAACTGGTCCAGTAAACCTGGGAAATGATCATCTTCATTCTCATTAACCTGTGATGAACTTGGCTGGGATATATTCATTTAACTCTACCTTCCAGTATTTAGATTTAGAATTAGACTTTTTTTGACCATGAAAATTAAAGTGTACCAACACATAAAATCTTCTTTGCTACACCAAAGAGCAAATTTAATTTTTTACTTTCATGCCTTGATAAATACAACATAAATTTTAGAGTTTCAGGCCCAGAGGTTATTCAAGATTCAAATGTGTTAATTTATCTCTGAATTATGAGGCTAAATGGTATTTAAGACATTTGAATGGTTATTCAAGTTCTACTTTTATTCAGTCTTTTATTGGGGTTCAGGAAGTCAGAAGGCAATCTTGTGTATCAAAATCAAGTACGTCTTTGATCTACAAATTTCTTACAGAACATCCCAATGCAATGAATTTTGAGTATACACCCAGACTCTCGAACTTGAACAGACATTATGATGTACCTTAAAAAGGGTATCATGGAGGGTATCTTGAGGAGGTTCTGGAGGCATGCTTACTGAAAACAAAGTTCTTATGGGAGTCCAGAGGTCTCTCCGATATCAGGGCCAGTTGAGGTTAAAAAGTTTGAAGTGTTTTTAAAGACATGTAATGGGCTCCTTGGGGAGGTTCCAGAGGTTCTTGGTAATGTTCCAAAGCAGGGAATGTAGTAAAAGCTGCAGTACTGTGGTACAGGTCTGGATATGTACTAAGTGGAATTAATGACCGTGAGAAAACTTTGTCTGTACTGCAATGACCTGCATGAATAAACAGCTTTCACTTGGAGATACAGGACATTATTCCTTTGCAGCCCTCCCACTAAACCCTGTATAAATACAGGTTTAAAAAAACATTACTACTCTCGCTCATACATATATACACAAACACACACATGCCACATTTACACATACATATGACCTTGCAGTGTCCCCCACATACATTCCTGATAAATCCAGATTCTTAGTAAATCCCCATTCCTAAACAAGAGTGCATGAGCTAATGTGGAAATGTGTTTACATATACAGTCCAACACACACATTTAGAGCAGCTGAGTGATTTGATATCTGATAGAGCAGATGAACAAATAAGGGTGGAACTTTGAGTACAAGCTGCCAGTCACAGCAGTAGATGTGTGTTTTTAAATTTGAACCATTGTTATTAGATTTCAGTTATTATTTTTGTACAGCGTTATCTAGTTGAGGTAAAATTTAATGCATCCATGCATCCTGGTTTTCATGCTGTGAAAATGCTATCTAGATACCAAAGCACTGGGTACCCCTTAGGATCCTTTTTAGATGTGCAGGATAACTGGATGTCAATAAGACTTCTTGTTGGAACTAGATGCCATTAGAGGGAGAAATTTGTTGTTTATAGGAAAAATAAATTGGTCCCAAGATAACCTGTATTCAGGAGAAAAGCCAGACTTGCGGATAGAAGTCAACTCAGAACAGGGGAGCTTCATCACTTCTGAGGTGGGAAACCAGGGCTTTATCCTGTAGCCAGACCTAGGATGGAAGCTCACTGGGGAGTGTTTGTTGGTGGGCCTGAATCCATCTGGCTCAGCAGGACAGAGGTCAAAAACATGACCATCACCTACAGGGGACAGACATTCAGTACTATGAAGACAGAATGCCAGGCAAAGACAGAAGCCTGGACATCTTCACCTGAACGTTTTAGACTCGTGATGCCTCATATAATTGTGCGAATGTGAACAGGGTTTTCTTGTTCTTCTGAAAAATTTGCTAATACAGAACTACTTGCATTTTAATGTGACTGTGTTAGTTTGTAATAAAAACAACTTGAAAAAAGTTCAGAGTTTTTTAGTTTTAAAGACATATTTTAAAATAAAATTGTTTTGAACATGGATTAGTCACAACTGCTAGAGGAGACTAAATAATAAAACAGGTCATGACAACCTCCTGCCTAAAAACTCAGTCGGTCTCATACTTGGGACTTTACAGACCAACGAAACATCCTGAGAAGACCCAGAAAGTTTCAAAATCACATCTTTCAAGATGTGCCGTATTTTAAATATCCTAAATATCTCTGACATAATAAAAAATAAGCCCTTGAAACCAAATTCAAGTTCTCTAAAATTCCTCAGTGATTTTATGAAAATCTTTATACAGTGGCGATCTAATTATTTCCCCGGCTGAATTTGTATGTTTGCTCACTTACAAAGATATTAACTTTTTCTAATTTTTATGATAGTTTCATTTTAATAGAGAGACACAAAAATCAACCAAAACTCAATCAGACAAAACGCATTTCATTAAATTATGGCTTGATTTGCATGTCATTGAGTAAAATATGTATCCCCAAGCAAAACATGACTTAGTACTTGGTGCGGAAAACCTTGTTGGCAAGCACAGTATGAAGGCATTTCTTATAGTTGGTCAGCCGGTTTTGTCACATCTCAGGAAGGAATTTGGCCCACTCCACTTTACAGAAACTTGATAAATCCTTTAAGTTTATCGGCTGCTGCTTGATAGTTTAAAGCTTCAGCTTCCTCAACAGATTTTTTACAGGACTGAGATCAGGAGACTAGCTAGACCACTCAATGACCTTAATGTACTTTTTTCTTTAGCCACTCCTCTGTTCTCATGGTGGTATGTTTTGGGTCATTGGCATGCTAGCAGACCCATCCACAACCTATCTTCACTGTTCTGGGAAGGAAAGAGGAGGTTCTTGTCCAAATTTTTATGGTACATGTTCCAACCTATTGGCCTCTCAATGTGATGAAGTTGTTCTGTACCCTAAAGCAGCGGTCCCCAACCTTTTTTGCACCACGGACCGCCCTTTAAGGTGTCGCTGATAAATACAACAAAATAAAACCAGTACGGGTACCAAAAAAAAGAAGATTTATTCATAACACATGGGAAAAGACCCATGGAAACCGAGTTAACGATAGAAACTATAAAAAATAACGATAAAAAACGATTAAAACCCTGAAAACCATAAATTTCACACCTGAGCCTCAACTGTCGCGGCCGGTACCAAATGACTCAGGGACCAGTACCGGTCCATGGCCCGGGGGTTGGGGACCGCTGCCCTAAAGCACAATGCACCTCCCTGCTTGACTGTGAGGGTGGTGTTCTTTGGGTCATACTGAAAACCGCGGGTGCCAGAGAGCTTGATTTTAGTTTAACTAAACCACAGAACTTTCTCCCAAACCATCACTAACTAAGTCAGATGTTGAGTATCAAACTTAAGATGGGCCGGTACATGTGCCTTTTGACCAGGGGAAAATGTAAAGTGACACTTGCGCATTACACTCAACAAGTTTTACCAATGATTTTCTTGTGACTGTAGTCCCACCTGCTTTAGATCATTGGCAAGATCCTCTCATATAGTCTTGGGCTGATCCACCATGATTAACCCCTGTAAGGCAAGATCTTTCATGAAGCTCCAGACCAGATTGATGGTGATTTCTATTTCAGACTAACTGCACCAACAGTTGTTGCCTTTTCACCAAACCTCTTGTTGATGTTTTGTAGACCATTCCAGCTTTGTGCCGGTCTACAGTCTTGTTCCTGATGTCATTTGATTGCTCTTTGGTCTTGTCAATGGTAGTGGAGAGGTTGGAATAGAAGAAACTGAATATGTGGACAGGTGTGCTTGATACACACAACATGTTAAGATTAGGAGTATCTGTGATGGATGGATGGATGGATGGATGGATGGATGGATGGATGGATGGATGGATGGATGGATGGATGGATGGATGGATGGATGGATGGATGGATGGATTGATAGTAATCTGTGTGCCATGCGTGCACACAACTGATCAGTGACTGACTGCACTCAATAACATGCAAATCAATTTTGAACTTTTATGTCATGTGAGTTTTGTTGTGTTAAAAAAAAAAAAAGAAAATACTTGCAAATGCTTCAAGACCTCTGTTAGAGTTCCCAGTCTCCACAGACGACACGTTGTTGGCCTATTTATGTGCGATTTGATATTAAAAAGGTTTAATATTCCAACAACACCTCCTTACGTTTTACCACACGACATACAAGACAAATGTGTTTTTGCATTGGTACTAGCATACTCTGAGGTGAAAAACAGACAGTTTATTTAGTATTAAGGATTATAAGATTTTCTAGGATACTGCTTGGCATTTTGGGGACAATTTAGTACTTTATGGTCATTAAATGGATTCTTGTAGTACAGCATAATGTTCCTTGAGTCCCTGCAAGCAATTTAGGAAATCCTGAGCAGTTTCCAAAAGCTCTTCTGTGGTTTTAAAGGGATATCATGCAAGGCAGAAGAGGGTTTAGGGTTATTTAGATGCCTTCTCAGGATTGTTCAGCTATCTGCAAATCCTCATGTGAGAGGTTGCAGGAGTCCTGAATAGAAAAAAAACAAAATTAAATCAAAAACATGTTGTTATATAAAAGATTTTTTTATGTTGTTTGTGCAGCCGCTTCTTACAGCCCCTAGTTAGATAAAATGTCAAGTGCCCACTAGCAATCAAAGAACTTACGAGTGGTGCAAAAGGGGGGTCTGGTGGTGTTGCTTTACAGCTTTAAACTCATCACAGAGAGGAGGCCAGGGTGAATGGATGGGTCAAGACAACACATGACTTTAACATGGGAAACTGCTTTTTATGCCTAAATCTAACAAATGTTTTACCTGAGCATTGTCACGTCATAATTCAGAAGTGGAAGTAGAAGCCATAAAAACACAGTTTTTACCATGTGAACATGTTTGTCAGCAGTTTTGAGTACTTGATGTGATGTCTGTCTGTATATCTGCAGACAGATTTCTTCCACACATTGGCATTGCAACAGTGCAAGACACAGTTACGCAATATATTAACGGTATGTAGCCAAGATCAAAATGAAGGTAAAGCTCAGAGACGGGTGTGGTCAGAAAACTTGTTGGTATAGCGGCTGGTGTGATCCCTGACAAGATGGTCTCTGGTTTCAATCTGTTCTGAACCTCATATGTCCTCTAAACTTTTTTTCCCTATCAACATGCTGATGTTTCAACCCACCAGTTCCACCTCACGTCAAACCCGGCCTTCATTTTGATCTCAAATACACACCTTTAAAATTCTGTGACTGTATCTTGCACAGATGTAATTCTATAATGCTGAAAACCAACTGACAGACAGACATATAAACACCTGCCACAGTACTCACAACTGCCTCAGGGCTCCGCAGGACCACATTTTGCCATGATGACAGACCGATTCACACACTCAGTGTGAAAACACAAGCTATAAAAATATTTCAAGAACAATATTCCAGATACCAGAGCTATGGTATCATACAAAAGAGTACTTGAAACAAAAGGTAAGCCACAATGTTTAGTCACAATTTCTGTTTGTTTTACAGAATTTTTTTTCAAAAAGCCTCAGTAACATTTGAAACATTTGAAATATTATCTGTTTTTGTGGGCTTAGCATGAATGACACTGGCAATTTTGGTGATGTCACCAATCCATTAGCATGTATCCTGGGTCCGTTGCTTTATTGGAGACTTTCACACAGTCTGAGAAATGATCTCACCCTCCGATTCAGATCCACAGCTGTTAAAATAACAGTTGTTCAAAATGTTGAATTAAGTTTAAAATTTGAGATACTTTCACTTATGAATGTCAAAAAAGAAGAAAAAAGAGTAGCAAAAAACTGAATGAAATTTACTTTGAGTTTAAATGTAAAATAGCAAAATGCTGACTATAGAATATAAAAATATGTTTGTTTTTCTAAAAACTTGCTGCAGGTCAAGATTTTAAAAGTGACTTAAACCCTAACCCTGGGATATTTTCTCTTCTGCTTCTATTGAAGGTGGGTCTGCTCTGGCCGTTAAATAGCTGTAGTTAGCTGTAGTTCTGGTTCAGTCAGTCACTTGAAACCAGGATCACTTATATTTTCCTCATTGAAAACCATTTGTGTAACACAAATGAACACACAGTACCACTGTAACAGTTCGTCTAAACAGCAAACGAGAAAGCCCAGAAACTGATCAACTCAGAGGAGAGGAGGTGAGGAGGAGACGCACAAAGCATTTTTCTTTCCATCCACTGAGAGGGAGTGGTGCACCGCTGATGTCTGCAGGCAGAAACTCATCTGTCATCTTCTGACTGTGCGCGGGTGTATGTGTGTGCGCATGCTAGCTGCCCAAACGCACGCACCTCCCTCCTCCTTCTCCTCCTCCTCCCGTATTTCCGTAATCTGTCGGAGTTGCGCGTGTGGAGAGTAGAAGACACGGAGGATTATTTCCACAGAGGAAAGAGCGCGTGGCACAGAGCCGATCCCACTGGTCGACAGAGGAGCGGAGGTCAGCAAGTGTCCCGGGCTGCAGGTGCTTCGTGCCAAACGCTTCCAGAGTGTGTCCGAGTGTCAAGAATTCTTCTCTTCGGTCCGCAAAGCAGAGGAATGACCCCGTCCAGCTGTCTGCCAGCTGCTGCTGCTGCTGCTGCG
This sequence comes from Oreochromis aureus, assembly GCF_013358895.1. Lineage (NCBI taxonomy): Eukaryota > Metazoa > Chordata > Actinopteri > Cichliformes > Cichlidae > Oreochromis > Oreochromis aureus. The sequence continues at coordinate 26,105,263 of NC_052963.1, read as the reverse complement.
AACAGGACCAGATGAGGATGAGGAGGAGGGGGCTCCCTCAGCTCCACGCGCTCCGTCAAAGTTCAGCGCTTTTCTAAGATGCCACCGGCCTCTGGAGCTCGGCACGCGGTTCGGCTCGAAACTAACCCGGGATAATAAAACACGCACAAAGAGACAAGAAAACACATCAGAAAGCAGAAGTTTAGTAATTATCCGGCGGGAGGAGCCCGGGAGGGAGAGCCCGGGATCAGAGAGCGGTGCGCCGGGGAGCAGAGGCGCACCGAGGCGCTCCAAGAGCCGCACAGGGAAGAGAGGTGAGGTTAAGTGTGTGAGCTGAGGGAGCAGCCGAACTGTGAAGAAGTTTGTTCGCAGACAGAAAACTTCTCCTAGGCGTAAAATGTGACATGTTAAACAGTTTTCTGTAATAACTGCAGGATGTGTGAGGGTGACGCTTAGTTTTGAATGTAAAGTGCAGCGAGAACATTAAACGTGTTTTTACTGGGTCATATTTTGCATTCATGTTTGCGGGTTTAGGAGCGAAACTACTGCTGGAAACTCATTTTTACTTCAGAATCATTCAAGGAGTTTACCGCATTTAATGAATCAAAAGCAAACATAAAACGCGCCTCTTTTTAAACTTTAATCTTTAACTAAACCCTGGGAAAACGTTATTACTTGGATTTTTTGAAGCAGTAAACTCACGTTAGAATCACGCCTTTTCTTTAAATAGACAGCAGTAATTTATTTTTTTTTTTAGATAAATGTGTTTTATTTCAGGTAAGTTTGGTTTTATTAAAATAGGAAATGTTTCATTAGAAGTTCATTTTTGATCATATCACATGATCTTTATTTTTCATTACAAAAAAGTTTGATTCAAAGTCTCTCTTATGACCTAAAAGCTGTTAAATCCACAGTTGGGTCCACAAGAGTCCTGATGAAGATCATGTGATTCTGTCAGAAGATCCAGCACGTGGAAGGAAACGGGTTTGGCTCCTTGGAGGAACATTAATTATTATAAGATATCTGAACTTTGCTCATCTGCACCTTCAGGTCCGCGGTGATGCTGCTCGCGCGGCTCACGCTCCTGTCCGCCCTCCTCCTCCTCCTCCTCCTGCTGCTCACCGAGGCGGCCCTTCGCCGAGGCTCCGCCACGCAGACGGACAGCCGCAGCATGGTGGAGCTGATCGGCCGGTACCCGAGGACGAGGACGGAGACGCCCGGGGGAGTACAGCATGGGTCGCAGCACGGACTGGGTCAGTACTGATGGCGCAAACAGTGAGATAACATCGTAATCACGCCGCGGTCTGCGGTTTCTCTTTGAACTTTGGAAGTCATTCATCCATTCAGAGTCAAAAAAATATGAATGAGTGCAGAAGCAAAAGGCTGCAGGGCGTCACGTCCTGTTGGGCCCCTGCTGCTGTAATTTCACTAAATCCTTTGATTTAGGAGGAGCATAAACCTGTTGTGTCCCCCAAGAGACCCTCTCAGGGTCTAGATGGGGCTTTTTTTAGCACAAAAAAGCTGATTCTAAACTGCTAAATTAAACTCCTGAGGTGGTTTCATTCATACTCCAGTGAATTAAAATGTGTGTCAAAGGACTGTTCTTTATCCATTTGTAAACCACGATGCTTATCAGGCAGTCACATTTATCCCATGACCCTTTTTAGGGAGCTACCCCCTAAACTTGACTCTTACTTTCAGAGTTACACTCACCTCTACATGAAGTGCTCTAACTACTCATAACTGTCAAAATTGCCCTTCTGCACATCCTGAGACTCAACATTTGCACGAAACCGCGCCCTGACGCCAGTCCAAATGTAGCAAAGTGTAACTTCAAAGTTAATAACTGAACTTAAAGGTTTTTAATTTTAGCCTACGATAATCTGCTAGTACAGATATATCACTAAGATCCATCCATCAATTTTCTGCCAATGATCGGGGTTCGGGTCACGGGGGTAGCAGTTTGACTAAAGTAGTATGTAGTATCTAGTATGACTAAATATTTAAATGGCGCTGTCCCTGCTAGTGAGCACCAGAAATGCAAGGAATAAAATAATTATGAATCTCCAACCTGCCATTCATCCATTCTCTTTGACCTGTCCTCATGAGGGTTGCGTGAAGGCTGAGACCGAGTCCAAACCAAAAAACCGGGGGCACATGAGAAACAGAACAACGCCCCCCAAAAGGCGTGTGTGTGCATGTGTGTGTGTATGTGTGTGTGTGCCTGAGCGTCTGGCTCGGGCAGCAGATACCCGCAGACAATGGGACTGGAGGCCAGCAGCCGAAGTGGAGAATTGTGAGTCCTGGCGGCTCTGGCTCCGGAGTTTCGGGCACTGGTGGTGTGGGCGGTGCTGACTCCAGCTCGGACAGAGCAGGATCAGATGACATAATGCAGACCTCTGGCTCAGACTGCTGCCCCCAGGTCCAGGCTGGGGCTGCGCAGGACACACAGTCTGTTTCTCCGACAACTGCAGCCAGTGTTCAGGCCTGGCCACTCTGGGAAAGAGGCGGGGAATTCTGAGCATCGTTGAGGTGGAAAAGTTGGCTTGAGGTGACAGGTGACAGGTTGAATCCATGCAGTCTAATTGCTGGAGGACCAAGTAAAGGCAAGGCAGCAGATGGAAAAACATGGTGCCTACGTGGACCCCCTACAGCCAGTTGAGCTCCACAGAAAATGTGTTCATACTACCTGCTCCTTCCTCATAACCATGAGGAAGAACGCGTCAAAGAACAAAGGGCAATGCAGACAATATGTACACAAAGAGGATAACGAGGGAAACAGGCCACAGGTGGGAACATAGCTGACAGTAATCTGACTGATAAGACAGGAGAAGCGAAACTGAACATAATACACATGAAACAGGAGACTATCAAAATAAACCAGGAACTAACACACACAGCGACTCTGAGACGTGGGATAAACAGAACAAATAACCAAAGCCAGAAAGTAGAAATAAAGTCAGATGCACTAGAGGACACTAAAGCAGTGACACTTAAGTCATCTCTTAAATGAACAGAAAGAATCGTGAGTCCACAACCAATTCAAAACGCTGTGTCAGACACCCAGGACCATGACAGGCGAGAGGCGGGGTACACGCTGGACAGATTGCCAATCTGACGAGGGGCTAGGACATAGAGACTGACAACCATTCGCACTCATATTTACACCTAAGGGCAATTTTAGAATTACCTAAATAACCCAACCCCAGTAGTTACAGATAATTGTTGATTCTTGAGTGTTAACGAGTTCCTCATTACAAAAAGGCAGCACCCTCTTCTCTGAAATGAAGGTGCAAACAAGCTAAGAGCTACTCAGAGCTCTACAGACCATCATGGTGCAGCTGCGTAGTGTCACCAGTGGGCGGTGTCAACAGTACCAATAATGGGTCTGCATTTGTTTGTGCTGCTATTCGACAAGATTAGACAGGAAAGAGCCTAAAAATAATAAAATAGTCTATGACAACCACCGTCTTGAGGTTTCTCAAGCTGCATCAACAACTGAAGCAATTTACTTGTCACACATTGCTTTGAAGCTAACAAACTCACTTGTAGAAGTTCCAGGTTTCTGTTGCCTAGGTGATCTTCTAATGTATTTGCTACCAGGGAATATGTCAATCAACAGTGTTCTTCACTCTGATTGGTGGTCGCTACAGTCGTTTCCCTGGAAGCTGAGAAAAGTTTATCTCATCCCACCTACTTCCCATCACCAGCAGTTATTTCACCCATGGTTGCTTGAAGTCGTGGCGTGTCATTCACTTATCTGGTGATCACATTGTTGTGAATTGCTTCCAGTGCATATGCAGCTTCAGGTAGCTTTATTGATCTGTCATAGAATCACTGCAGTCTGGCTGTACACTGCAGGCTTTTTGGAGGACAGCACGTAAATATATCTGTGATATTTGTATGCTGATAATCCTCGGCTCTGCATAGTGGAAGCTTAGAATATTGGACACCAACGCTGGACTATAAATCCAACATAAGAAAGATGATAGCTCCAGGGACTAATGTGGTTCTGTAGCGCTTTGGTCCAGATGACAAACGGTTGTATGTAAACTGTGTCAGAGCAAAGTTTAAAATACTAATTAAAGAACACTGAAAAATATGATCGACAGTTTAAAATGGATTTCAAATACAGTCTAAATATTTGTACAGACATAGTTTATTACATTGGGCTTCGATTTGACTTTCCTGGAATTTCCTGACTTTACGACCGGTCGATTAGTTTGTTTTTTCCTCCCATTTACTCAACTCTTAAAATAGCTACAAGGAACATACCCAAATATAATGTATATTATCTTTTCAGATTATAAATTTCTTCTACAGGTTTGCTTGCTGGGTTAGAGCCAGTCAAAAGCCAAACGTGAGGAGCATTATTGTTTTTCTGGATACAATTTGTATATGAAGTAAGGCAGGGAACCTTTTGTTAAACAAGAATTTGATTTTTTGGGGGGTTTTTTAGTAGTCTGGTCATTATTTGTGAAAGAAATGTTGAATTTGTTATTTGATTTAATTTCGATCTATTATTTATTAATTATTTATTTAGTTGGGGCTTTGAGTACCACCAAGTGAATGCCATTTAATAACATTATTTTCAGGAAAAGACAAACATCTCAACAGTGGATATCTCCAAAACTAAGCAACTGACACTAAAACAATCTAGATGGATAAACAGCATCAAGGGACAGAGAAAAAATTTGTAAATTTGTCACGTTAACAATGTCTTTGCATGCAGGACTTCTTTTATTTTTAATGGAACACTTTGAGACTAGTCTGTTTTGTAAGAGTTCTCAAGCTAAACAGATTCAGTTTATGTGAAACAAATGAAAGAAAAAGTAAAACTCCACCGTAGACTGAAACATTGTCTTGTGTGATGAACAGCAGAAAATCCAAATATTTCTGTTTGCGTGAACAAACCAAAAGCAATGTCACAGAGAAATCTGAGTGAGGTCCATTCATCTCCAGCTGGTGCCGAAAAGGCAGAAATGCCTCAAGAGTGACGGCGCAATCAGTCAGACTTGCAGCCGTTTGCGATCTTTTTGTTGTTTGGATCAGCAAGACAAATCCCTCTTAAATCTTCAGAGCATTTACAGCTGGCTCCATTAGAGCTGCGAGCTGAGGCCAGACCCTTAAAGGAACTTTTGTGAGGATGATTTTAACAGAGCAGACTGCTGCCATCATTTGGTCCTCTGCACATCTGAGGAACTATCAGCCAGGGTACCTCTTAAAGGATCATTTTATCTTTTGGCATCATTTTAAGCCAATATTTCTCTTTTGCAAAGCTTTGTATTTAGTAGAATCAAACCACCCCTACACAAATTTTGTGGAATAACTGTTACAGGGGTCCACTCTCACCTTGTGTGTGAAAAAAGTTCAGCAGAGAAAATGTATTCGATTTTAGAAAGGACTGCATCGTGTGAACAATACATTAGGATTTAAAAGTGTTTAAAAACAGCAGAAAGTAATTTAGTCTCACAACAGGAACAGTTTAAGGCTTTAATGATGTTACAAGTGTGTCCACTTTGTACTTTATGACTCTGATGTCAGAGTCATAAATGTAAATTATTTTGGCTTAAAGTATCTACATTACCCTGTCAGCAGACTTCCCAACATGCTTTGTTAGTGTTAAAAAAACGTTAGAAAATCAACATGGTGAAACAACACTGCATGCATAGATCAAACACCACAAAAACTGCCTGGAAGCAACTCAAGAAAAATATCAACAAGTGTAAAAAACTTCCCAGATTCATTCAATCACCTGCGGGTTGCACTAAAACAAGCCTGACCCACCACTACCAGACTGGCAGCTTAGGAGGGGGTGACCATGTTGTAGCTGATCCATCCAATGACTGATCCTTTTCCACAGTTCCACTCAGCTTTTGAGAGTTTAATTTGAAAATGATTCATAGTTCAGAGCTGGAAAAAAACATAAAATTTTGCACTCTCTACAAAGCAGGCAAAGGGGTCCAGCAGTAAAACAGTGCAGATTAATAAATAGAGCTTCTTGTTAGAATCAGCCTCAGCGCCGTGTTCACATTTAACTTTTAGCCTCTGGGATTTTATTCTCCAGCAGACATTTGGACTATTGTTTACTCTATTTAATCCTTTTCCTCCCCATGTCGTCCGGGTACTGGAATGGGCCTTATGTTTTATTAGAATGTGACCCGCTGCCATTTATCTTGAAATTTGTCAAGTGTGACAACACAGGACTTTTACTTTTTTAGCCATGATGTTGTTACTTTTGCTTAAACTCTTAATCCTTTCCACCCTGTGAGACTGTGAACAAGCTGGATTAGATGTATGCACCGCTTGAGCTGCAGTTCAGTTGAGTTCTTTTAATAAAGGCTCAGTGTCACTGATTTATGATTATTACGCTGTTATCCAGTCTGATCTTGTGATGGAAGCAAAGAGATTTGCTTGTAATAATAACTCTCATGAGTGTTGAACAAGATTGTTCAACTTCTAGTTCCAGCTTGTGAATTTGGGATTTTTTTGCTAACAGAAATTCCTCAAACTCACTTAAGGCTTTAAAGGTGTTATTAGCAGACCCATGAGGTTTTAATAGCCATCTGTATAACAGTGAAACAGGTGCTGCTGCAAATGATTTCAGGACTCTATGCTGTCTTATGGCTTTCTGTACAATGTTTTGGATAAAAGTATTAGAAATAAGTCCTTTAATGTCTAAGATTGAGTCCTTCTATCAATCATAGAGATCCTGGACCTCCAAATGTTATAGAAGACCAGATTCATGGGGTTTTTTGTTCATCTAAATTCCTAATAACGATAAATATATTTGCTCCTATTTTTATTTCATTTAAATCCCAGAGCGTTTAACTTCATAAATTGCCAAAGAACAGAAATATGACAGAATAAATGACTTCAGGCCTGTCAGTGGGGTTTCCACATCAGTGTGACCTCCATTTATTCAGCAAAGAAAACTAGTGAGACATGTTTGACCTTTTCAATGTCTGTTGAGAAATGAGGGTAACTCTGCAGCTGAACTTGTAAGTTCCTTGTGTTTAAAACAACAGTCTTGCTGGTGTATCAGCAAGGTCATGTCACAAGTTTGGCCTTCAGGAGTTTTTACATCTGTTTCATATTTCTGTGATTTTTTTTTATGCTTGAGTCAGATGAGAATGTGAAGCCTCCCAGTTTCTTCCACTGTGTTTTGAACAAAAAATGAGCCGGAGGCTAATAGGATCCAAAATTTAGCAATAACAACTCTACAGGGAGACAGGGAAGTGAATTTTAAAATAAAAAATAAATATTAAAATTACATAGAATTAAATTACGTTGACATTGAAATAATTAAACAACAATTAAACATAAAAGAAGATGAGAAGAAACGCCAAAAGCTTCAGTATGAGGTTAAGTGACTGGACTCTCTGGTGTTTTTCAAACCTAAACACAACAGTCATACTCCATGAACAACCTGAACATGAAAAACCCAGATTCTGCTTTTCTTAGACTCTGTCAGCAACACTTTGAATTTAGTAATAAAACCAATAAACATTTGACTACAACTGAAGATTCAATTACTTACCACATTCAGAAATGACTACTCCAGTCTAAAGTCCCCTGATCATAAAACAATACATACAAATGCCCATTTTTGATGAGAAATTTTTCCTTTTAATTCTCTCCTTCTAACTCACTCAAAAGGGCGGAAATCTTATTCACGATGATCCATATGTTTAAGCTGGCAAAGACCTTTCCTGCATCTCTCCCCGTTTATCGAGGCTTTGGTAGGTACTGTCTTGTGGCCCCCTGTGGCCAGTTACTGATCTATATTTCTTTAAACTCTGTTGTCTCACAGCAAGAAGTTCCTGAGTTTGACTCCACAGTTTGTATGTTCTCCCCGTGTTTGCATGGGTTCTTTCTGGATACTCCAGCTTCCTCCCACAGTCCAAAGACATGCAGTTAGTAGGTTTAGGCTAATCGCTGCACGTAGGTGTGAATGTGAGTGTGAATGTTTGCATGTCTCTCTGTGTCTCTGTGTTAAAATGCCTTCAGCATGTGTTATCACTATGACACAAATGTCTAGATTATGAACTGTAGTAATGGTATCTTATTATCACCAGTATTATTTGCACATTTCATATAATTATTTGCCATTTCACAGTATCATAAAAATTAGTCTATATGCTGATGACATTTTGGTATATGTAACCAACCATCCTTCCATCTCCCTCCAGTCAGGTCACAGTCTGATTTACAACTCTGGCAACGCTTCTGGATATTCCATTACCAAATTCTTTCTCTAAACTCTTTGGATTGAGATACTCGACCCATTAATACATCGGAATCCAGGCTTAAACAAAGTCCAATGAAACTGTATATTTAAACTCTGTTTGCATGACTCTTGTTAATCCATCACTAGGTTCCTTCTTCTCCCTCAGTTTAACACTCAATATATATTTTACAATACAAAGTCAAAAGGCCCTCAGTTAAAATAACTATGGTCCAAAAGCCCAAACAAACAATATCTAAAAGTTTTCCTACTACTTCGGTGCCTGGGAGGCTCGGTATATTCAACACCGGACAAACAGCTCCCCTTCTGTCTGGCTTGATATTGAACAGATCATCTGTAAAGGTGTCAAGATAACTCTGTTCACACCCACAGCTGCTTCAGATTTGACATCATGAATACCACTGTCACTGCCTGGTGGAGTCTATCTCCTTCTACTTCCACTCCTCTCTGACATTAGTAATACATCAACTTTTCTGCATGGACACAGAGAGGAGTAAGCAGCCTAAGGCACCTTCTTTTTCAGTGGCAGCTTTCTCAACAAAAACCCAACATAGAACCCAACCGCTGTCACAACCACTGTATAATTGGAGTAAGAAAGATAAACAGATTTACAAACTCTTTCTTTCATCTCACCCTCAATACTACTTCAATAACAATAGATGACTGGATTTGAAATTTGAATATACATCAAACACAAACCAGTTGACACATAAAACTCTTAAACCTGCCTAACCTAAATTGTCCTCTACGCCTCTTGCCCATGTTAACAGAGCTATGGGCAAGAAAACTGTATTATTTATCAGTATTATCAGTATTATTTTTACTTTCATAATCCCTCATAAATCTGCTTTGAAGTCAAAGAGGAAAGATAATCCTTGTTAGTGCAAAAATTGCTTGAGAATAGTTGTATATTTCAGTTTCTTTCAGCATCCAGCGATAGCTGTCTGTGCATCCACTGCAAAGAGCTACTCATATATAATTTTGCTTGGTTTCACATTTATATACTCTCAAATATACTCTCAAGTTCTGCATAATGAAAACGACACAACTATTTGTTGAAGATGTCATTTTGAATGAAAGTAGTACAGGTAAGATTCAACTAGTATTGCTACTGTGGGTAAAGGGGAAGGAAACAGTAGCAGTGTCATATTGTTTAGGTATTTAATCTATATCTGTGTATTGCATTTTAAAATTGGATTTTAGTAGATGTATACACTATGGTCAACTGGAATACCTCTAAAGTTAATGTCTGATACAACACGACTTAAAGAGAGTTTAACATAATGAACTTTGAGTGTCATGTGAATACTGTCTATAGAAAAGCTCACCAGTGCGTGCACTTTTATCAAAATCTTTATGGGGGATTTTTGTGTTGATGGTTTTTATGAGAACAACTGTTCTTACATTCTCATTTTTTCTGATGATACAAGTTACTGAACATGAAAAACAAAAATAGACTGAAAAGTATAGTCAAAGTGTGCAGCAAAATTTCAGGTATTACCTTGAATGTTCTTCATTATATGAGATGAGGACTTTGAAAAAGGCCCACTCACCCAATACTGATGCACACCTTATCTAAGGCTCAGTCGTACAACCTCCTTGAAACCACAGGTCTGTCTATTCCACCCTGTTGGTTGGAGAATGGTTGCTGAAAATTGTTGGCTGTCCACAGGTGAAACTGAAGAGTACTTTAAAGGCGTACAGGTTCAATTTTTGTCTTTTGTCATTTTCACAGCTTCAGGACCTCTTCAGTACAAGTAGTTGGCAAGTGTGTGCAGACAAACTGCGAGCAACACCGGTAACCTGCCAGTGATCAAAGCAAGACGTTTACTGTGCGATACATTATACGTCTTTGTAACCAATTTCACCAAGTGACTGCCCAGCAACCACTCGACAGCCGGTTAGAGAAAAGATTATTTTTTTTCCCCAAAAGTGAAAGAGTGGTTCCTAGGGGATCGCTGACTGATCTCTGGGCCTGTGGGTATGGTATATTTATTGGTTATTCATAACCATTTCCTTCATAGTTGTCTGATTTCTGTACAACCAAATGCGCCTAGAGGATAAAAAAGGTATCCCTCACCATTTTACACCCTTATAATAAATACAGCACTGTGAGCATTTGGGCCCATTCCCACTTGGTCTAAATATGTTATGTGTCTGGAAAAAACCTATTAAATCAAATTGAGGCATAAACAGACTCCAGTATTTGTCTATACTATTATATGCTGCTGTTATTATAGCGACTGCAGTGTTGTTCTGTTATCTTAGATTTTTATTTGTTTTCCAGAGGCTCATCCCAAAGACCCACACAGCAAGCAAAATTTCATCATACACCTGACAGGTATGAAAACCATAAGACCACAGGTGTTTGGAGAGTTATACAATGTCATTTGGCATCCTCATGATGAATGAGGTGAGGCCTTCACTGGAAAAGACACTATGTGGAGAAGGTTTAGACACATCATCATTGCTCCTAAACCTGCTTATATCGCTTAGCATTAATGATGCCTTCACAGTGACTCCTGACATGTGCACTAATATTTGTTTTTAATTCAGTGCTGACATTCAGCCTCTCACTCAGCCTCTGTAGGATTCACTTTTTATATCCAGTAATGCTACAAATAACCTTTTTAGTTTAGCATTAAAACACTTTTCTCATATTCTAACTTTTAAAAATGATGCTGCATCAAATTTTAAAATTAAATGACATTAAATATATATATGTATATACATATATATATATATATATGTAGGTGTGTTTGTATAAGATTTCTCATTTAAATATAGGTTTTCACTGATTTGCAGATCGCTGTATTCTCTTTATTTACAAATTATTGCATACTGATTCCCAACTTTTTTTTGTTTTTGAAAGAGCATTGAACAGAAAAGTGTTTGTGGGCTACAGTACTTTATCATATAGAGTCCAAATTTTAGTAGCTCAAAGCTTATTGGATGCTTGGCTGCCAAATCTTTCATTTGCAGCCAGAACTAGTTGTGGTTACAAGACCACCAACACTGCCTTTCTTAAAGTACTCATAGCGCTTTCTACAAACAAAGCTCATCATTGTGTTGACTTTTAATGCCTGACTTACCACTTTTCTTTCTCTCCTCAGGTCCTCTATACTTCAGCCCAAAGTGCCGAAAACAGTTCCACCGACTGTACCACAAAACCAGGGACTGCACAGAGCCAGCCTGTGAGTCTTTTAATTGTCTTATCCTGAAAAAAGTGAAAGCTGAAGTAGTGAAATTACTTGCACTAGCTTCTTAAAAGTTAATATTTCTATATGTTTTTGTATGTAGGCTTAAAATCGACTTAACCGACAAGAATTAACCAATAATAACAGAAAACATTTGTTCATTTCACCCTCTCGTTTCTCTGGCAAAATTTTAAAGAACGGAAAAAAAACCCAAGTTTCCGAAGTAGACTGAGGAGTGTACGAGTGTCCAGGACTGAATATTTGGGGAAAAGGAAAATATGTCAAATATGTAAATAAATTCAAGAAATATCTTACAAGTTATGTCTGGATCCTGTCATATTTTGCTTCAAAACATATTTAGCAGAAAAGTAGGATTGGATTGAAAGAGCAAATCCTCCACCAAGGTCAACGTCCTTTTTCCACACGTTAAAGGAAAATGATTCAGTAGCAAAATAAAATAGATTCTTCCTTTGGTCATGCTTTGCTTCTCTGCCAAGTTTCTTGAAATTTAGCGCCTGTTTTTAACACACACACACACAAAAATGTTGTTTTTTCCTCCATATGAGGACTCGTGCTTCTATGAGACATTCTCAGCCCACAGAACTTTAAACATGAAGTCTAAAACAGTCTGAACCCTCAAAACCCTACATCACTAGAGTAGTGATGTGGGCAAAAACAACGTCTCATCTTTAAACAGGAATTCATCCACACAAAGGCACCAAATGATTTGAGAGTCATACCAATGATTGCTGGTTAGATTCCTTCCTGTTAGTGTGTGTCACAGTGATGTGTTGCTGCAGGAGTTTGTTGAGATTGAAAAAACAGGATAAGACGTGTTTTAACACACAACCACACTGTGTTACACTGTTATCAGTGTAATCATGTCAGAACAGCATCAGCTCTTATGATATTAAATCATGCATGTAGCTTTTTGTTTTTCTTGGAGAGAGTGAGTGTATGTGTGGATGGAAATATGTGTGCCCAAGCAAGTTTGTGTACATCTGCCTTTGTGAGGACCACTGTGAGATTTAAGGCTCGCGATTGAGCCTGATTTATTAATTGTGAGGACACTCAGACATGTAGCGTACATCCATAATAATTCTCATTTAATACCCACATTGATTAGAATATTCTCTTTTTCCTATTGCCCTGAACCATTAGTTGTATCATTAGTCATACACTTTATTTGTACAGGTGCACTTTTCCCACTTTCATTTGATGCCTACCTGGAACGTTTTGTTGTTTTACAATAAAGTTTAAACAAGTGAGCTGTAGTAGCCGGAGTCTCCTTGGATTAAAGTATCTAAACAAAGGTTTTCACAGAGATACAGCTAAATATGTGAATGTGTTTGTGTGTGTATGCATTTGTGTGGAGGCAGTGGCAGGCATGTTAAAGGTGAACGCTACAGGAGCTGTGGAGGTTCAAACTTGTTCAGAGGCTGTTTACACAGTAAATCCGTCGGTTTATTGGCTGGATGTTTGTCAGACGACAGAGAAGAAAAAATGTTTATCTAAGTTCAAGTTTCTTATCTCATTCACATCTGAAGTTGATGTCATTGTGAATTCATGGTGGTGACTTTGGAAATTAGCTTTATTGCAGCATCTATACAAACAGTGCAACCAAGAAGGTGCCCATACTTTAGTTATGGGCACCGTCTTGGTTACAGAGGTTACAGAAGAGTTTTTTGTGTTCCCTAAAATATTGAGTTTTTGACCTGGTTTGTTCAAGAGGGAAAGTTTATGTCTTCTCATTGCAGACTTTCAAGGTTAACGAGCAGATACGTTACTAGGACAATCAAAGGATGTATGGGGAGAGTTTTGTACTGAACTAAACACAATAAATACAAATACATCAGAGGTTAAACCTTGATAGTCCTACATTTATGCATAATAATATATAATATAGTAGATTGCTTTCAAGACAGTAGTTTATTTTCTACCCAAACTTCACTGCTTTGTAATTATGTCTACAAATAAAATCTTTAAACAAGCACATACAAACTCACATTTAAGTTAAATCAATTAGGAAATTAGTCTTGTGTGGAAAACCATTCATTTTTAAAAGGGTAGTATTCTCACAGAGTACTTAAACACTTTTGTTCATGACAAGTCCAAGTAGAACAAGTTTTTCACTTTATTAATAGTTACATTTTGGTGATGTATGACCAATTACTGCTATCAGCATTAGTCAAATCGGATGGCTTGTCTTCTAGCTAACAGTTCCTCTTGTTATCAGTCTTCACGCTCAGCTAAGCTAAACATCTCGTGACACTGCAGCTGCAGGTCGTGTTTGGTTTTGGAAATTTAGTAAATGGATTTTTTTAAGCAGCAGTTAAACACAGTGTGTTGTTTTGCTTCTCTACAGACTATAAAAGATGTGCTCGTCTCCTGATTCAACTGGCCAAGAGCCCTCGCTGTTCAGAGAGATAAACAGACAAATGGTAAGACCGACAACTGCATAGATTTTTGAACTTTTATGGCTATTCATACTACACCAAAGTAATCAACTAACAGAAAAACTATTAAATGACAGGAAAATGTTAGTTCTGGGTTTTTCTTTACCTCTGTCACAATTGTGCTCATGATGTGATCTCTGTAGGATGTCCATTTCTAGAAAGAGTCAACAACAGTCCTGAATTTTCTCCATTCACAGACTGCTTGTCATATTGTCTTGCCTTTTTTCAGCTTCATTCATCTTTTTATGATCAAAGTATAACTTTAGCTATGGCAAAGCGGCAGCCTTCCACTTCTAATCTTATTTTCTTTCGCTTGAACACCTGCCTTGAAGTAACTTTCTAATTAAAAAGGGCTTTACTTTCTTTTTGCATACTGGACTATTGTCATTAATGACATTTTGATCTATAGTGTTCATAAACTTTTTTTTCTTGCAGCTTTGCCTCATGATAAATATTTAAATTGTTAATACTCCTTTTCTTACATTTCAATCTGAACCCCAAAGGCAGGAAATAGCAGTTAGAGGAAATATATACAGGTCAAAGTTTAAAGCTGTTAGAAGCAGTAATGAATAGATGTTATTGATGAACTGTTAGGTTTTAAAGTCTGATGACAGAAACCTACCAAGGAAGCTGATCGTTCCCAAGGCTAAAGAAAGAAAAAAATTTTGTTGTTTGTTGACGCACTCAAGAAGACCGACTAAAACGCAGTATTAACAGCATTATCTGAAATCACTAAGGGCGCAAAGCACAGGGCAAGCTTCCAGTGAGCAGCCATTTCAGTGCAGACCACAAGACCACAGAAGAAGAACATAAACAGCCCCAATACAATGTGACCATTGTTAGGCTTATATCTAGCACCCAAATAACTACAGAGATAAGTTCAGACAGAGTTTAACACAAAATGACCCTGAGACTAGCAGAAGTCTGTAGAATATGAGGAATCAAGAGAACCTAAAAAATGGTTAAGAAGCCTTAAAATAAGAGCGCTTCAATCAGATGGTAATATTTCAGAGCCCCAAGAGCTATAGAATTGGTAAATATGGATTAGACATAATGTAAAGTGATAAAAACAGATACAATCAAGGAAAAACATGACAAAAAGTTGTTTTAAAAAAGATTTCAATTAAACAACCAAATGTTAATGGCATTGTGACAACAAGTTGGAAATCATTACTGTATAGACAGTAGAACTTATAGCACAGACTTGCATACTGGTTACACTTGCTGACGATCAGTTAGTGAGGTTCTATTTAGCTAATTTTATGACCTAGCAAGGGCTAGATTTTTTATTATGTCATTTTATGTAAAACCTTAGAACCGACAGAGGCCATACTACTATGTTCCAATTAGAGTCAAAAAGGATAATAAGTTTTAAAGCAGTCCTTTGAAACCATCATCTATGGTAACCATGTGGGTAGTCAGGCATAAAGACCTTAGGGAATCATCTAAACAAGAATTTAGTGACCAGTATTGAGATCCAGTGTATCTTTGTATTGATTGTAGAACATTAAAGTAAGATAGATATCATTGCAAGGCTTTATGGTGACGGGACCAGATGGAAACCATTTGTCTCCAATGCTGATACTTGAGGTAAATGAACAGGTACTCATTTAGCACTTTTCTACTCTACCTGAGCAATCAAATTTATTAAGTTATTCATTCAAAAAAATCATACTTAATGTCACACTATTCAAATATTTCATTAGGCCAAATTTATGGCTCTCTCCTTTCAATGGCAGCAGTGCCTTAGGCAGTGAGACTTTTACATCAGCCAATGCCAAATAGCTCATGGTGATTTGTTAACACACCAACAGTGTTGTTCCTAATAAATGGAAAAGCTTAATAATCTGTACCACTCAGGAAAAAGTGAGCTGCTGGTAATGTTGATTAATTTTCAGAATCAAATTTTCCTTTTGAAAAAAATATTAAGTTGTCTAATCAAAATTAAAATATTCATTGACAGGCATATTTCCCTGCGACCTTGAAAGGGATAAGCGGAAGCGAATGGATGGATGGACAGGCATATTTTTCACTAATGGATAATTTTTAATGCGGAAGTAGCGGGTGCATTATTTAAGATGGCCAGCAGGGGGCAGCAACTCTGGTTGCAAAAGTACTATTATTGTAGTCTATGAGAAAATAAGCCAATGGCTCCCTTGGCTTATTGACCTCCTATATGGTAGAACCAGTCTCTAAAGCCTGTAGGTGCACCCTACACTAATACCTTTAAAGCCCAGTGTCAGAAAGGGGCTGTAGAACCTGTTAAATGTGACGTTTTCAGACTTTGCAGTATGTAGACTCAGTAAAGCAAAAACCTTTTCTCATAATTCGTTATAGTTTTGAGTAAGTAGAATCTGATAAGTTTAATATCTACATCTTAAAAAGTAAAATCAAGCAGAACCTGTAAAACTTGAATAAAAAATCTTTTGTAACATGTGGAACCTGTATAACCAGTAAGATATTATTTGGAGCCTGTACGACCTGTACTTGTACTATAGACCACACAGAACCACAAGTTCTACAGAGCCTATGAAGCTGCAAACTGTCTAACTGACTCATACTAAAAACTAAAAGCCTGGATATTTTTTTTCCCTTTGTTTAATTTATAAAGTCAATATAGTACAGTTACTTGAACATGTAGCAACTGTGAGCCCCTGAAAAACTATTTGCAGTACCTTTTATCTGTGCTTATTCTGAATCCTCTTCTTCTTCAGTCTTCATCTTAGCAAAGGTTTTTCTCTACTCGTTCGTGTCTTTCTTCCACAGGCCCTGGACATGAAGTCTTGGCATACCAGGGTGCAGCAAGAAGGTTCATCCCCTCTGTTGACCAGCAGCAGAAAAAGTTATAAACAAACCTCTGAAAATCTGCTGGAGCCAGTGAGCTCAGCCGACTTGATCCACAATCGGAAATCAAAATGCATTGTTTTCTATTATATTCTACTCAGCTGTTTATCTCCAACAACCATTCACCTTGTATACACACTACAAACAGGTGTAAATTTTCTATGACAAGATTTTTGGACTTTTTCAAGCAAAAACTTGAGTTTTGTTCAACTTTGTGTAGACTCATCTCGGCATTAGTCGAATCATTTTTGCCTTTTTTACCTCTACTCTGTTCTTTGGTCTATTCCTGCTGTACTGGACAACCTCCTACACTCTACTCTACTGGTTTATAACAGAGCTATTTGGACATGGAACTGAGAGACAAAACTTACCTGGGACAAAATGTCTTCTTCAGTGTTTGGGGACTTTTTTTGGACAAAGGGCCAAGGTTTGACCTTCTATTTGAAGACGCAGGGGGAAACAAAATGGACTAAACCTCTGAGTGGATGCTGAATGTGTTTTATGTGACATCATACATAATAATTACTTATAATTAAAGTAATAATATCCCATATATTTATATTGTTAAAGCTGCAGCCCAGTGTGCAATATGTAAATACAGAAAAAGGATTAAAGATAATCATTTGATATATATTCATGCTCGTGTGAGATTTCATTTTTGCTTCTTTTTTTGCTTTTGAATCTGTAAAGTCCATGAAATTTGATTGAAAAGATCTATTTATTTTTAGGGGGGAAAAAGCTGAATGAAGAGTTTCATAAAATGCTGGTAGCCTATATTCAATAGAAAATAAAAATAATGCAATTAAAAAAAAATATTTCACCTATAGACCCGACGGCCATGAATACTATTACACTACCATTAAATTAAGTTTGGTTAGTGTCCAGAATTTTGTGAGGGTGACTTAGTTGACACACCCCTTAAACCCCCTGGATCCTGGACAGCAGCTGTGGAGTGGTAGGTCATAAAAGTAGTTCCCATTTTTAAAAAAGGGAAACTAGAGAGTTGGACCATGTGTGTCAATTATTGGAGTATCACCCTGCCCAGCTTCCCCAGGAAAGTTTATTTCATGTTGTTGGAAAGATGAATTCTTGAACTTTGTGTTCAGGCGGTACAATGTGGAATCCATCCTGGCCATGGGACAGTGGACCAGATGTTCAGCCATGCACAACGTCTGGAGGGATCATGGGAATTTGACCATGCAATCTGCATGAACGTGTGGCATTGGAGAAGGCTTACAATTGGTTTGCAAGGGGACACCTATAGGGTGTACTGCAGGAGTGTGGGGTCTTGCGTCCATTGTCATTATATAACCAAAGAGAGAGCTGTTTCCACATCCTTCACACAAAGTCAAGCATGTTTTCAGTGGATGCTGGACTCCTCCAAGCTTGTCGTTCATCTCCTGTTTGTGATTTAAATAAGGAGAGGTCAGTGTTAGAGTGTAAATAAGTGTTAGAACAGAAAAGCAGCCTAACATTTAAGAAAAGCAGGCAGATGAGTGATTACAGATCTTTATTGAAATTATGCATAAGCTTCATATTCATGGACAGGATTTGATAGCATAGCTGGCATATGGAGAGAATCCATTTTGGAAACCTCAGGATAGCATCCCTGCTTCTTACAGATCACGTGATTCTATTGGGTTTTAATCAGAGCAAGACCTTCAGCATGAACTGGACCCCTTTGCCTAGTACCAGCTGTGATGAGAGTCAGCATCTCCAAGTCTGAGACTATGGGAGTTCTGGAAAATGGTGGAATGCTTCCTCGGTTTGGAGGAGAGGGCTCCCCCAAGCGAGGGAGTTCCTCACAAGGGAGTTCGAGTATGTTTGGTTCTTATTCACATATGGTAGAAAGATTTAGTATGTGCTAGATTGGAGTATTGGTGTGGCTACAGCAGCAATGCAGTGGTGAAGAGAGACTCTTCAATTTACCAGTTCACCTTTATTCCAGCCTGAACTTATGGTCGTGAAATCTGGATATGTCCAAAAAACTAAGGTCCCAAATGCAAGCAGTCAAGATCATGAGTGTTTAGATCATTGCAGAATGGTGTTTGGTGTAGTCTTACTGAGATAAGCAAGACCTTCCCTGAAAAACACAAAGCTTGGATGTAAGCATGGGACTGGATAAGAATTTAGCGATTGGGATTCCATTATCGATACCACTCTCTTATTGGGGGTTTTATTGCAGTGTCTTTAAGAGTCACCACCATCGCTAACCAGCACATAAAAGAAATCACATTCATACAAATTAATTCAATGCTGTTTGGTCAACTGTTTATAATGTATTACAAAATTTGACTTTTCTTAAAAGTAAAGCAGTACGTTACTTAATTATTCCCAAAGAGAAGGTAATTCTTTGCGCTACTCGTAACATTACTTCAGTGTTTCCCCGTAAAATTACCTGAAACGCATTGTCTCATAATTGCCAATAAACCATATAAATCTGCAGACTATTTTCTTATACACCAACACAAATTCCTATCCTAATGAGGACACACATAAGATTTTTCACTATGTATTTAGGTATAAACACAAAGCAGACAGCGCAAAGCAAAGATGAAAAAACACCACAAAAAGACTCGTGATCAGTGACCACTGCAGTGATTCTCCTTTAGAAACATGAACAGGTCAAAACTGTTTGCAGTCAAACATCTGTTGCCTGTTAAAGTTCAGGCAACAAACAGATGACGCCTTGTCTGGGGTCATCATTCACTCAGCTTTAACATCACTTTGGGTTCTTGGGTGGCTTAGTGTTAGCATGCTGTCTGTGCAGATGCTCGATACAAAGTTGTAGCATCATAATGCAGATGTTTCTGTCTTGGATGCAGTATGCACTTTACCATCACGCTTTTATCCTTTTGTACAATAAAAATAAAAGTATTGTCCATATCCACCCTGCAGACTGTGCAAATATTTTCCTCCTCCGGCGCACAGACTAAAATCAGCTGATTGTAGAGCAACTTCAAATAGAACTGATAAGCAGGAATGATAGGCAAGCAGGCTAACAATTCCAAGGAACTGAACTACTGGGAACTGGTTTCTTGTAGAGAACTGGTTCCAATCCCTACTTGGCTGGCAGCATGTCAGCCATAACAGTGGTTCACCATTAATAGTACTTTTACAATGTTCAAGTTACCAGTGCTATGTATACTAATACCCTATACCACCAGCAATGCTGGGTTTAAACAGTGTGTTAACCAGAAACCAGATAGTTCCTGTCTTCTTTAGCCCAGAAGATACAGTGACCATCATTTCCAAACAGAATCTCAGATTCTGATTGGTCAAACCATAAGACAGTTTCCCACTTGGCCTCAGTCAATCTAAAATGAGCATGGATTTGGAGAAAGTTTGTGTATGATGAAGTAATGAGCTATAGTCACCTCTAATGGTTTTCAGACGTGTTTCTGAGACTATGCAGTGATTTCCACCATACAATCATGTTCTTTTTTAATACAGTGGTACCTGAACACCATCAATGTCCAGTATTGGTTTGAAGCATTTTCCTTTGTGTGCAAAGACTTCTCTAGATCCTTTGAATTTTTAATGATAATATGAACCATAGATGATAGAATCCACTAGGTTTTTGTGCTTTTATGTCCTTTACAAGTGGTGAGCCGGTCCACAGCTTAATATTTGAAAGACTCAGCTTCATTGGGATGCTCCCTTTGATGCTTGATGACTCACACATCTTATGCTGTCTTTAGCTACGCTTGTCTTTTTTGGGAATGTGTTGCTGGCATCAAACTCAAAATAAACTTTTTTTTCAAAAAGCAAACATTCAACATATTGCTTTTGTATTATTTTCAATTAAAATGGGCTTTTAATGATTTGCACAGTATTCTGACATGCTTGTGCTGGACTGCGCACTGAAGTAGCGTCATTTCTTTGCAGGGTTTCATCAAAATGACATCAAAGGAATTCCTTTTGGCAGTGCTCTGGAATTAATGAGTGCTCTGATGGGAGAGGCATGTTGAGTGACACATTACATTAATATGTAATTATATTTGGAGCTGAAGATATTTTTGTCACCTTACTCTTCCTATAATTGTAGACAACAGTACTCCTTTTAGTTTTGTTGTTGTTTTGTGGGTGCTTGTGTGAAAATTGCAAGTGGTCCATTGGTTTTTGTTAAATGACTATCTGCCAAAATCAACCCTGTCAAGCCTTAGGGCAAGCTTAGTTTAGTATTTTGTTAGCCAAGACTCAACTAACTGTATTTTTCCTATCCTTTTTCATGACTGGTCTCTAGAAGGTACAAACAACAAATGTAAACAACATATAGTAAGTACTGAGTCAAGTGTATAACAGCAGTTCTTTAGAAATTACCATCCCAGTCACAAAGCCATTGTACCTATGAAGGTACAATAAGTGAGTTTTATCATTATATTATCATTATATGTTCATTATATATCAGTTTTATATATCAGTTTGTGGTTATTTACTGCAACTCTGTTTAAATTTGAAAGTAATTTTTATCATTTGTTATCATTTTTTAATCTCTTTGAGGGTGTTTTATAGCCAGTGGCTTTAAGAATCCTTTGTCCTGTCATCTTGTTCAGTAGATCAGAGGTAAATCATGCTGTTGGTGAGCCTGGATGTGAATGTGTGACTTGCCATTGGAGGAGCCGTTTGTCTCTGACAGGGTGAACAACATAGCAGAACTGTTGACTTTGGCTGCTGCACAGTTTCATGTTTGAAGGGAATATTTCCTCTCTTGTCTCTGAGCCAATCTGACTAATGTCTCTGACCTTTTCACACAACACGCACATGTCTTTATTTTCAACTTTAGTGCCAACAAACCACTCATAAACACGTGCGTGACTGAACTTTTGAATAACCATAGAACATTTAAAAACTGTTTAAACTTCAGGTATTTGAATCTTTTGTTTATCTTGTTCAAAAAAGAAAAAAACTCACACAAACCTGTCTGCAGCTGCAGGAATTTCTCCTGACTGTTCATTGGGTAACTTATATAGTAATAACACACAGCTGGAGTAATGATAGGAATGGTGCAAGTCCTTTAACAAGGTAATGATCTGTCTGTCTGTCTGCCTGTTTGCTTTTAGCTTGATGTTCCCAAAATATTACTTAAAGAAATTTTATAATAATTAGGCAAACTGTCGTGTGTGTGTGTGTGTGTGTGTGTGTGTGTGTGTGTGTGTGTGTGTGTGTGTGTGTGTGTGTGTGTGTGTGTGTGTGTGTGGTTGTAGTTCGAC
Organism: Oreochromis aureus; assembly: GCF_013358895.1. Taxonomy (NCBI): domain Eukaryota; kingdom Metazoa; phylum Chordata; class Actinopteri; order Cichliformes; family Cichlidae; genus Oreochromis; species Oreochromis aureus. Next base: position 26,083,326 of record NC_052963.1, on the reverse strand, counting down.
CAGCTCTACTGCAGTTTTGGCAACCATTTCCATTCGTTTTGTCCTGCTTACACACTCTCAGTGTTGGCAGTTCTCAGCTAAGAACTGAGCTGTTCTTCCATTTGCTTTGGTTAACTGAGGCTTGTACGAAGGTCAACAATCAAATCCGTACCAAGCATTCAGAGACCATATGGACTTCTGTTTCCAAGCTGACTCTGTTTCAATTTGTTTGCATGTGAGTTTTGATCAAATAAACAGTTACTAAGCTTGTGACAGCTATGTTTTTGTGACTGTAAATACAATATAAATGTCATCTAGTGAGAAATACTTCACTGATATGTCTGCTTATTAAATCTGATATTATTAACCTTTTCTTGGCCCAAATTCAACTTTATTTCCTAAAACCAAAAAAGCACTAAGATAATACTAAGAAAAAAACCTCTCCAAATTCTTTCAGTGAACACGTGCGTTTAAAGTCAAGCATCTGTAAATAAGAGATTTTGCTGGGGTTAAACAAATTGGAAGTTGAGGCTCCCAAATGGGTAGAAACTACTTGACTAACTAGGTTAGCTTTATGGGTCACAGAAGCATGGTAGTAATTCAGTAAGTCATCTAGTGAAACCCAGAAGTCCTTGGAAGCAAAACCTCAAGAATTATTTAAAGAGTAGTTGGAAAATAGCTAACTGACCATCTGCAGTATTTCATTTGTAGAATTTCAGTCAGGTTTCAGAACTCATCATAGAACAGAGCATTAGTGAAAGTTAAAAATGATCTTCTTCAATATTTTATTACAGAAATTAGAGTATGCCATAGAAATTAAAAGCTTTGCACTGTAGTGGTTTGATTCATATATATCTAAGAAACTCCAGTTTCTTCATGTAAATGGAGATTCCTCTTCACATACAAAGTTTATTTATGGAGTTCTACAGGGTTCTGTCCTAGGACCAATTCTGCATTATATTATGCATGGTTTCCTTACGCAGTGTCAAGCAAAGGCATGCAGATGATACCTCAATTTATCAGTCAATGAAGCCTTACTAGACACATCAATTAGTTAAACTTGAGGACTGTCTTAAAGACATAAAGACCTGGATGACCTCTAATTTCCTTCTTCTAAATTCAAATAAAACTGAGGCTGTTTTACTCAGCCCTAAAAATCTTAGAAACATGGCTTCAAACCAGATACTTCTTCTAGATAGCATTACCTTTGCCTCCAGCAACGCTGTGATGAATCTTCAAGTCAATTTTGACCAGGATGTCTTTCAATGTGGATATTAAAAAATATGTAGGACTGCTTTCTTGCATTTGCAAAATATCTGAAAAATTAGAAACATCCTTTCAAGACATGGAATGTGAAGCTTATCTACCAAAATAGGTATTTTGTTTCAGTTTTTACTTTTTGTCCCTCTGACTGTCTTTTATTTAAGCATTTGGTTTTAACTCACTGGTTAGCATCAGGAAGAGATTGGAAAGTGGTTTTGGGTAAAATATGATGACTATCCAGTGTGACACATTCTGATCCTTTCTAACCTTCCATATGTAACAAGCTGAGAGCGACAGATCCATCTCACTGTTGCCAGCTTATTGCCAGCGATGTGGAAAATATAAACAAGAAACTACTTTGGGTTTAAATAGGGCCTTTCACAATGTTTAGCCTATTTTATAAAACCTGTCTGGCACAATGTCCTCAAGCCAAACTTTTCCAACGTGTAATGAATTTCTCCTCATGTTGAAAACAGCCACCATTATTCAGTGAAACCCAAGTCAACATATTTAATTATCTTGTTTTGCCAGACCAACCAGTCAAAAAAATCCCCTAAATGCTCTATTTAGCGTCAAAGAAAACAGGGTGATATTAACTGTTCAGAAGCTTCTTCTTCTAAAAAAAAAAAAAACAACACTTAAATGATGAAACAGAAAAGCCTAAAAAGTTTATTAACTGGTTGGTTTAGCTCCGAGGTTCTTGTGAAATTTCGGAGAGAGAATATGAAATTAAAAAGACATTAAAGCACGTGGTCATTAATATTCATTAATATTTGATGTGAACATTTTTTGTTTACAGGTTTTTTGTTTATACTCCAGGAGCTATGTTGTCATGGGCTCTTTCCTCTGGTAGAGTCTCCCAAGGCAAAAAAAACATTAACATCAAAATTTAATGGATCCCTTTCTGAAATGCCGCGTTTTTGCATTGGCAAGGTTTGTTTCCCAAAAATCCCAGGAACTGTGTTGTTGTGGACTTTTTCCTCTTGTAGGGTATCGCAAGGCAAATTGGTCTTGGGTGAGGGGCCAGACAAACAGCAATGAAGGGAAGCCAAAGGATAAGTGCCTGGGCCAGGGGTGCTACTCACTTCAACTGAGGATATAGTTGGGCAGTGGAAGGAATTCTTTGGGGACCTCCTCAATGACATGGCTTCCATAAATGAAGCAGAGTCTGGGGATGAGGGGGATGACTTGCCTACCACTAGGAGTGACATCATTAAGGCAGATAGCCACCCACAGTTCCTTTAGGCTCTGGATGTTGCAGCTCTGTTTTGGTTAATATTCCTTCGCAATATCGTGAGGAAGTGTAAGGCAGCACCAAGACAAAGATTAGTCTTGGCAGATTTGGATGGTGGTTCCCATTTTGAAGAAGGAGAGCTGGATGGTGAGCTGTAGTTACAGAGGAATTACTCCTTCCTAGGAATCACTCCTCAGCCTCCCTAGGAAGGTCTATTCCAAGGTTTGAGAGTGGAGAATCTGTCCATTAGTCAAAGGAACAATCTGATTTGTTTTTTGTCCTTTCACAGAACTTTGGACCAACTCTTTATCCTCTTGAGGATATTTGAGTTTGTCCAACCAGTCTACATGGCTTTTGTGGACTTGGAGAGGGCCACTTTGTTGCTCTGAGTTTGAGTAAACTCTCTTCATTTCTCTCTTTGATGCTTTAGAAAAATAAATATGTCCGCACCACATTTTACCAGCTCCCATCTGTTCAGATGGAGGCAGCTGATCTGCGGATGACTGTGTCTCTGTGTGGCAGAGTTCATAAGAGGTTTGGGAAGAAAACTGGTTTGCTTTCACATGATATCAGCATAAGAAATTCTGACTTCCCACAGTCCACATGATTGCACACAGGCCTCTCCTTGCACCTAATTTCCATCCAGTGGATTTCCTATTTATATTATGTCATCGATCTTACACTTGTCCCAGTTGTCTATTTTTGACTAAAGTTTGACTGTAGATGAAATTTGAAAGAACAAATAATGTAAAAGGATTTTGTTAGATTTGTTGCTGGAAGAGTTGGAAAGTTAGTTAAAAATCTTCTAAACCAGCAATAGAAAACTTCATTATGAGTTAAAGACTGAAATATCCATACAAAATATGAAATATGAGTTTTAAAATAAATTGGCTGGGTTGGATGCCCTCAACCCAGTATCACGGCAAAACGTGTAATATACATGTTGGTCCACCGTGTCCACTTTGTGCTTTGCCTCTTCAAAAAGCGAAATGGACATGCATGCAGAAATTGCTTTACTGCATGGAGAAATTGTCTTACCAGCAGGAGGAGATAATATATTTAAAGCAGTGAGCAAAAACATTACAGGGTCCTTAATCGTCAGAAATGATTAGGCTAGGCGGCTAATGTGTATTTACATGTAAATGTGTTAATATTGGCTTAAAATAAAATATCTCTGCTGTTACTGCAGCTTACTGCAACCTACTGCAACTTCTGCATGTGTGTACATTTCACATTTTGAAGAGGCAAAGCATGGAATAGACACAGTGGACCGGTGTGTTTATTACACGCTTTGTCATGATATCGGGTTGGATGTCCATAGGTTACCCATAAGTTCAAAAGCACCATTTTATAGGTTGCCAAGGTTAAATTCTTGGGGGACAGAGGAAAGTTTTGGAAAAATGTGTGTTACAGGCTTGAAACATACTTTACACTGACTTGCATTTATTTCAAAGTCAAGCTGAAATTTATGCCCATGTATACAAACAAACAGATCAGGATCCACTATGTCAGGAACTACAGTGGGATCAGGAAAAAGCCTGGCACTGAGCATTGCCACACTAACGCCATCCCTATTGTGAAACATGGTGGTGACAGCATCATGCTGTTGGGGTGTTTTCCAACCACAGTAACTACAACAGAAGCCAGGGTAGAGGCAAAAATTAATGCAGAAAGTTATTGGGGTTTATATTTAACCAACACAATGATCCAAATCATCCAGGCAGCAAAGAAATTTAACTCTCTAATAGAAAACTCCTAAAGCCCAGGCCTGAACTGAACAGAGCAACACTGGAGAGATTTAAACAACAATCAAGTTCCGAGAAGATGGGGAATCTTGAAGGATCATTCTCAAGAATTCCTGAGGCAGTTCCTGTCAAAAAAGATTTATAAAGTTTTAATTGAGAAGTTTATGTTTCATTTAAATTTCAGTATTTTACTGTTATTACGTGCACAGAACATACCAAAGCCTGCTTCTATTTTTACAATGTGTGCGGATCAGTGAAGAAATTGTATAATTTAACTTTTAAAGATTAATCTAACCTGTAACAAAATCTGAAAAAACTCCATTGTATGTGGTGAAAATCTAAACAGCACTTTAAAAACTTATTAGAATAAACAATTAAACATAAAATGGTTGCTGTTTTGTGGTAGTTATTTGAAATAGTTGTAAAAACAACAGAGGCTATACAGCAGGAGCGGTGAAATGAGGTGACTAACAACTGAAGCAGGTAATGACTAATCTGTGATGGATTACTCCTGAACGTCTGCCAGAACTGCACTGCTACTGTCTGCATCCCAACACACAAACACGCACACACACACACTCACATATTTTAAATAAACACATTCTTGTAGTTGTTGCGTTTGTAGACTTGCGCGTGTGCGCACACACACACACACACACCGTGCATCTTACATTCCTGGGAGGGGATGTTTGACTGACAGCTCGGGGGCGTGGTCAGCATGACTAGGTAACATTGTGGTTTCTGTGCGTGTGAGGAAGGTTCGTTAACAGTCTGTCACTAATTGTCACAGATGTAAAAGTAGTTGTGTCCTGATTTGCCCACTGAGGGTGTTTTTGGGTGAAATGTTCAACACATTTCGGGATATTTCTAGAACTTAAGATGGGTTTTAGTAGCTTAGAAAATTGCATCGACTTCTGCATAGACTATGATATATCTAGAAGAGATGGTATGAAACTGACTTCCCACACTTCCCACATTAGGAAGACATTAGGAAGAGAGGACTTGGTAAGGACAAGACAAATGTCAAGGCTTAATACAAGATTCCTATTAGGGGAGTGCAGAACTGGGAGGATGACCATTAATGGACAATAGGACTTAGAAGGGACTAGAAGACTAGAGGATTTGGCAACTTAGAGGATTTCTGTGGAAACTGAGGACTCTGAAGATTATGCATTATGTTGGACTAGAGAAAAACAACTTTAAAGTAAATTCAACCTTTTATGGAGAGAAGAGGCCTGAAAGGAACATCTGAAGAACTCAAAGACTAGAAGATAACTTGAAAAGGCCAAAGGACCCAGGGAAGAACTCAAAAATTGATCTGTGACTTTAGAGGTGTACTCATAGTAAATTACCAAGATTAAGAGGACTGGAAGGGAGATATTAAAAAGGCATTAGGTTACTTGGGTATTGGAGTGCTTGACTAGAAACTTGGAAACTGTGGAAATGACACAAAGGGTAAAAGATAACTTTGAAAGAGACTTTTGGGGGAACTAACGATACAAAAGAGAATAGAGAACAAACAACTGAAAGAGTGGGAAAATGATCCAGAACTAGCACTCACTGAGAACTGGGAAACTTGGGAAAAGGCTTTATCGTTGAATTTGACTTTTAAGACCACTGATAAGGATTAAAGACTCATTTTACCATAGGATAACATCAGATAGATTCAAGAACTTACAAGGATTTGGGATTCCTTGAATTGAAGGCCTGGGAGAATGATTTGTGGATGATTTGGAAAGAGATCTGAACCTGGAGGTTGGGGTGGGGGTGATCTGCAGATGTCAAGAGAACTTAAACACTGAATTATGTGGACGTGAAGAGTAACTCAAAAGTCTTAAAGAAGACAGATCATGGACTGCAGGACTTGAAAAATGATTTCTGAGGATTTTGAGGAGGCCTGTAGAGGATTAGAGGAGTGGGAGCCCTGAACTGTTTTGTAGAGACTGGGTGGCCTCACGCATACACACTGAGTGGAAACACATTAGGAAGACAAATGGCTGCAGTCAGACAGATGTTTATCCAGCAGGCTATTTAAAGAGAAGCGATTGTGGAAAAAGATAAAGATGGTGGGATGAGAGGAAATGAGAGATCAAGGCTGAGAAAAAGGAAAACATGGATAAGGAAGGGCATTGATGATTTGTTTCCCTATTTAAATCTTTTTATGAATTTCATTGATCATTCTGTTTAATTTTATGGGGCAGCACAGTGGCCCAGTGCTTGTCACTGTTATTTCACATCAAGAAGGTCCTCCATCCAAATCTAATGTCCAGGTACTCTGGCTTCTGTCCACAGTCCAAATGTAGTTAGTGGGTTAGGTTAATAGGTTAACTTTAGAATGTATGGTTTTGTTCATGTTTACATTTATTTGAAAGGGACAATGTTCATTAATTAACATGTGCACTTAGATTCACCATGTAAATCTGTCAGTTTTACATGTCAGCCTGATTGGAAATTATTGCTAAAATTTAATGAATATTTAATTTAGTGAATTATTGGTAACATTTTCAATCATCAAGCATCTTTAAACCATCTTAAAATTATGCATAAATGAAAAAAAAACCTCATTAATACTTTATCAAAACCTGTTTTGAGTTTGTTCAAAAATACCAGAAAATATTAGTGTCCAAAACTGATATTACATTTTTAACTAAAATGTCAGAATTAAACATCAGCAAATGTAAAGAAATAAAAATGAATATAACAAAATCAAAAGATCAATAAAAAATGAATGTAAAATATGAAAGAAAAAGATGTAAAACATGTAAAAATATTATTGAAATGCATGTAAAATCAATAAATCTCTAAGAAATATATTAATGGAATCATTGCAACATATCAAATGTCAGAATAAAGTATTAGGAAATAGTAAAAAAAAAACCGATGCAAATATTACAATAAAATAGCTAAGAAGTCTAAATGATTCCTACAAAATATGCATTAAAATGTATGAAAATACAGGTATGGTAAGGTATACAGGTAAATAAGGCATGAAACTGTCCAAAAACAAGTTTTTGGTAAACTGGGTGGTTCAAGATCAGCCATGTCTAAATTCAATAAGCTCCCTTCTCTAAATATTTACGCGCTGCATTTTCTCAGCAGTAGATGGAGTCGTGGACTTACAGGTTACACAACATTACTACTGAGTGATATAACTGTGTGATTTGTTATATCAGCCACAGCGATGCTGGCAGCTAACATTAAGTTCAGCTAAAGATGCCAGAAAATCATATTTATCTCCAGTCAGGAAGTCACTGCCTCTGGAAACATTTATCTTGTTTTCCACATTTGTAGAATTTAAACTTTTCCCATTCAAATGTCATTATTTAAAGTTTAAAAAACATAATAATATTATTTAAAAACTCAGCTAAGTCTAAAAATGCCTTAGGAGTCAGAAGCAAATCACCCACTATAATCAGTTTGAGACTACAAGTAGTATCAGTAGTGGATACTACTTTGCAAAAGTCTTGAGCCACTGCTCCTTTCTTTATCTTTTGCTTCCAATGAACCAGGCACTCTTATAGTTTTTCAAAGTGATCTTCAGCAGTTGTTCTCCACGCTTTCTGAAGATCTTTTAAAATATTTCTTTGGACATTGGCTGATTTTTCACTTGTTTTCAGTCCAGTCCTTGTACCTGACCACTTTCAGAGGAATATTTGTTTCTGTGTGTTTGTTTGCTTGTTTGTTGAACCACTTAACAGTGAAAAAACAAGTCATTTAGGCAAAACAGGCACTTAACTACAGACATCAACCAGTGTTGATTTACAGATGCCTAAAGATGCCTACAATTTTAAATTGTATCTTTAGGCACATTGTTACTGCAGATTACCACAAACGCACATAATTTCTTCAATAAAAAAAAAAAACGCCAATGATAACACAGCTTGACAGACACAAAATTGTATTTTTCCCCCAAAAGCTCTTAGCCAGAAACTTGGCATATCTCAGCATGGTGTGCAGTGTGTCCTTAAAATATGTAAAATATAAATGTAAAATGACTAAAGAAAAGGTTCAAGCCTAAAAAAATCAACTATCTACAGCAGATGAACAGAACCTGAAAGTAATGTTCCTACAAAATATGAGAAATGAAGGAGAAGAAAAAAAAGAAGACGTATCTGGCATTTCAGTTGATCTACTGTTCACTGGAGCCTCGGGCTGAAGTAAGTCAAATTACACAAAAACTGGACAAAAATGTTTGGTTCAAATCATTATCAGTTTGTACTTAGGTTATCAGGAAAGAGGTACAACAGTGAGTGTCTACAGCAATCTGTAAAACGCGGCCGAGGCTCCATCATGGTCTGCATTTGAGGCAGTGGTGCTGGGAATCTTAAAACTGGTGGACTTATGAACAAAGAAAAGTACCTTCAGATTTTATTCCACTGTACAGTACCATCTGGAAAGTGTCTGATTGGTGGCAGTTTCGTTTTTCCACATGACAAGGATCCCAGACACCCTACCAGTGCAGAAAAAGCATATCTGGATAGCACTACCAGTCATAGATTGGGGAAGAAAACCCACGAGAGTGGCACTCCAATCAGTTTTTTCTTTAAAAAGATTCAAATGCTTTATATATCAATGGGCATTTATTACATTTTTATTGTTTATTATTCATAAAAAAAAATAATATATATTTTTTAATATCTTCAGTATATTTTATATATATACTTTTTTTTTTAGATATTGTAATAATATATACAATTAATCAATTCAATGTGCAACTACCAGAGGTAAAACTCATTATCTGGATGCAGTATTTTTACTGTCAGATATTAATATACCTGAGAAACAAAAAACATCTGAGTACCAAATTAAAAGCCTCCACATTAACCGCGCACCTGAGAGTCTGAAATCAGGGAAAAATCCACTCGGTCGAGCTACCTTGCAGACACGCGAGGGCGCGCCTAGTTGATAGAGAGCACCACCCTTCACACAGCAAACCGACACAGTTCCAACTGCCCTCACCTAACCACGTGCCTCTACTTACAGCTTCTCCTTTACGTAGTTTTGCGCGCGCAGTTTCCGGCTGTGAGAAGCGTCAGGTGAAGCGGAAGTGAAGAGAAGAGAAGAGGCTTGTACTGCTCACCTGTCGTCAGTCAAACTGACAGAGAAGAAACAAGAAAAAAAGTAAGTTAAAGATAAAAGAGTAATTTAAGTACACAAGGAGTTATTTTATGTGTCTGTCTGCTGTTTCCGGTCTGTTCTACCTGTCTGCTTTACCTGTACACCTACAGGGTTAGGTTTAGTAAAAGAAGAGCAGTTTTACCAGGAAACGTTCTTACAGTTTGTTTACTCCCTTATAAAGGGCAGTTTTAGTTTTTCTGGCTCCCAAACTGAAGAGTAGGACCCCCCAGAGGGTCACGGGCAGAGGGAGATGTGGGTTAGGGGAGTAAATATTTGTTTATTAAAATGTATGTACACAAAAAAAAGAATTTTCAGACATTAATATAAATATTTTGTGTATATTCTTTTAACTTACACGCTGCCTATTTTGGGCCTGGCCATGGGTTGGGTAGGGCTGGGGGGCTGCTCATGTTGTGGAGAATCTGTGACATCTCATTAGTGTTAACAGGCTATCGTTAGCTGTTAATCAGCTGTCAGTGACTGCTTCTCTGTGCTGCTGGGTTTGTTATGTTACAAGTGAAATTAATAAGATTATACTAGTTTATTGCCATGGGACCTCGTCATATGTGACCAGAATCTTATGAAAAATAATCAGAACTTCCTTGTGGAGGTAACAGAAGCAATAAACCTGCGCTAATTCCCAGTAAAAGCTCCCCATTCACATCTAAAACCTCTTTAAAGACCACCCGGCTCCTAAATAACTAAAACCTAAAGGACTTCCGCCAAAAATCTGACTGTTCTTATTCATGACTAACTAACCAGGACAAGTTAATCCTGTCTGGTGACTATAGCATGGATCACAAACATAAACCACTAGAAACTACTAAGAGGGACTCCATCATCAAAAACAGCCAGAGCATGAGAACTGACCAAACCAAGAAACATTCCCAGCTTGACCATCACCAATGTGTTTTACTATCCTACATCAAAGCATCGTGTTCACATTAAGCTATTTACCTTGTAATTCTCAGCAGTGTGATGTCATACTCCTTGTATACCTACACCCACTTGCGGTAACTCTAGCCTCTCTCATTGTATTAATCAAGCTAATCCACAAACTTATCTCACTTCAGCTATCAGTGGCATGTTCAAACAAATTCTAGCATGTGCATGATCATACAAACACCTCAGGGTAGATGTTGCAATGACCATTATAAATAACACCAAAACTAAACTTAATTACAAAGCCGTTATTTTGCTATTTTTTTGTCAAGTATATCAAAAGTAACGCAGAACTTTATGAAAATATGATAAATTTATATATAACATGATCTAGTTCATGACACACATGGTGGAATTTAAGCCTTCTGTAAGCCTTACACTAATCCAATGTCTCAGTATTTTATGTTGAACTTCAGCTACATTTTCAAAATGCCATATTCCTGAGGTCATAGTAGTAGATATTTGGATTAAAAATTTGAATGACATAGGTTAAATAGTTCTCTAGATATAGCTATTTAAAAATACCACCATTGAAAGGCTTGAAAAGACTTGAAATTACCCCTTCAACATTTTTATGAGCAAATCACAGGGAAATCACAGATCATCAGTTGACATGCAGCCACTTTGGAAACCTCCCTAGTGACCTATTTAGACATCTCTTTAACAAACAGTACCATCTTAAACTCCAAAGGAACATTGTTGCAGGCATAAGGAACACCCTTAGCCAACCAAAAAAGCAATTAAAATCCTGTATAACTGCTCCAAAGATGAGTCAAACTTCTATGTAGATGATCACAGTCTAATTACCAGAACGTCTGACCAACAACTAGAACATGAAGGAATGCTTCAACCTCCTTAGCACTAATCTAAACTTGCATTATTGACTAGAATTGTCTAAAAAGAGCACTAGAACTTCCATACACAGGTAGATTCTGTCTGAAAGATGGCTATAACTAACTCCACCTCAGTGCTGGCTGGGGTGGAGCCTAACTGAAGCCACTGGATTCACGTTCAAAATGGAGGATTGGGTGGTTTCTCTGAGTCAGTGTTTTCTCCATCAGTGCTGCAGGCTGTGATGGAGTCTAGGCGATGCTGCAGGAGCACTTGGCCATGTTGGCATGTTGTTGGTCAGCGGCACATTTGGATGTGCTGTTCAGGCTGTGTCATGTGTCAGGAATTTGCTGCTGCAGCAGGAGTGCATTTTGGCATGTCGGCAGACTGGTCACAGCTCTCTGACTCTCACTGCAGAGATTTCCTGGAAAGTCTTATGATGTGAGACTTGAAGAAGAGTCATCTAATCTTTAAAAATCAAATACAGAGAAAATGGGAAGAAAATTAATCTCTTACTGTTTTCAAAAGCAAAAATACAAATTAATTTTCTGGTATTAACTTTTAAAAAAATGTATTTTAAATGTGAACACGGAGCTGCTGTTTTCAAATAAAAGAGTTCGAAGAACTTGGTTAAAAGAATCCCAGTGACTTGGTAGAGAATAAAACGCTATCATAATGATATATATGTGTGAATAATTAATTTAATTTATGTATTAATTATTTCTGGAAAAGAATTAAAAGGTCCTGCACCTGCAGACTTATGTGTCATATGTGTTATCATCTAAAGGTTTAGGCATCCATCAATTAATATTATTCTGATAAAAATAAAATCTTATTATAATTTAAATCTCTTTATATTTCAGATATGTTCTCATTTTTTTTGTCTGTGAACAAATTTAGTAGTTTAAAATGTATATATTTAAATAATAGACTTAATTTTGATATTGTGAAAATCACATTTTATAAATGTTACACAAAAATGTAAAAATGAATGATGGTTTAACTAGCACAAATATTTATATTCTAAAAAACCTTTCAAATTTTGCTTTTACCACTGTAGTTCCAGACGTTTTGTCTGTTTTCTATTTTAAGGTAAATAAATCCAAATATAGAAAGTGGGGGCAAGAAAATATTCAGTGCATTAATTGGGTAGTCCTCCTTAATGGAAGTTTATTTGGATATGCACATATTTTCTTTGAATAAAGTGTTGCTGACATTATAGTAATGGATTAGTTACTGGCCAGGAAGCTGCATAAAAAGGGAATTCCTTTTATATCACAGAAAAGTTCATATCTGTCCTCATTTCTTCTTGTTCTGGACTGAATGTTCCTCTTCAGCTTGTTTCAGCCGTGAGCAAAATGATTATTTTTTTTTCTAATAAGTAAACATGTCCCTTAAAATAACGTGCCAGTTATCAGCATAAATGAGCTTTTGAGCCTCACAGTCGAAGTGTAATGGGAAGTTTGTTTGCTACAGATGGAGATAAGATAAGATCAATTAAAGTGAACAGTGAGCTCATTGATGAGTGTTACTCTTCGGTTTGTTGTCAGGATGATGACTTTTCAAGCTGTTGAGGAGGGTAGGGTTGAAGGGAGCAGCTTTGAATGAGCTGCTGATGCCTTTAATGAGCCATGTAATTTGGGTGTTTGCAGTGAGTAACCCAATCCCATCCAACCTGAAGTCTGAGGCCAAGAAAGCTGCCAAGATCCTGAGAGACTTCACCGAGATCTCCAGCAGAAATGGACCAGACAAACTCATCCCTGGTAACAACCTGTCATATTGTCAGCTTTATATACTGAGGACTAGTCCAGTGCTCTTTAAATACTTGGGTTTTCTTATTTTAAAATGTGAAGTATTATACTGTAATGTAGCTAAAAGTGTGTACTGTACCATATTTTTTGTTGTAGCTCACGTAATAGCTAAGGCTGAGGGTCTGGCCATCATCTCCGTCATCAAGGCAGGCTTCATGATCACAGCCAGAGGAGGCAGCGGAATAGTCATCGCCAGGCTTCCTGACAGACGTAAGATCACCACTCCTTCCATGCTCTGTAAAGGTTTGGAATTTGCACAGGGATCTGTTGGTGTGTTTCAAAAAATATAAACTTTAATTAAGAAGGCTGCTCAGGTAAGTCACCAGATGCCAAAATATGTGGAGACTCTTTTTTTCATCTGTCAGATAGAACAAAGCCGTGCTCGATCACTAATTGTTTTGCTCCTTTCAACCAGCACTTCAGCCTCATCGACAAATAAAATGATTCACTCACAAGTATCAAACTCCAGGCCTGAGAAATTAAGCTATTCCAGAAAAAAAAAAATTAAATGCTATTGACGCATCAGCAGTACTGGCATGGTGTTCCGCAAAGCACGATTCTGAGTCCTCTATTGTTTGTTTTTACTTGTGGATATAACAGTTTGTTTTTCTACACAAAATAAATATGGATTTGCAAGCTTGTATTTGTCTGAAGGATATAAGTATCAAAAGTCTGGAGAAATTGAAGACATTTTACAACAGAATTTAACATTTTTACAGCTTGCTTTAAAAAATAGATTTGGTTTTTATAGCTAATTTCCCCCTTTATACAATTGCAGTGCTGTGAATTATAAAATCACCAGTTTAAATTGTATAAAGGCTTAAAGTTTGCATTATTATGCCATGGTGGGTTCTTTGAAAGATTTATAGTGGCACACTGGCTGTAGCTACTAGCTGTCTGCTAGGCTTCATGTTAGCTAATTGGAGTCCCTGAACCCTGGTCTATGTTTGTACTGTTGGCACCTTTTTGGAGCATTTCGAATCCAAATATCTGAGGAAAATTACTTACTGTGCAGTTAATTGTACTACAAGGACAGTCCAAGAACTCTGTAGTGGAATTCTTGGAATTTATATGCTCTTATCTCTTAGCATGTGTCTGTGTGATGTAACAGTTGTACAAAGCAACTAAACTTCGAAAAAAAAAAGATTGTAATCGATTGTAGATGGCATTTTGACAAAAGTATACTTTTGTTACCCTTCCAAGTAAAGTCTCTGTATGTTTGTGAGAAACATGTTGCCTCTGGAATTTATCCGCTTGATTGATCTGAGTAACTGAATTATTATTGCTCTGTTATTTGATTGTCACAAAGTACAAGATGAGTACACATTTTTTTTATGTGTTCTAGAAGGTCTGTACCCTTTATTAGTAAGGTAACGAGAGTTCAACAGCAGAGGTGTCATGTTGGAGGAGGAAATAATAGCTGGTTTTTAATCACGGATTTAGCCGCAGTCTGCAAAGCAATTCTTGTGATTTGTTGCTGTTTGCCAATTTGTCCTGTTTTTTCTTCTTATCGGGTTCAGTTTTTGCTGTTTTTGATCTTCCTGAGTCTCTCAATAATCCTTTTGTTGTTTTGTTTTGTCTTGTGACATTTTGGGTTACTGCGGTTAAAAAGCAGGCCTCCCTGCAGTGTTGGGAGTGTGCTGTAGTCATCTGACACGTCAAGCGTTTGATGTCAGTGAACTGGTCCGGCGGTGGAGGATGTTTGAGTTTGTCGTGGTGCCAGAACCCACCGATGGTCACACGGGCCTTACTGAGTGGCTGCCACCACCCCTGCTCTTCTTCTTCAGGCTCTTTTGTTGGTTTTCTGGATTTTCACATTAAAGGAGCAGTTCACCACATCTGAAAACACTGGCGCCAGCAGTAGGCCAAGCCATTCTTTACAGTCCAGCTCTTGTCTGTGTGAATAATCCATCCTGGCTTTAGCCATAAATATTATCCATGCTTGAGCTTTATTCTGTGTGTTTTTGTGTCTGCAGGCTGGTCAGCACCTTCAGCCATTGGCATTGCTGGTCTAGGTGGAGGCTTCGAAATCGGGGTGGAGGTATAATCCCAAATCTTATAATTTTATTTATTTGATTTCTGATTTGCATTCCAAGAGGAAACATTTGTATTTGTGTTGAATTTAGGGGTTCACAATAATCACCATGAATGTGTCAATAGTGTTTTTAAAAGTTGTGAATGCAGCGGTTTGCATCACAGAGATATCAATTTGTCCTTTAATGCACCACATCCCTTTTTGGAAAGCAGAAGTAAAAGCTAATTTTCTGGTTCCCCCTCAGGTGTCAGACTTGGTGATCATCCTGAATTACCGGAGGGCCGTCGAAGCCTTCACAAAGGGTGGGAACTTGACGCTTGGCGGGAACGCCACTGTCGCCGTGGGACCTGTTGGAAGGTGAGTCTACTCCCCACCCCCCTAACACAATCTGTCTGTCTGTCTTTTAATTGCCTTGAATGCTTTCTGTTTATGTAAATTACAGCTTAGGTTGGATTGTCCTATTCTGCTTAGAGATTTATGAGACATTTAATGACAGTTTGTGTTTTGAGGCCTGAAGCAGATAGCCAAACTGTCTAAGGTGGTGAAAAAAATCACCCGTGATTTACTTTAGAGGCCAATTAAGAAGTTGAGGTTAATTTTAGAATAAGGTGGTTTCAGGGTGGGTTAACCGGTTTTGGTGCTCATGTATTGGCAGGTGTTTGTGGGCGTGGTGAGTTACATGTCAGTCGGTTCATTCTCAATAAATGTTACAGACAGACAGACAAATGGTGACCAGAGCTGAATTTGTTTGAAGAAGATGGTCAGTTGTTACAATTAGTTTATGTTTGAGTGTATATGGTACTAGGAAATTAGTCACATACACAGTGATTGAATAACCTGCAACCAGCTATAGCTTTACAGACACAGCAGGAAATAAACCTAAAGAAGACTGCAGGTCATTGGAGAAACGAAGGACTGTGATTTTTTTTTTTTTAATTTTTTTGTTGTTTGTTTGTTTGTTTTTTTTTTGCATCAACTGTATATTCAATTCAATTCAATTTTATTTATATAGCGCCAAATCGCAACAGAAGTCGCCTCAAGGCGCTTTATATTGTACAGTAGATCGCACAATAATAAATACAGAGAAAAACCCAACAATCATATGACCCCCTATGACCAAGCACTTTGGCGACAGTGGGAAGGAAAAACTCCCTTTTAACAGGAAGAAACCTCCGGCAGAACCAGGCTCAGGGAGGGGCGGGGCCATCTGCTGCGACCGGTTGGGGTGAGAGAAGGAAAACAGGATAAAGACATGCTGTGGAAGAGAGACAGAGATTAATAACAGATATGATTCGATGCAGAGAGGTCTATTAACACATAGTGAGTGAGAAAGGTGACTGGAAAGGAAAAACTCAATGCATCATGGGAATCCCCGGCAGCCTACGTCTATTGCAGCATAACTAAGGGAGGATTCAGGGTCACCTGGTCCAGCCCTAACTATATGCTTTAGAAAAAAGGAAAGTTTTAAGCCTAATCTTGAAAGTAGAGATAGTGTCTGTCTCCCGAATCCAAACTGGAAGCTGGTTCCACAGAAGAGGGGCCTGAAAACTGAAGGCTCTGCCTCCCATTCTACTTTTAAATACTCTAGGAACAACAAGTAAGCCTGCAGAGTGAGAGCGAAGTGCTCTAATAGGGTGATATGGTACTACAAGGTCATTAAGATAAGATGGGGCCTGATTATTTAAGACCTGTGAGGAGCAGGATTTTGAATTCAATTCTGGATTTAACAGGAAGCCAATGAAGGGAAGCCAAAACAGGAGAAATATGTTCTCTCTTCCTAGTCCCTGTCAGTACTCTTGCTGCAGCATTTTGGATTAGCTGAAGACTTTTCAGGGAGTTTTCAGGACATCCTGATAATAAAGAATTACAGTAGTCCAGCCTGGAAGTAATGAAGGCATGAACTAGTTTTTCAGCATCACTCTGAGACAGGATATTTCTAATTTTAGAGATGTTGCGCAAATAGAAGAAAGCAGTCTTACATATTTGTTTAATATGTGCGTTGAAGGACATGTCCTGGTCAAAAATGACTCCAAGGTTCCTCACAGTGTTACTGGAGGCCAAGGTAATGCCATCCAGAGTAAGAATCTGGTTAGATACCATATTTCTAAGATTTTCAGGGCCGAGTACAATAACCTCAGTTTTATCTGAATTAAGAAGCAGAAAGTTAGCAGCCATCCAGGTCTTTATGTCTTTAAGACATTCCTGTAGTTTAACTAATTGGTGTGTGTTACCTGGCTTCATGGATAGATAGAGCTGCATGTCATCTGCATAGCAGTGAAAATTTATGCTATGTCTTCTAATGATGCTGCCTAGGGGACACATGTTTAATGTAAACAGAATTGGTCCTAGCACTGAACCCTGTGGAACTCCATAATTAACCTTAGTGGGTGAAGAGGACTCTCCATTTACATGTACAAATTGGAGTCTATTAGATAGATATGATACAAACCACTGCAGTGCAGTACCTGTAATACCTACAGCATGTTCTAATCGCTCTAATATATGAAACATTGTTTGAACTACTGTGTTGTCATCCATCGATTTCTGCTCTGCAGTTTAGCATTTTGGCTATACTATGTTGAGGTTTTGTAGCCAGAAGTAGCCATCTTTGGATGAGAGATTGAAAAGCTAAGGTATCAATTAGCGCTAGCTAACTGTCTTAGCAAGCTACATTACAGAGGTGCAAACTGCTAAATAGTCATAACAGCCAACTTCACTCACAAAAACTGGAACACAGACTTATTGGTCATTGAAGCAAGTTTTGCAGTTTTTTATTTTGCTGTTTGTTTGTTTGTTTGTTTGTTTGTTTGTTTGTTTTTTGCTTTTTTTAGTTATGAACCAAGTTGCAGCTTGGTTTGTTTGGTTTTTGTTTTTATTTATCTGTTGTTGTTGTTGTTGTTGTTGTTTTGGGTTTTTTTTTTTTTTTCATCCAGTAAAACAAATCTGTGCTTGGAAAAACATTTATTTTTTTGTGCAGAAAAAATGTTTTTGAAATTAAAAATGAGCATAGAAGATTGGACCCAGGATCATGTTCTGTGAAACATATCACTAGTGCTAATTAACCGGTCATTAGGTGTTAATGTTTTCAAATTCTAAAATGTTACTTGACCATTTTAACTTCACCTTTGCCAGTTTGATCAATAAAATAAATTCTGCTTGTTAGGAACGTGGAGGCTGATGTGGCTCTGCGGAGCACTGCAGCTGTGTACACCTACTGCAGGTCCAGAGGTTTGTTTGCAGGTATTTCTCTGGAGGGATCCTGCCTCATTGAACGCAAAGAAACCAACCGCAAGTATGGGGATAAAACACTAATCTATCTGCTGCATGTCCGAAGTTTAACTAGTTCTGTCTTTTCCAAACAAGTGCTTGTCTTTAATCCAGTAGTGTTGTTGCAGATTCTACACCCAAGACATCCGTGCATCGGCCATTTTGAATGGTGATGTGGAGCCGCCGTCAGAGTGCTATGACCTCTACCACATCCTTGATGTCTACACTGAGGCCTACACCACCGACTGGACAAGCAAGAACTTGCAAACTAGGGTAGGCAAACCAAAAGCTTAAGTCAAAAAGGAAAGGCAGCTAGGTGTTAAGTGAGGATGGTTTCAAAAGATGCCCTAAATAGTTTCCAGTGTGCTCACTAAAGGGTAGGTGAGTGCAGGCAGCTCAGTTCAGCACACAGACTTTTCTAATACAGAGCCATGCTTTTGGAATAGAGGCAGCATGCAGTTTAGCATCCATCTAAAATACCCTGAGAATTATTGTGCTTTATTTTCTTCATAGTGGCTCAATAGTGTAGTGGTTTATGCATTTGCCTAACAAACAAACAATGGAGACACAAATTAAGTGTAACTCAGTGACTGTTATACTGAATGTCATGTGATTTGTTTGTTTTTTAATTTATGTATTTATTTATTTTTTTGCCTTTATCTAATATGCAGCACATAAAGTGTACATTTGTGTTTGTCTCCAGTCATCCGTTCGCCCAGCCAGACCACCAGCTCCAATCCAGTCAAAGCCACCAAGCTACTCCGAGGTGTCAGCAGCCAGTGCCGGTAAAGCTCTGAAATACAACTGTTCAGGTCTTATTAGTTTATGGAGAAAGTTGTCTGTAATGGGGTGTGTGTCTGTGTGTTTTTGTGTCTATATGTCTGAGTACAGGAGCTGGAGCAAGGACTAAAAACACTCTCTACCCAAGTGTCTCTGTCTATAAATCTGAAACCTCAAGTGAGTTTTACATTAACTTTCATTACTTACTCCTTACCAGCTATTCTTTTTTTTTTTTTTCTTTCATTGTCTACCTTTGTGAGGACTGCTGTGACTCCTTGAGCTCACTTTCAAACTCAGAGGCCTCTGATTTGGTTTTATTGCCCATGTTAGTAACTGGTTTTGGGTCTGGGGAATTCAAATCGACCAATTAATACAAACATATTCTTCTTTTCTTTGGGTTTTTGCTTGCATCTTATTATAGTCAGAATTTGTTATTTTTGGCAAGTTAACATCCATGTGTAAATTCTTTTTTTTTAATCCTTTTTGTTCCTTTTGTTGTCATTTTGCTTTAAACCATTTTGCGTCCCATTTCAGACAGATTTCCATGCCTTCTGTGGCCGTATTGTGTTTCTGTGGTCAGTTTGTGTCCCTTCAAAATTGTTTAGCACCCCATTGTGGTTGTTATGGACTGCTAAACAACATCCAGTTTTTTTGCTTGAGAAATGGTTAAACTGATGCAAAACAAAAAGAACAAAAATTGTTCGTGCTCATTTTGTATCCCTTTTCTTTCAGTTTGTCAACTCTCCATGTGGTTGTTTAGCATCTTTTTCAGTAATTTTGTCTCCCGTTTGTATTTACCTTGTTTTGTATCTTAATGTGGTCACATGGCACACCGTGTATTCAAGTCTGTTATTAACCCACGACCTTGATGCAGCCAGTACCAAAACCGACTAATAATCCCAGTGTTTTGTGTATGTACGTATGTGCGTGTGCATACTTCGGCAACACACACCTGTTCAAACAGCTACGTTGTGGGGACCTGACCCCTTTGTGTTGATAAACGAGTCCTCCAAGGTAAATGATTAATTTTAGGGTGAAGATGTGGTTTAAAGTCAGTGAGTCTTCAGCAAATTAATGTAAGTCAGTATGATTGCTTGTGCAGTGATAAACACATTAATATATTGTTATCAGCTTTGGGGCTGCAGCTCCCTCTAGTGTTCACAGCACAGATCTGCAACTTAAACTGCAGACTAACACTATTTATTTTAAATAAGCTCTTTATTTAAACACTAATGAATACATTTTAATGGAGGAAGATGGAAAAAGAGCATTAGTCTTTCATATTTCTTGTTTGAGAACTTATTTTTATTAATGTGTTCACAGCTGTAGATTAATTTTCTCCAGATTTATTAACCTTGACTTAAATTGATGTTTTGTTTCTCTTTCAGGTCAGTTTGCCTCCAGAAACTCTCAGATGAACGGTATGAATATTTGACACATCTCACACAAAAAATGAGTCTAGTTAACAAGAAAGTTGAGGTGCTGTGCAAAATATAAATAAAAGTAAAATGAAATGATCTGCAAATTTCATAAACCCATATTTTATTCACAATATAGCATAAAAAACACTGAAAAAAACTGAAAAAAAAAAAACCATAAGCACATTTTAAATTTGATGGCAGCACCTCTTCATTTAACAGTAGTCCATAAAACTAGGAATTGTGGCAATGCATTGCCTGGTAGAAGATTCTAGCTGCTCAGCAGTGCTGGGTCATTTTTTTTCCAAGGTTTAGCACTGTCTAGATGAAATGTGTAAAATTATATGCTGCTTTAAAACTTTTAGGATACCTTCAGCACTGATGGTGCCTTTCCACATGTGCAAGTTGCCGGTTCCAAAGGCACTCATGTACCCCCATACCTCTTGGACTAAATAGTGATAAGGAGCCTGTTTATCAAAGTTCTCTTTAGTTCCCAGGTTGTAGTGTCCATGCTTTTCAAACAGAATTTCAAATTTGGATTCGTCTGACCACAAAACAGTTTTCTACTCTGCCTCGATCCACTTCAATTTAACTTTGGTCTAGACAAGACTGTAGACTTCCTGAATTATGTTCAGATTTGTGGATGGCACAGTGAGTGTTCCTGAGTCCATGCAGTGATTTCCATGACAGAATAATTACAGCACTGCCACCTGAGGGCCTGAAGAGCATAGGCATCCAATATTGATTTTCAGCCTTGTCCCTTAAGTTTTTTCCAGATTCTCTTAAGCTTTTGATGTTTTTATGTAATTTAGAGAATGAGATTTTCTGATGATCTAATTAGATGAAAAATGTTCCTCCAGCTGTTTCTTTTTAGTAACCCTTACTATTCCAGCTTTTGTTTCCCTTATCATAACTAATTCAAAAGTAGCTTTTTTTTCATGAAATAGTAAAATGTCTCCGTTTCAACATCTGTTTTCTATGTGTTATTGTAAATAAATTTAATATTCTGAATTGTACAACATAAATATATCAGACCTATGTTAAACGGTGAATTTGCACTAAATTAAATCTGCTTTTGTCAAATGTTTGTTTTGTTTCTGTTTTACTTTTTCTTTTTGTTAATTGTAGATTGGGGATCATCACAGGGTGGAGCCACTGGGCTGATGGTTGTCACAGCGACACACCCCTTTGCAGGGGAGCAGCCAGGTGACCTTAGCTTTGTACCAGGCGACCGGATCACCGTCATCACGAAGACCGACTCCCAATATGATTGGTGGGAGGGGCAACTGGAAGATGGGCGGGTTGGGATCTTTCCTGCAAACTTTGTTACATATTGATACTGCCCTCTGGATGTCTGACAGAAAAACTTCTTAAAGATCCAATATTGGGTAAAATGAGTTTGGAACGTGGTTGTTCTGTTAGGCGAAAACACTCCACTGCATTGATATATTTGTAAATGAATTAATAATCCTTCGGTTTTTCACATAGTAAATGTAATATTGGATATTTTGAAACATTTGTCAGACAAAATACATTTTGACATATTTTACAAAAATATTTTAGCTGGCATTTTTAACCATTTCAAATGTTTCACATTTAATATTAAAGTACCACTGTTTGTTTGTTTCTTGGTACAAATTTGAATCACAAAAAGACAACCACTTGGATTAAATGAAATCAACTATTCCATCATTATTATCATTATTATTATTATTATTATAATTATGATTATTAGTATCATCATCATATATATCATTATTATTATTATTATTATTATTATTATCATTATGATTATTATTATTATTATTATTATTTACATTTAGTTTGAAATTGAATGGCAACTTTAGGCTTGTTGTCTAAAGGCCGGCTGCCAAGAGAAGCATTTGTTTCTTTGTTTTTTCTTTTAGTTTAGTTTAGTTTCTTTTCTACTGTAAAGTCTTGATAGTTTAAGATCAGTGGCACCACCAAAACTGCTGTAAAGTCTAAAAATCGAACAAAAAGTTGAAATTTAACTGTCAGCTGCTGTGATCAGGGAACTTTAAGGGGCTGTAAATTTCAACACCAACTGTTAAGCACTTTCTTTAGCTGTTTAAGTCAATTTGTTACAATTATTGTGGAGATGGTTATACTGACTTTGCTGCACCTTTGTTCTTTATTTTTTTTCTGCATGTAAATATGGTTACGCATAATGTTGTAATAATGTTAAATGGAGCAGGTTACAAGGTGGATGAAGGAATTTTTAAGGAGTTTAATAAGCATATCAGTTTAAATATTTAGTTTTTCTTCACTTTGCACTTTTTTAACATGACATTTAAAGCGTGAGTTTAGGGATCTGCTAATGTTTTCATCTTAAAAATGTCTTCAGATGAATAATTATGGTGTGGGTGGGTATTTTAGTGGGGGGGGGGGCTTTTTCATAGCTGCAGTACAATGTACTGTTTGGATCCTATGCAAATGTTAATAAACCTTATGTGTTGTAAAATATGCGCTTGTTTTTGTGCAGAGAGAGAACAACAGAAATTAAAAAAGAAAAGCTAACTAGGCTAACATTTGAATATTTCCTGCTTAATTGCACAGAAAAACATTACATTACTGAAATCCCCCACACAATCACAATTAGTCACATTTATTTAAAGATTCAAAGTCGTTGTCAATGACATCAAAGTAAAAACAATATTTTTTCAAACAAACTTGTTTACAATAATACAATCATTTTTACTATTATGATTTTGTTGCTGTGTATAATAATACATAGTGTCAGTTTCTGCTCCTGTTATGGTCAATTATATTATATTTGCACAAAGTTATTAAAAAAACACATTTAAAGATTAACACCCACAACAAAGGCACAATACTGTAACATACCTGCAGTTGTTTAAAATATTTAATTACATCTGAAATCATTTTTGTTGTTTTTATCTGTTTTTTAATTTTAAATCTAAGAGAAACTGATACTAGAGATGCTGAAGATACTCTAAACCTACTTGTTACCCTTGTGGCACCTCTAACATGAAACAGAACCATAGAGAGTCAAACATGCGTAGTGTAACTTTTCTTTTTTAACTTTATTCGCAGCTTCACATTTCAGCTGTTAATAGTTTCCACTTCATAACACCCTGCTTCTGTCTCTCTTTGTTTCTTTGAGAAAACTCCAAGCAAACCAAAATGTGTTCCTACAAAGCATGTGACAATCGCATGTCTGGGAGAGGACCAAAAAATGAAACGGGAAAATAGTGGGATCTCCTGGAATAGTGGATAACATGGAGTATTTACTTGTAACAAGAACTAGTTGCTATTATTTGTGTACTCAGCACATCTATGGTATCCAATGGGCCAATGGGATGCAGCAGAATCCATTAGTGGAAGCTCAAACCTGTATTGTACACTTGGTAGTGTGGAAGGAAGTATATTGTGTATACAAGCATATATTTGTGGTCTTTGGCCACAAATATATTGTTTAATTTTGAGTTTGATATTTACAACATGTAAAACTGGGATAGTGGCAAAAAGACTGGAAACGCTACGTAAAGCTAACAAAAAGAGAACAACGAAACCACTAAATATGACCATTTTTCAGATATGTAGTTTTTTTCCCCTTAATTGAGTACAAAAACAGAATGAAGTAAAGAGATGGAGGAGTTTTAAGTATTTCTGGATGCTATCATTTACAGTTTGTAACATTGTTAAAAGAGTGAGAGAAATCTCTGTAAACACCAAATCTAAACAATTCTCATTAAATAGAGATTATGATTATGCAGAGCACTGACTCAAGCATTCTTATTTCAAAACTCTAACTTAAAATGTCTTTTTACACTCATAAAACAATGAATGAACCCAAAACTGCTGATTAATGAACACGAAAGGAAATCAGCATTTGGTTCAATTTATTTTCACAGTAATAAAAACGCAAAGTGGTAACAAACAGAAAAAAAACAGCATAAGAATAAAACACACCTCCTTTCAAGTCTTGGAAATCCTCCAACATCCTCTAAGAGGGAATTATTTCATCCTGCTTGCTGGTATTTTCAAAGTATGAAATTTCTCTAACATGAACTCGTGTTTGTTTTTGGTCTAATTAATATCAAAGCAGTAACTGAAAGCTGTCGGCTGCGTTCATATCAGCAGTGCTGAAATCGTGCTGTCTTTCTCCACAGGGAACGTTTCCACTTTGCTGGTTTGGCTGCTCACCAGTGTCCTGAAAAAACACACAGCAGGACATGCTGTGAACGAGCCAGGCAACTCACTAGTGCAGCACATGTGATGTCATATATTTTATTTCTTTATATTTTACAAATGTAGCTGTTTTTCTGAAAAACAAATGTACATCTCTGGGTTTTACAGCCATTATTACTGTTTTTTGCAAACTACATCAAAAAAATAAAGTTATTGCCACCAAAACGACCAAAACTCACTCTGTACTCCAAAGCGCACCCATGGCGGGTTGGTGGGGCTGTAGCTGCCTGTTGCAGTCCGCCACAGAGTCAGGAAGTGGGACACCACTGGTTTCCGGCAGCAGCAGGCAGAGTCCACAGCATATGATTGGTCCACTGCTGTAGATAATCATAGCAGCCAAGGAGATTGCTCCGTCAGGGTTGGCGGGGACGAGGGTGTTGACCAGGCAACCGAGCCGGAAAGACAGGTTGACCAGCGATAAACAGCGCTGCCTGGATTTAAAAACAAAAAATATATACTTTTATTGAACAATGGCTAGAGAAGGATGGCTAGAGAAGATTTCTGCTACACTGTTTAACTGCCCTGACATCTCTACATCTAATCTCAGATGAAAAGTAGCTCAAAAACCAATAGGACCAATTAAATTTGCAAGACTTCAATATCAGCTAGAAGATCATACATAAACAAATCGATCAACTAAGTATTGGAAGTAAGAAGCAGATGCTGGGGAAATATATGCTTAGTCAGAGTAAACCAACCTTACAACTTTTGCTTTCAAGTTAAATCATACCTCTATAAGCTAACTAATATGTACAACTGGGCAGGGTTTATGGTGCCTTTGGTTCAGCATGCAACAAAAGAGAAGTTTCATACAGAAGATACATGCTGTTAAACTGATGTTTAGTTTCCAGAAGCTGCTCATCTGTGTACGTGAAGAAGATGATGAGTAGATTTCAGTTCACGACCATTTAGTAACCAAATTGGCAAAAAACAGAAAAATCTAATCTGACTGATATTTTCGCTTTGGTAAGGACAATATCTGCTGTGGCTCATAACACAAACACTTTATAACAGCAGAACCGGTTACCATCCTTGATCCATCCTTGGTCCAGGGGTCCAGTTCAGAGACTATGCTTAGCTTAAGTGAATTTTAGCAGACAGCTAGCAGTTACAGCTGTCTGTGTCTTTACCTACTTGTCAGTCAAAAACATGTTTATTTTGCAGTAAATCTGGACATTTTAAGTTTGAAGCCAGGCTCAAGTGGGCATTAGAGGAATGTCTGCTTGTGGAAAACCTGCATTAAAGAGTGTTGTGTTGTTTTGTACCTGACCACAGTGGGGAACAGTTCAATACTGTACAGAGTGGAGATAAAGATGGCAGCCAGGATGCAGAGTTTCCCCAGCAGAGCCAGACTCATAACCAGCATCGGCATACCTGCACCAGAGTATCAGAGTACCAGTATCAGAGACGGTGGTCAGATTTGATTGGAGGCTGCAAACTGCATATAGAATGATTCCACCTTCTCCCACTAATATTATTTTTTTTCTACCAAAATTGAATACCAGTATTTTCTCCCACTAAAAGTATTGATACAGATGAAATAAATTGACTGCCTGGGACAAAGAGTCATCAAGTGCTTTTAACACAGAATCTCCTCTTGTGGAGTACAAGAACAGAAACCTAAGAACAGGTGCTTTTCTAATGTTTTTATTTAATGTTGTGTTCATTTTAATTTAATTTAATGTCCCTTAAAAATGATTATGAACTAACTAAAAATACTGAAAATGCAGATAAGGCCTTCCTCACTCACCATTGTACTTGGACAGGAGTAACGACACCAGGCAGGCAGCTCCACTGAGGAACAGAGCGAGCATGCTCATTGGCCGGCGTCCCAGACGAACCAATGGGACGAGCAAGCAGGGAGCTTCTGATAGCCCGGAAAAGAACTGGGCGGAGTAAACGCCAACGCCAAATGAGCCGATGTTCAAACAAATTCCGTAGTATGTCAAAGCTGATGCCGCACTGGAGGATGACAGGACATTTATTTATGTATTTATTCATTTATCTTATTATGTTTTTAATTTACCAATATTTTGTTTTGTGAATTTTATTTTTGCACTTTTATTATTATTTATTTTACTTTTATTTTATTTTCCTTTATTTTGTTTTATGGATTTGCATTTATTTTATTTATTTCACCTTATTTATTTATTTTATTGTATTTATTTATCAATATTTTGTTTTGTGAATTTTATTTTTTTAATTTTATTTATTTAACTTTCACCTTATTTATTTATTTATTTATCAAGGTTTCCACTGGAGGTGAACACTTGTAACGATAATGAATTTATAAACAAAACTGTGACAATGTTTCTGAAAACATAAACTTTTGAAGGTTTATGTCAAACAAACCTTTAAAAGTTTAACTCAGCATATGGAAGGGGTTTTTTGTTGCTCATACTTAACCACAGTTTGGTTGTACTGCACACAGAGTATTGCACACCCTCCATTTTTTTTTTTTACAGTTTTCCGTATAAATAGAAATTAGTTAATAAAATTTGTACCCTCAGCAGCCTGTTATCCATCAAACACTCACTCAAGTGTAGGACTTTTAATGATATCAGCTTATTTTTCCTGTGTGTCTGGTGATATAACACACACAAACCAAAGGTCCCTGCTGATGAAATGCTGTTACTTCACACCGGTTGTTTATGTATTATATAACCCTGTTACCTTTGGCCACAAGCAAGACGAGGCTCAGACTTATTGAGACCAGCGTATTCTCATTCTTAGGACCTGGCGTCCACATGTATGGACATCACATTTTGTGGTTGTCTAGACCAGGGGTCGGCAACCCACGGCTCCAGAGCCGCATGCGGCTCTTCAGTCTTTATTTTGCGGCTCCGGGTGGTTTGGGAAAATAAATTAGAAGTATTTAGCTGAAGTGTATTTTATTTGTGTTTAGTTCTTTTTTTAACTTTTAGTTCTAAATTGGAAGATTATTGTGATTTTGAAATATAAAAATAAAATTATATTCTATTATTTTTTCATCGCTCAAAATAAGCGTCACACTCGCGGAAGCCGGTGTACCCGCCGAAACGCCGTGCATTTATCGAGACTTTCGACACCAGGTAGGCCAATTATGGATCTGGATCCACATTATGTCAGCAGCTGTTCTCCACCGTGAACTATGTTAAAAACAAACACCGCTCACGCCTCACAGATGACAGCTTACAGTCCTGCGTAAAGATGAAAGCCCCGATTTGCAGACGCTGTGCGCCGAGGTTCGGGACCAGAAGTCTTATTGTAAACATATCACGGCAGACCCGACGATGTTTGCATGAACACGCTTTTCAGCATCTCTTTATTGACCACTTTTCACACACGGTTGCTGTACGCATACAGCCGGCTGTAGCTTTTCAGCTCACAGCCTGACAACACAACAGCAGAGAGAGCACAGACTTTAAGGGGGCGAGGCGCGATTGCGGGTGCCGCTCAGGTGCGTCCGACTCCCCTGCAGCGGCACTACAGACCACGCCCCCGCCACACACATTAACCAGGTAAAACACATATTTAGGCAGAATTTTGCAAATATCTATTTTTTTTAGCAGCATAGTGCTTTTTTACCAATTATTTTTTAAAAGTCAGGTCAAGGCTCCAAAAGCCCAAAGGCGATATAAGGGTGGCGGCTCACAACAGTTTTTGTTTGCTACATGGATCATTTTAGTTCAGCTGGGTGTCTTTCCTTTTGTTATATTTCTTTAAGAGTTTAAAATGTGTTATTTACTTAAATAAAATGTAATTTTCTCTGTAGCACTTCATGGATTTTATAAGCAACACACCTTAGTTGCTCTGTGGATTCTTTTAAAAAGCAGTTAAAAACTTTTCTGTTCAAACAAGCCTTTTGTTGATCTACATATTTTATATTCTTTACATTATTTACATTTGATCTTTTACATTGTGTATAATGTCTATTGATTGTATTGTTTATTTTAATATTTGTGTACAGCGCTTTGTGACTGCCTGTCTGTGAAAAGCGCTTAATCAATAAACTTGACTTACTTACTTTAGTTGTTCACACAAAGCACAAAGGTAAAAAAAACCAATATATACAGTGTTATCTTCATTTTAGATTTCAAAAAGTATTTGCGGCTCCCAGTGTTTTCTTTTGCGTGGAAACCGGGTCCAAGTGGCTCTTTGGGTGTTAAAGGTTGCAGACTCCTGGTCTAGACCAAAATACTAAATTTTGCTCTACAAGGGCCTGATATCCACTTACGAGGACATTATACTGCCACTGTTCTATTTAAATTTGAAAGGAATATCCTCATATGTGCATCTCATTTTTGTCAGAAACGAAAATCAGGTAAAAAAAAAAAAATCTGACAATTCTTTGTTTTTACATTCATCAGGTGCCAATATGTCCAAATATCAAAGAGAAATTAAAAATGCATGCCATGGAAGAGTTCGGGTCTTAGGAGGCTAAACTCCCTTATTCCAGTTTTAGAAATTATTCTGCATGCAATACTAAAAGATTCAGATTCATACATACATATATATATAAAAATATTCATATGTTTATTTATCTTTGTTATAAAGAGCTGTATCCCATATGGAGCGTGTGCAGTAGGTACCTCACACAGCTCATGACAAACAATCGCATCAGGACAGTTGGGTGCCTCAAGTGGATTATGTCACTGGAGGCATGACCTCCAGTCACAGGGTCTTCCCTCTGAGCTTCGGTGGCTTTCTGCAAGTCTGACCAGGCGGAGTCCAACAGCTGCACACAAACACAGCTGGATTATTTTATATATGTTTATTCATATACATAAATATATCTCCCACCTGATCCAGACTGAACCAGCTGTAAATTTTTGAATTTTAAGTTACTGAACAAAAACCACTGATTCGGTGGCTATCAGCTTGGAAGCACTTACAAATGATCCAGCTGTTAATTCAAAACTGTTTGTTTGCTTTTTGACCTAATGTTTGAAAAAAAAGAACTCCCATGAGAACAATCGATTTGTTAGTCTGTGTGCCAACACATTCAAAAATGCTGATACAGGGAATGTTTTTCACCACACTGAATCCCCTGTTATGTAATAGCTGTGCCAAAAAGCAGCTGCAATTTTTCCCCCTTGCATGAGTCTGGGACCTGTTGTTTTTTGTAGTTTTCAGTAGAAAAATTCTTCAAATGTTTTCAGGGGTCAGCTAGTTTAACATCTGGACTCTTCGCTGCTGGAATCCGAGTACAACATGGTTTTGTCTTCTTGAAGAAAGCAAGGCCTTCACTCAAACAGGCATGTCTGAATGACAGCATGTTCAGGCAACATAAATGGTCACGTTACCCCTGTCATATGATACTAACAGCCCCACCCACCCACTCCATCCTCTATCATCAGTGATTTAAACTGTGTGCTGATACTAAGCAGTATGGTCCCAGAAGACCATCATTTCCAAAGAGAATCTCAGATTCTGGTCAAATCAGAGGGTGGTTGTCAGTTCAGCCTCAGTCTATCTAACAATGGTTTTCAGCAGTGTTCCTGCACATTAGCGCTACAAGAAGTCATAAACACCAAAGCTCTACAGCCTTTTCATGAGATTACAGACCACAGATGATAGAATTCATAAACAGTGGTCGAGCCCTGTCCAGTTTACCTCTGATAGAGTTAGTTTCTTTGAGATGTTCTTTTTAGAGCATCAT
This sequence comes from Oreochromis aureus, assembly GCF_013358895.1. Taxonomy (NCBI): domain Eukaryota; kingdom Metazoa; phylum Chordata; class Actinopteri; order Cichliformes; family Cichlidae; genus Oreochromis; species Oreochromis aureus. The sequence goes on along the minus strand of NC_052963.1, from coordinate 26,053,029 downwards.
AAAGGGTAACGCCATAAGTTGTGATCGGCCTTTATCATTACGTAACCTTTCCATCTATCGTTGACCAGTTTCCAACTTCTTTTAGAAGACCATCTGACATTCTGTTTCTTTATATCTTGCTGTTAAACATGATCAAACTGGCACAAAGAGGAGCTGGGTTATAATAAGGAATAATTGTACTTGTTAAGACATTTATGATTTGAAATGAGGCAAATGTTTGTTTACCAGGTCCAAACGCTGGTTATCTGCAGGGCTATTGCTCCGGTAACGGTCCAGGATATCTGTCCTCTTCTTTAACAACAGCCATTGGGGAGACTCTGGGATTGAACTTGAAGGATAAAAAACTGTTATTGCTTCCTTTATTAATGGTCTAAATGAGACTACCACAGGTGAACAGGTGTGTTGGCCTACAGGTAGAGTGGCAGACAAATGATCTGAGGCAGAGCCAGTGACAGGTGCAGACGTGTCCAGGTAGGGTTGAGCCAGGCCAAAGGAGCTCCACCCATTGTCCCCAGGCTAAAGCAGAATGGCAGGAAAGCCGGCGGCCACAGCCGAGAAGCAGGGGGAGTCCACTCCACTGCTGCAACGCAAACAGTTTAAAACAGTCTACAATTTAAAATCTGCAGGTTTCAGTGCTATCTTAAATGTGAACTTGCTCTCCTAAGCTTCTAAAGATTTATTAGAGTAGCTTTACATGATTTATTATTTAAAAATTACCCTTCTTTATGTTATACTGAACCTTGCTGAAGCCCAACTGTTTCTCCAGTCCCTAAATGCCCACTTCCTTCTGACTGGCCAACTTAAATATACATATATTTATCTCTCATCAAAACTCTCATCTTTAGCACACAGCACTGTCAGATAACACACATAAGGAAAAAGATAATAAATCCGTAATAAAAAAGTCTCCATGGAGTCATCTTTAAACATAATGACTTAAAGGGTAATAAACAGCTAAAAATAATGACTTACCTTAGTTAGCTAAGGTAATTAAAGTTAGATAAAACTAGCTGATAATAATAATAAACAATGAATAATAAACCAAATCTCTGTCTGTGTGTATTTGTTTCTTTGGCCCACAACTTATTAAATGTGATCATTTAAAAAAAAGGTGTAAAAGGTACATTATTGCAAAAAATGTAGTTTAGCCTATTGCGAAGTAGTTGCTAGGCAACTTAATGATATAATTTGTAATATAGATGATGTACCTGTGTGTCATGTTCGGTTTCTAAGAAATATTTATTGAAGTTTAGATGAATTAGAAAATATTTATAAAAGATATTTATATCACAGTTTTGGTGCATTTACTTGAATGGAAAGCAGAAACCTCAAAATTTGACACTCAATTTCCTCATATTCAGGAAAAACAAAAACAACTTATAGTAATAGATTCAGTAAGAATAGTTCAGAAATATCATATCAGAAATAAAGGACAATAAATGCTGAAGCAATGAATAGAAATATAATACAATAAATATTGAATTAGCTAAATTATAAGACCCTGAGTCTTCCTATACTTTGGGTCCATGACTTACTATGTAAAGGCTAGCTGCTAAATTAAATCAAAGCTGAAGGAATAGAGTGCTTCCTCCAGTCTGCACATAACACTGTAGGGGTCAAAGGTCAGGAAGCTGCTGGAAGCAATCCTGCTTCATTAGGCCTCAACCTGGTCATGATGGCTTTATCTGGAACACGTGCTTTTTATCAGCCTTCTGTAAGTGTGTCCCACCGCGGTCCAATTAAAGTCACCATCCAGCCAGTGACCCAAAGCCCACTGAGGGCTGTCTGATAACGAACCACCTCCCAGCTCTCACAAAACACTGCAGGCTCCCCAGCAGACTTTGTGAGACACTTCTAAAAACATTATAAAGTTGGATACTCATACATTTAACAGACTTTCTTTAATTAACTTATTAATGGTCAGAAAATCTCCAATGAAAAACCACAGTTCAATATAACGGGATGAAAGTAGAAGATCTGTGATACGACATTTTAATCATGCTTTTAGGTTTTTTGTGTTACCTAAACTGAAGGCACAGATGTTGATGCAGCAGCAGCAGATTCCAGTCAGGCAGCGAAGAATAAGGAAGAGGAGTGGCTGAGGAAAGACAGCAGGAACGAGGCCACACACGGCGTGCACGCACATGGAAATCAGCAGTACCGGACGCTTTCCGTACCTGCACAGAAACCATCAGCAAGATTTTTGTTGTTTGAAGATGAGTGATGACTAATGTTTATTTTAACTTAAACTTGACATATACACTACAAGTTAAAAGTTTGGGCACACCTTCCAATTTTTTGTTTTTTTTTTAATTTTCATCACTATTTACATTGTAGATTCTCACTGAAGGCGTCAAACTATGAATGAACACATATGGGATTATGTAGTGAACAAAAAAGTGTGAAATAACTCAAAACATGTTTTATATTTTAGATTCTTCAAAATAGCCACCCTTTGCTTTGATTACTGCTTTGCACTCTCTTGGAATTCTCTCAATGAACTTCATGAAGTCGTCACCTGAAATGGTTTTCCAACAGTCTTGAAGGAGTTCCCAGAGATGCTGAGCACTTGTTGGCCCTTTTGCCTTCATTCTGCGGTCCACTTCATCCCATACCATCTTGATTGGGTTTAGATCAAGTGACTGTGGAGGCCATGCCATCTGGCGCAGCACTCCATCACTCTCCTTCTTGGTCAAATAGCCCTTACACAGCCTGGAGGTTTGTTTGGGGTCATTGTCCTATTGAAAAATAAACCAGATGGGCCAACTAAAAACAAACCAGATGGGATGTTGCTGCAGGATGCTGTGGTAACCATGCTGGTTGACTGTGCCTTCAATTTTGAAAAAAACCCCAACAGTGTCACCAGCAAAGCACCCCCATACCATCACACCTCCTCCTCCATGATTCACGGTGGGAACTGTGCATGTAGTTGTAGTCCTTAGTTGTGATTTCTTAGCAGCTTTTTGACCATAAGAGCCTGATTCGCGCAGTCTCCTCTGAACAGTTGATGTAGAGATGTGTCTGCTACTGGACCTCTGTGTGGCATTTATCTGGGCTCTAACCTGAGGTGCTGTTAACTTGTGATTTCTGAGGCTGGTGCACAGCAAAAACTCCAGTGTTAAATTAACACTGGAGAGTGTTTATATGTGTCCACACCTCTGAGTGTTAGATATAACACTGTTGAGTGTTAAATGAACACTTTTGGCAGTGTTATATTTTTTAAAGTAACCAAGTCAGTTTTGAAGATTTACAACGACTAACACAGAGCAGTGCTGATTTTCTAACACTGGAAAATAACTCAAAATGTTAGAAATATTCCAGTGTTAGAAAATCAGCACTGCTCTGTGTTAGTCGTTGTAAATCTTCAAAACTGACTTGGTTACTTTAAAAAATATAACACTGCCAAAAGTGTTCATTTAACACTGGAGTTTTTGCTGTGTGACTTGGATGAATTTATTCTTAGCAGCAGAGGTGACTCTTGGTCTTCCTTTCTTGGGGCGGTCCTCATGTGAGACAGTTTCACTGTAGTGCTTGATGGCTTTTGCAACGCACATTTAAAGTTATAGCAAATTTTCAGACCCACTGACCTTTAGTTCTTCAAGTAATGATGGATTGTTGTTTCGCTTTACTTAGCTGATTGGTTCTTGCCAAAATATGAATTCTAACAGTTGTCAAATTACGCTGTCAGCAGTGTACCAACCTGACTTCTACACAACACAACTGATGGTACCAACCTCATTAAGAAGGCAATAAATTCCACAAATGAACCCTGACAAGACACACCTGTGAAGTGAAAACCATTTCAGGTGACTACACCATGATGCTCATTGATAGAAGGCCAAGGGTTTGCAGCGCTGTCAACAAAGCAAAGGGTGGCTACTTTGAGGAATCTAAAATATAAGGTGTGTCCAAACCTTTGACCAGTAGTGTATGACAGACTGCCGAGTGTTGTGTTGTACCGGTCAGATATGGCTCCTCCGAACAGAGATCCCAGCAGCAGACCAGTCATGAAGAGCATCTGACCATAAGACAACCAGTCTGTCCAACCACACACTGACTGACACACACACACACACACACACAAAAACACAGGCAAATATAGATTACCAATCACAGATTGTTCAAGTGCAGAATACACTCAGAGAACCAAAATATAAGATGCAATGAAACAAGTTTCATAAAGATTAACTTTTCTGTTTACGATGAGAGACATTACGTGTATGTGTAGCTGTGGGGGTTTATTAACTTGGCCATAATCAGTTTGGAGGTGTTTTACTAGTTGAATAAGAACTGAAATTCTGACTTTTAGGTAACATTGACAGAGTCAGATTTGCTTGAGCTCCTGCTCCAGAATGGAGTATGTTAACTTTATACAACTTGCTAGTGATAGCCCACATGCTGATCTCAGCAATTTAGTTAACATGAACATTTTAGTAATCATTAGCTTTTTGACCTCTGATGACCTCTAGAAACTTTTATTAATATCTTTAAAATGATACTGGCACAAATGACAAATTTTGCAGCACAAACCAGCACAAAGCAGTACCAAAATAGCTGGATTTGAAGAAGGTGGGGGGGATCAACTTCACTCTGCTTATTTTGAGGTCATTTGAGGAGAGGCATGAGTCGGGGTTAAATGTCGGGTTTCAGGCACATTTAAATCCAGATGCTGGAATTCGGGAGTTAAGTCACTCTGGAATTATCACATTCTAGAAAAAACAGGATTTGTTTTGGTTTTTAGCGAAGTAGAGCCATTCAGGCATGACTACCAGAAGTGAGCATTTCTTGGGGTTTTTTGTGCTTAAAAACACCACTGAAGCAAATTAATTGATCAAGCCTGGTCACTGCTCTGTGTATGGCTTATTTAATGAGTCGCAAATACACAATAGTGGAAGCACAGATTAAAAGTTTACAGTTTTACTGCTATTTATATTCAGCTGGGGTAGTAATCCGTGGTATGTTGGTCTGCTTTCGATTTCCGAGTGGGAAATGCAAGTTAAAGGGGCATTTCATAAAAAAATTCCAATTGCGAACTCAGAATTTGTGACTTCTAACATATTCAGGAACGCACCTACATGCTGTGCATTCCAAGATCCTCTTCTTCACCTAGAGAACTACAGTGTTTTTCAGACCATTCTCTGTAAAGCCTAGAAATGGTTGAGGGGGAAAATCCCAGGAGATGAGGAGTTTCTCAGATCGGCTCATCTAGCACAACAACCACATTCAAATTCACTTAAATCACCCTTTCTTCTCTATTCTGATGCACAGTTTGAACTTCAGGAAGTCGCCTGGACCATGTCTACATGCGTAAATGCATTGAGTTGCTGCCACTGGCTGATCAGAAATTTGCTTTAACAAGCAGTTGAACAGGTGCATTTGGAAGACGGAACTAGCAAATTTTTGGGTCTGTGCTTGAAAAATACTGAAACCTTTCTTGGATTTCCTAGATAGAGGTCCAGACATGACTACAAATGTCTATAACGAGCTAAAAAGATTACAACACGTGCTTATGCTAATGGCTTGGCTAAATTCTGGTAATCAGATCCTGAATCAGATTCTCCGACCTGAAAGTGATACCCTCCTCTGACATAAGTTATGATTAATGACAGACATTTCACAGAAATTTAGCTCTTTTACTTTAACCGCCCTCAGAAATGGTTCATTAACAGCTTCAAGTTGATCATTAACACCGTTAATCTTTAGAGTTGTTGTTATGTAATGCAGATTACTTTCCAGTTAGCATGTTGGCTGTGACTTTAAACCGATCATTTAATGTTGAAACAATTGTATGTTTAGTGAAAGAGGCCACAAGCTGGCCTTTCAGTGGTGTCAAAAAACTGAAAGTTATATAACTAGAAAATCTAAAGTTTATTAATTGCATGTTTTTCTTTTCATTACAGTTCATTTCTAATGTGTCTGAAACTATATATAGGCCTACACTTTAAATCATGAGATAACTATGACAGAAAAGGGTATAAGAAACATGCACTTAAAAATATCCCCAGGTGTTGCACCATCACAGTCTTCATGACTGTGTTACAACTTCAGACCTCTCAATGGAAATAATCTTCACTCACGTCTCGGGTCCCGCTCTCTGTCCTCCAATCGGCGTCGTCCTTTAAAACCTTGCTGAGCGCTGATTGGTTTTCCTCCTTGTTCGGTGCCAACTTTTCAAGCCACGAAGCAAACGTGCCAGTATCATTGCCATGGCGACATGTCTCGGCGACCACGGCGGTGGTGAAAATGTCCAGAAAAAAGAGGAAAGCCGTGAAGAAGAAGATTAGAGCAAGGCGCCAGTAGACGGAGAGCTGCAGCGGGGACATGAGCGGGCCTCTCTGGTCTCCCGCAAGCTGATTCATCTTAACCGTTACCATGCGGGAAGCTTCAAAACTCACAACTTTGATGTCTTCAGGAGGTCCACATGTTCTTCCAGCAGACCTCTGAGCAGCGCGTGCCGGTCAGGTCTGAACAGCTGCTGCTGTCACAAGAAAGTGGTTGACCTGTCAGGCAGGCAGGAGGCGGTTTATATTCAGGGCCAACTTTAATACGCCTTCTTTTCTCCATAAGGCCCGACAGCGGGGGACTATTTTCAGTACAGCGGTACAGCGACACCCGGAGGTCATGTGCGGTCCGGCACCAGGACCACCTGTACTGGAAAAGAGAGGGTATAGCCAAAGAGGCAATGGAAGAAAATAAATTCACCTCAACTAAATTAAGCTATGCAGACAGTGGAGAAAATGACTGAAGAAGGAAATGAGGGTTTTTGTTGAAGTAAAGGAGGATATGGATGCTGGAAAAGAAAAGAACCAAGACAAGGGGTGATGTTTAAAAAAGGATGATGAAAGATGGAGTTTAAATAAAAAGGGAAAGATGATGTAACACTTACTGTGGAGCATAAGAGCAGAAGGCTGCTCTGTTCCAGTTTTAGTATTAACTCTTCAGTTAATGTCCCACACCCTGAGAGTCCACAGGTGAGGCATGTTGGATAGACGATGTCATGCCAGGCTGCTGATAGTTAATATTATCATTATTTGACTAGTTGACCACAGATCAAAGTGCAGCCAGCAATGGTGTTTAAGCATCTAGAGGCCCATTTAAAGAGCTACTGTGGCATCCTACACCCAAAACGTGGCTGAGAAAATCTGATCGATATCTGCTCATCCAAGAACAACAAAAGTTCTGAGAGGGTTGCAGTTACCTAAAATAGCCTATTACAACTCTAGTGCCTAAAACAGGGTTCGTACGGGTGCTTGAAATCCTTGAATTCTAATGTCGTCTTTTCAAGATTTGAAAAGTGCTTGAATTTCAGATGTGGTGCTTAAAAGTGCTTGAAAATGTAACTGTATTTCATTCACAATAAATAGCTATCTGATTAAATTGTTTTCTTATCAGATAGAGAAATAAAATGAGACGCAAAAGCAAAATTTCCCCGCCTGGGCTGCCTTGCGTCTGTTTCAATATGTGACCCCGCCCCTCCCTCGGACAGTCGGGGATGAGTGCGCTAACATACCTGTAGGTTGGTGTTTTAATGAGTATTTGATGGAAAACAATAATGGCGGAGTTTGCGTTCTCCAGTCGCATTATAGGTGAGTCCTAGTAAATAATTTTCCAGTACGCGTACGTTACACATGCTATTTTTTAAAAAAATTATGATTATTATTTTGCTAGCTATCAAACTCGCTGGAGAAATGATTGAAATGCACTGAGTGTGATGCAGTATGGCAGCGCTATTACGGAATATGTTGTGAACTTAGCTAACATTATTTAGCAGTAATATGAGTTAATTTACTCAAGTGAAAGCTTTAAACATTAGCCCGGTACGTAACTAGCTAACTTAAGGCTTTCTGATTAACCCTCTGTGGTCGACGGACCCAGAGTCTCCATTTCAACTTGGGTCGAACTTGCGGACTTCAAACTATATACCAGTTTTTAAATTGTGTTGATAGGTCACGTAAAACCGATGTTTTGGGGGGTATAGTACGGTGGCCCTGAAGTGCAAACCACAAAAACAAATCACAAAACGCACAACAAATTGAAAAGCGCAAAAACAAATTGAAAAGCGCAAAAACAAATTGAAAAGCGCAAAAACAAATCACTTAACGCAAAAACAAATTGAAAAGCGTAACAACAAATCACTTAACGCAAAAACAAATTGAAAAGCGCAAAAACAAATTCACTTAACGCAAAAACAAATTGAAAAGCGCAAAAACAAATTCACTTAATGCAAAAACAAATTGAAAAGCGCAACAACAAATCACTTAACGCAAAAACAAATTGAAAAGCGCAACAACAAATCACAAAACGCAAAAACAAATTGAAAAGCGCAAAAACAAATTGAAAAGCGCAAAAACAAATCTCTTAACGCAAAAACAAATTGAAAAGCGCAACAACAAATCACTTAACGCAAAAACAAATTGAAAAGCGCAAAAACAAATCACAAAACGCAAAAACAAAAACCAAACCGGAAGAGGTAGGTACCAATGCTGCAACAACAGGCATCACTGATTGGATGATGAATCCGGTAGCCTTTTGAACCAGAAGTTGTTCTGCCGAACGTGGTTATGAGAAAGAGCAGTCAACGGCTGTATCCCAATTCAGGGTCTGCAGCCTTAAAGTATGCAGCCTCAACGATCCTCAAGGGCCGCGTACTTAAAAACGCTAAGGCCGGAAGTGCGAGGCTTGTGAAATGGGACGGTCTAGCCTCCGTCGCGCTGCCCAGGTTGCCTAGCAACCGCTGGAAACGTTTCATACAGCTTTGACGGAAATGAAGGAGAACATATTTTGTTCGTGTGTTTGTTTCTACACGAGCTTTGTGTGATTTAATACGTATCTGAGGCTGAGACCACAGGACTGTAAAATATGATTGCTGGCCTTCATATCTGTACTGAACAGTCATTTAAGATTAGCTAGTAAATAACAATTAGCTAATGTTGTTCATGAGACTAAAGTCAGTGTAAATATGATATGGCCAATATCATAGTTATTATATTAATCATAAGTTATTACAGCAGTGAGTTTGAACTCTCAAATCAAATCACTTCTATTGTCACATCACATGTGCAGGTACACTGGTACAGCACATGTGAGTGAAATTCATGTGAGTGAACTCTGTGTCTAATACTGAGCTTCAGTAAAGATTCAAGTTGCAGTTATTTATATGTCCTATCACCTTAAATCTTCACTCAAAGACAAGTATCTTTGACAGTGTATATGTAGATGTATTATATATAAGAGACAAATATTGTCCGTGTAATATGTTGCCATTACTAAATTTGGCTCAATGCTTACATATATGTGTAAAAAGAAAATGTACGAGCTGTGATAACTGTCTGATAGAATGAAGAGTAGACTGATATATTAAATATCCCTTTATTGGGTGAGAAAATCAGACCATGTCATAACTGCTTTAAGTCATACAGAATAGATATCATAGCCTTAAACAGGCTGACTTCTGCTAAATGGGTCAAACTGGGCAGAAAGTATACAAACACATAACATCCTTATAGAATATGATGTAACACTATAGATCAACTTACCTCAGAATATATAAAGCATATAAACAATTACAGCAATATGATGCAACAAACACAGCAGTGCTACTAATCACAAATACTCAAAGCTTCATAGAACTGAAACAAACATTTATTTTTAGCTCCATTCTGCTGCTGATACATACTTTAGGTTTCTGAATATTAAACTTGTTGCTGCCTTTCATAGTGTGTAACTTGAAGGCCCTGAGTACTTTCTCCCACACTGAAAACACTGGGATGATAACATTATTTGAACATTACCTAATAAGACTGATTCAGGACAGACAATTAGTTATTTTAAATGTTTCTAGCAGTCCTTCGCAAACAGGGAACAGTCTGTCTATTCTCTCATCTGTCAGCTGCTGCTGGCTCTTCCTCCTCCTCTTCCTCACACACTGCTGAGTTTGTCCTGGTGGATCATCAGGGGTGCAAAGCCTCACAGATGATGTGCAGCAGTGGGTCCCTCAGTCTGTCCTCACTCTGGACACTTGTCACAGTTGTCACACATGGAAATCAAATGTGTGATAAGCTGCAGGATTCAAACACAAGTGTAACTTATGTTCATACTTTTATTCCACAATCAGAGAGAAAGAAACAGAGAGTGCAGGACAGACAGACAGGTGACAGTCTCAGGTGTATACACTGCTACAAAACAGCACAAGAGAAGGAGGATTTAGTGTTTGTGTTATTATGAGTGCTAAACAAGAAGAGTTCCCAGATGGTCCAGTGGACACATGTGTGACTCCTGTGATTAAAGCATCTTTCTTTCAGCTTAACGAGTGAACCGTCAGCTCGTTCAAACACACGTTAAAGTCCGTTTGGCTCGACACCACCGAACAGAGGCAGCAATATAACATAGCTAACATTAACAGTGCAGTGAATCCTGCTTGTGCCGTCATATTCAGGACTGCAAACCGAGCAGCATCACTGACTTTCAGCTTGTTGTGTTTGTGGATATATGACTGACTTTAATTATCCATAAAATCATCACATTCTCTGTAAGATTAAGGTCAACTATTGTATTATTATATTTTAAATGCTTTAAAACAAAGTAAACGCTGAAAGTACAAACATCGCTAATGGCAAATAACTTTGCCGACATGTGGCCAACAGTAGTGTTTTAATGTTCCTCATTATTAAACATTTGCACATAAAAAGTGACATCATATTCAGTACTTACGTTTAACAGTTTACTCTTCGCCGCTACGCTTCTGCCGTCTCATGGCAAAATTATCCACAGTGACTGCCGCGCTATAAATTGTGGGATATGTTGGGCCACGAAGTCTACACCGCCACAGCCTTAAAATTCAGTGAAATGAAGGCCAAATTTGAGGGCCGCATTTCGAGCAGCCTTTGAATTGGGACAGCCTTGCGCGCGCCGCTGTGACGTGTCGGCCTTAAAATGCAGCCTTTAAGGCTGCAGACCCTGAATTGGGATACAGCCAACATGTTTTGTCCAAGTTGTGGAAAAAAGTTGGTAGAGCAGTCACCAAACTTCCGAACAGAACAACTTCCGGTTCAAAAGGCTACCGGATCCATCATCCAATCAGTGATGCCTGTTGTTGCAGCATTGGTACCTACCTCTTCCGGTTTGGTTTTTGTTTTTGCGCTTTTCAATTTGTTTTTGCGTTAAGTGAATTTGTTTTTGCGCTTTTCAATTTGTTTTTGCGTTAAGTGATTTGTTGTTGCGCTTTTCAATTTGTTTTTGCGTTAAGTGATTTGTTTTTGCGCTTTTCAATTTGTTTTTGCGTTAAGTGATTTGTTGTTGCGCTTTTCAATTTGTTTTTGCGTTAAGTGATTTGTTTTTGCGCTTTTCAATTTGTTTTTGCGCTTTTCAATTTGTTGTGCGTTTTGTGATTTGTTTTTGTGGTTTGCACTTCAGGGCCACCGTAGTATAGTGTGAATAAAACAGTGGCGTTTACTACAGGAAGAAACGGTAAAAACGGCGTTTTTTATGGAGAGCGCTAGCAAACACGCTTTGCTTGTGAGTGAAAAAAGAAAAAACACTCCTTCCCTATTGGTGGAAAAATGTACCATGTCGACCAATCAAAAAATGATACGGCAACATGTGGTATTTGGTTGTTGGGAAAAGAGAGCGAGTGAGCGAAAAAGAGAGAGAGAGTTTTGATACGTGAGAGATTTGTGATGTTTATCATGTTTGGAGTCTCAAGTTAGTGTGTTGTCTTGTGTAGTTAGTGTGTAGTCGTTGTTTTGTTTTGTGTCAGTTCTACTAGTGAATGTCACAGTTGCTGCAAAAAAGCCACCAAAGGCAGATTGCAGTGTAAACGCTGAGTGACACACCTGCTGTCAGACCTGCAGGTTTATCCCTGTGCTGTTCTCATCTGTTATAGTGGACACAAACTATTTTTGGAGTTGCATAAATAATTTGTGTGCCTTCTTATTTGATGCAGCACACCTGATTGTTCTGGAAATAGTTTTGAATGGTTATATAAAAAACGTCTGAGCCTTGGCTGCATTTTTAGGTAAATAGTACCATGTAACTTTGTTGTTTGCAAAACTTGTTCATATTTTTTAAAAATGTCCAATTTCTATTTGCATTTCAAGTTATGAAAATGATACGTTAAACATGCTTGTGGTTTTTACAGTCAAAAATATCACTTTCTACTTGTATTTTAAATTTTGTCTCAATTTAGATAAATTGTACTGAGGTGATGCAAATTGAAACATGCATTCTTTTTTTTTTTGGCGGGGGATGCTGTGCTGGAAAAGCTTAAAAAGGGACCTTGAAAGTGCTTGAATTTGACCTTGAAAAAAGCGTACAAACCCTGCTAAAAGCACCAAAGTTTAATTATACAATCTTTAAGGGGTGTCCATGTAGAAAGATGCAAGCAGCAATGCGTGGAGAAAAAAAAAGACATTTTTGATAAAAGGTGAAACATATTCAAGAGCCTAAAAGTGGAAGTCCAGTTTTCTTAAATTCAAGCACTAAACTAAAATGGATGACTGAGGAACCTACGCAGACTTCTACAGATTGAAGCGAAAGCCAATAAAAGTGAAGGATACTGCTCAGTGAAATATGACATATTAGATGGTTTCCTAAGAAACCAAAGCCAAGATTGTCCACTAATGACCAACCTTCAGCCACAATATAAATGGTACAATATACAATTTACAATATATGCAATGAGCGTACATGCCCCTAAGTACACCCACAGAAGAAATGTTACCCGGCATGGAGAGTACATAATCCAGCACACAACCGAGCAATCAGCAGGACTAGTGTGGTTACATGTACATGAACACGCACAGTAACCTGAAAAATACCTTTCAGCTGTGTGATGGGCCCATAGAGGGAAATACATAAATATATGTTACTCTGTCATATATGATGATGGAAAAGCTCTATTCTCTTTTCTGTAGCTGCCGTGGAAGCTTTTTTATGCCCTGCATCATCCACAATCCCCTGGGTCGTATTACAGATGACTTATCAACAAATGCGCTGGCTTAAAAACAAATGTCCTCACACTTTTTTGGTCATATTTACATTTATTTTTCAATAAGCACTTGTGAAATGCACAAAAAGTACCTGACCTTTGATTATGTAAACAAACATCATGAAAGACAAATTAGTATTTTTTTATTTATTCTGATTATTTTAACAGCATTTACTGACTCTCCTAACCTTCATAAAAACATAAAGAGCAGAAAGGAGAGGAGTGCGTCAGCTTCCTACTAGAACATCTTTACTTTATCCAAGTATGGTTGGTTGACTGGACGAATATATCCGTTTAGTGCTCCAGGACCTCAAAAATTTATCTCTGTCAATGAGCTTCTAAAGTGCAGTTGTGGAGAAGCGCCACAAGGTGGAGCCTCCTTGTGGCTGAGATTTGTACACAGACATTGCTAGTTGTTGGGTTGCCAGTGGCTGCCAAAGCCCACACGGAACAGAAAGCTTCTTAAGACAGTAAATAAACCCAAAGTGTTCTGGGGTTAGGGTTAGGTTTCTACTTGAGGTGAATTTTAGGGTTCAGTTTTACCCCAAACATGAAAGACGATTGTTTAATTTAACACAACAGCAGGGTTCGGTTCAAATTTGAAAACCGAGGCCATAAATGTGACAGGGATCAATGGTTTTCATAAATCGAGTAAATATATAGTATATATCTCAGAAATAGAAATAAAAATAGAATAAAAACAAAACAGGCACAACAGAGGTGATGAATTCAAAGTCAGCTTGAACACAAGGAATAAGGGGCTACACTCCTGGTTCCTCCGAGTCCCATCATGTCTTGCTGCCACTGGCTTGGTGAACATCTGTTACCACGGTGGCCACAGCTGAGAGAGGTGTGGAGTACACGGACGCCATGCTCTGCAGACCAGCTACCAGGCAGCGCCAGCTGAAGCGTAGCGCTTTCCCCACATTCTGCACCAGACCAGAGAAGAAGAACATTAGTGCTTTAATTTTAGTTTTTCTGTACCCACCAAGGGCATTAAGGTCAATTACAACTAGATTAAAAACTATCTTGTAATATACAGGAAATGTCTCTAGCATTGGTCTTTGTCAGCTTGGGCAGTTTTGGGTTTTTTTTAAGCCACAGCTTGCCGTTGTAGAAGTTGTATAATGAGTAATACTAGTTTATGGTCATTTCCTGTTTCGTTGTACTCGTTATGCTAATGCAGATGTATATTGTTCATCAGCAAACACATGCAAAAGACCACCACGAGGGTAAAAGTTGCACCTTTTTTTTTAAATGTGTTGCCTACTGAAGCAAAATTTAGGAAGTGCTGAACCAAATATGTAAACAAAGAAACGACTGATTTATCAAGTGAGCCATTTATTTCATATTTACCCAGCACAACAAAGGCTCATTTGTTGTATTGGGTAAATACTAAAGGTGGTGGCTTTGTGACCTGTAGATTAGAATAGAGTTTATATATTTGAAATATGGATTTTATTGCAGGACTGACCAGCTACATGACGACATAACAGAAGTAGTGGCTGGAAATGTTTAGAAGGAGAGAAAGATACTGAGCGAGACAATCAGATTTGATGCAGCATGTCGTTACATTTCAAGAAGGTGCATACCAGGTTAAGTTGCAAGGTTTCACAAGAGTTTACATTATAGATTTAAGACGGGGGCAAAAATCCCCTTTAACTCTGCTATTGATAGAGAAGAACAGAACAGACAAAAAAGGTTAACGTCTGGTGAGAAGAAAGGACAATGAACAAATGGGGTTAAGAAAGGGAAGGGTGTGGAGCATAAGAACAGAAAGCTACTCTGTTCCAGTTTTAGTATCAACTCTTCAGTTATTACCAAACAACCTCAGCTCCGTAAACCATCACCATACTGAGTCGTTGTCTATTATTATTTGACTGACAGACCACAGACCTACAGATTTATAAAAGAAGAACTTCATGGTAGCTGATGAGATATTGTCAAGTTATTTCTCTGCTTAACACTGGTAGTTCTATTCCTATAGATGTCCATTACTTTATATTACAATGAAAAATTTGCCCCTAGTTAGTGAAAATGTTGAGGTTCAGAGGGTAAAATATTTTCCACAATATTTGAGATATATACATTTATAAATTTATTGAAATTTTGTGGTGGTGCTGGGATGTCAACTTTCTGCTTTATTGTCTGCAAAATATAACAAACTTTCAGTTCAATTCAGTTTTATTCACATAGTGCCAAATCACAACAATTGTTGCCTGAAGGCACTTTATATTGTAAGATAAAGACCCTAAAATAATACAGAGAAAAGCCCAAAATCAGATGACCCCCTATGAGCAAGCACTTGTCAACAGTGGGAAGGAAAAACTCCCTTTTAACAGTAAGAAACTTTAATTACACTGCTCATTGCAGCTTAACTAAGGGAGGATTCAGGCTCACTTGACCCAGCCCTAACTATATACTTTAGCAAAAAGTAAAGTTTTAATCCAAATAATAAAAGCAGATAGTGTTTGTCTCCCGAATCTAAACTTGAAGATGGTTTCACAGAAGAGGGGCCTGAAAGCTGAAGGCTCTACTTTTAAATGCTCTACAAAGAACAAGTAAGCCTGCAGTCAGAGAGCAAAGTGCTCTATTTTGGTGATATCATGCTATGAGGTCATTAAGAGAAGATGGTGATTATTGAAGACCTATGAAGTATGTGAGGACCAGGATTTTGAACAGTAGTCTCAGTGCAGCATTTTGGATCTGTTGATGGCTTCTCTGATGTTTTGGGACATCCCGATAATAACGAATTACAGCAGTCTAGCCTAGAAGTAATAAATGCTTGAACTAGTTCTTTACCACCAAGAGGCAACATTTAACTTGTGAGATGTTTCCAGACATTAACAGTAACATTCTTTAATATTGGTGAAAAATTTCTTTTT
Source organism: Oreochromis aureus (assembly GCF_013358895.1). Taxonomy (NCBI): domain Eukaryota; kingdom Metazoa; phylum Chordata; class Actinopteri; order Cichliformes; family Cichlidae; genus Oreochromis; species Oreochromis aureus. The sequence goes on along the minus strand of NC_052963.1, from coordinate 26,037,159 downwards.
AGCCTTACTCAAAGCCAGTGTAAAACACAGATAACCTCTGAGTTTGGCAACTAAAGCGGAAGTGCTTTAGACCTGCATTCTGCATGGTGGCCACTAGGGGGTAACCACTGTGGTTGCAAAAAGATTTAGAATAGAATGCCTTTATTGTCACTATACAGATGTACAATGAGATACAGAGCATCTCCTACACAGTGCAAACATGTGGGAGAATAAAGGTGGTGAGATGCACAGTTTCTGTAGCTCTATATACATATGAACAGTATTTAGAAAAGAAAAAAAAATTATAAAATGTATTTTTTTCCTTTTGCATTTTGTCAATTTTGGTCATTCAAAGAATCAGAAAGGAGGATTTTCCAGGATATGCTCACTGACTGTAATGTCATGATTACAAAGTGGTAATAAATGAAAGTACAGCCTGGCCCAACTTCAACTCCTTTTGATGGTTTTGGTAAATTTTGGAGAGCTTTAGACTCTTTTTAAATAAATAAAGTGGATGTGAAAATAATGAATCTAATGACTGGTTGTGGTCCTCTGCTTCAGTGTGGACTCGATAGTGTTATTTATCATTTCAGCTCTTCATTCTGAGGCTGAATGAAGGTATTTGTGATAGTAAAAGTTCTGTTTTTATGACTTCCATGTTTGTCTGTTCTCAGAGGGATACAATCATCACAACACATTATTTTGGGGGCCAAAGGCCAGAACTGTGTAGTGGTGCTGAAGAGTCAATAATTAACTGCAGAAAGCTGAGACTGAATACCTTTGCACTGCAGGCAAACAACTACATGTGTGGTTACTGCCTAACCTACTTTGTATGATGTCATGTTTTATATAAAATCATGACACCCTCTACAGTTGGTTTAGTAATTATTAAGTGAAGTGTGGCATAAAAAAAAAAAACCCTGTTTCTGTATACCTGAATCACAGACGAGTCAGTTTGTCGCTCATTTTTATTAAGTATCAATTTCTTAAATGTTAATCTTTAATTTTATTTATTTTTATTTGTACCAGACATTTATTCATTTAAATTCAATTTATTTTGCGTATTCTTATTTATTTTATTTATATAGTACACAGTAGTGTGTACATGTTTTGAGCCACCCTTCATTTCTTTATATTTTACTAGGAAAATTGAAAATAGGTGCAGTAATTCATTGAAACATGTAAGTAACAGGAAAATGGTATAAGAAGCAGAAATGGAGTTTGTCCAATTCTAATGAGCTTCAAAGTCAATACTGGGGAGGCCAATCAATCACTGACAGTGTGTTTATCTATCCAGGCATGCTGTTACTGCATTGCCAGTGTGTTCGGGATCATGGTCATGTTGAAAAATGAAGGTGTTGCCAATCAGATGCTTTCCAGATGGTACTGCATGGTGGATCAAAGTCTGATACTAATACTAGCTCAAGAGTTCATAATTCCGTCAATTTAGACAAAACCACTCTGCCACCACTGTCTGAAATGCATTCCCAAACCATGATAGCATAACATAGCAGTCATTTTTAAACTTGGCATTTAATATAATACAATTTTATTCCTCTTTTAATCAGGTATTGAATAATATTTTTGTTCATTTCCTTATTTATATATTTATTTAAAGATACATATTTGTTTTGTTTTTTTCCTTTTCTTTTTTGTTTTGTTTAAAAGAAGTGATTTAATGAAATTTCAGTTACAATAATACATGTTTTTAATTTTAAATATATATGAAACCTTTACCAGTTTTGTAACCTAACTCATTTAACTACCTATATCTGGTGAGCTGTTATCAATTTTTATTTCTGTATTTTATTAAATTAGATTGTTTATTTACGTCATTATGCATCATGTTTTTATTTCTATGTAAACTATATGAACTATATGTATTTTCTGAATGTAACTGAACTTGAATGTATTTATTATAGTCTTTAACAGTCTGTTCTAAGCCATGATTTCATCAACATGCCACTGCTGGTCAGCTGTAGAGGGATCTTTCGTACACAAGTCAAAGGTCATAACTTCTTACCTTCCTGTACTTCTTGCATGTATTTTTCCTTTTCTTCTTCCTCGCCTCCTTCCTCCTCTTTTTCTCCTCTGCAGTCTCCTCTCTCTCCTCATCGTCCTCAATCAGAGGTTCATATTTATCTGGCAGGACGCTGAAATAAACCTCCTTGCTGGTTTTGTGCAGCTTTCTCCCCACTGAAGAAGCGCAGTCTTCCTCCTCCCTCTCCTGTGCTCCCATCCCTTCCTCACTGTCGTCTGACTTTCTTCTCCTGCTTTCGAGCAGGGAGACCTTTGGAGCAAGGAGGAGTCAAACTTTATTAGTGGCCCCAAGCTCAGCGCAGACAGGAAACTCTGAGCTTTGACATAAAATCAGGATTAGAAGAAGAATGTGGAGGTTCCTCAGTTTTGAGGCTGAAGTTATCTGAAGTTTTGCGCACAGCACGGGTTCCTCCCCCTGTTTGCTTATCTGCTGTTTGTTTTAGGTCAACAAACCAAAAAAAGGAAAAAAAACCAAGAAAAACGGATGAAAGTGTAGCATGGCTGAGAGGCAGATTTCTAAATGGGAAAATACTGGAAACACTGACTTTAGTGAGTTTTATTTTAAGCAATTAAGTAAATAAATAATAGGAAGGAAAAGGAAGGAAGCTCAAACAGCTGAGCGAACTTCAGTCATTAGTTTGAAAAATATGAACATTTCCACTTTATCTCAAAAGGAGATAAACGTTTTTTTTACTCAATTTGAGCACTCGAAGTGCTTTATAGTAATCTCGGACAAAACAACTTGAACTGGAACTGAAGTCTTAAAGGGAAAAAAAGGCAGATGTACTCAAACATTCATGAAGAACAAGCCCTCCTAGGATACATGGACATCACTGTGCACTCTGAAAACCTTTAGCTTGGATCTAAGGAGCTTGGAAAGAAAATCATCTGGACTTCTTTACGTTTCTTGAAGATGTTCATGTTTACTTTTCTGTCTTATTTTTACATTGGGCTATAAAGTTTCAGTGATTATAAGTTAACCAATTCAAAATTTTGAGTTGGTTTCTAATCGATGCCAGCAATAAGCTATAGTCCAAATGATGGCACAGAATTTATCTTGTATTGTTTGTTATGGTACCATATGTATATGCTATATTGACTCTTTTCTGTTCTTTTTGAGTTACCTGGCTGCCGCTCCAGTCCTTCCTTTTTTGAGTAAAAGAGGAGGCTGAGGGTGGAGCTGGTTTAAATGCAGAGGCCAATAAAATGGACTTAACCATCTGTTGTGACCATGCAGGGGGGAATAAGGTCATTCTTGTATTATGATTAGCTATTATCTCTGTAGTTTTCACCTTTGGTGTATACAATAGTTCATTCACTTGCTATATAACTGGAGCTGTCTCTCATTTAGGCAGGGCAGTTTGCAGAGTTATGGTTTGTGAAGTGGGTTTTAAGTAGAAGTTCTTAAGTTGCCCTCTTCTGTGGGCCCACTTGGTTCCCAAAATAGCTCATTTTTGTCATTCAGAATTTTTGTAATAATTTTTTCCTTTTTGCAGAATAATAAAACCCATTTTTTGAAGATTACACCTGTGCCTGTATATTCTTTGCTGCTTGGTCCCTGATACACTGTATGTTGTGTTTCATGACTGACTTTTTTCTTGCATAGTGTATACTGAATGTGACATATTGTGGTTAATTAGGTGAGTAAGTCTGATACAGGTGAGAACGTGAGTGTGAATGGTTGTCTCTCTCTCTCTCTGTTAGCCCTGCATCAGTTTGGCGACCTGTCCAGGCCTCTTGCTCTGTGGTAGCTGGGATAGACTTAGGCTCCCCAGTGACCCTGATAAGGATAAGCGGAAGAGAATAAATGAATGGAAGTTTGATATTTATCTAATCAACTGCATATAATTATTTTTTGTTACATCTTGGATTAAACATCATGCACATCTTTCCTTCTATATGTTGCCAGGTTTGTAGAGATATCATCCTTTATTTACTTGTTCTTGTAAGTTTCCTTTTTGTCTTTCTAGGCACTAATTTTCACATTTATGACAACACAGTGTGTATTACTCAGATTTAGTGACCTGTGTAAGACATGGTTCTGATTGGATATTACTGTCACTGGTTGTTGTCATGTGACCTGTCGCACAATGCTTTGGCATGACATGCCGTTACACACAACTCTGTGGTAACAGCTTTTAAATATTTTGGTCTTGTGTTAATATATATTAAAATATATTAAACCTGCTACATAAAGAATGGGTTGTCCCACTATGGTGTGGAAGACCAGTCTACATGGAATTTATTGCAGGTCACAGGTCAAGTACGATTTTTTGGTTTTATTCTTTTGACCTGACTTGTTGCTCTTGACATGTCTTGATTTATAACTTCACCTGGGACTCGTAGGTTTCAACAAGGAACTTTTTAGCCTTGATTCAGTATTTGATTTTGGGCTGACTTGCATATAACTGACTAACCTTGATCCAGCACAATAAACCACACAACTGGAAACACTCCGTGTGCTTTGGACATAGGGGCTGTCTCTTTAGTGCATGCAGGAGGTAGCACACATGATCTCAGTTAGACATTATACCAGTGATCTGGGGACTAATGTCTGATTTGGTTGTGATGGTACGTTTGCATTCATACATGCACCTTTGTCAAGTCTTATGTAGAAAAATCTCAGGTCTGCAGTGAATGTGTGAAAACAGCTTTCAGGATAACCTCTGACACAACAGTGAGGGTAAAACCTCACCAATGTTTCTGACACCTTGTTACTCAGGCGTTCAGGTATCCACTTATTTTTAGCATGTTCCTCTGATGTTGAAAAAAAGGATATTGATGTGAAGAGCTGTACTCACACAGAAACCCTGCGGCCCCTCATGTTTACTTTTCTGCTTTGTCTCTTTGTTGTTCCCTGGTGTGGTAATAAGTGGGGCTCTATTGAGCATCAGAGGCCCAGAGGCAGAAGACTGACAGGATTAAGGAAGAAAAACAATAATCCAACATGCCTGAGCTTAAGTCTGGAGGTGCTCTCAAGTAAGACTCTTGGCTTTTCTTAGTTTGTGGGTTTATTAACTGACAGTAATTTAAAAAAAAATACACATTTACATTTAAAATACCATATTGTACAGTCAAAAGACATAACAGAAAAAAGAACAGCTACAGTTTGCAGAAGGGATTGTAAAGCTTTCAATTCGATTTCAATTCAATTCAATTTAATTTATACATCTCAAGGCGACTGTTGTTGTGTCCACCAGAACACCCAAGGTGAAAGGTTGTCCTGGTGGAGGTTTCCTTTTCAGCTCATTTAGTGATTTAGAGATGGTTTTTATCAAATTAAGAGCATGCCTCGTGATTTTGTGAACAAGTATGCCAGTCACAGTTTAGCTGTTTTGGTTCAAGCCTTGTGTTGGTAAGTAGTGTGTAGCTCCAGAGGGCGACGGTCCAAGAGTTCATGAAGCAGCCTGAGATCTTGACGACCTTTGACCCTGCATAAGTAAAAAGAGGAAGTTAGAAAAGAAGGTGATACTTGTCACCAAAATGAGTGTGTTAACACAATGCCACAATCTTCCAAGGAGTTGATGTCCCAGCAATTTCACTGCAAGGTGAGACCATGCAATGCTCAGACAAATTGCAAAACACCCAAGAGCTACATTTCAGACTCTACAGGCCTTAGTTAGCATGTTAAATGTTTAAGTTCACGATAGTTCAATGAGAAAAAGGCTGAACAAGTGTGGCTTGTTTGGAAGGGTTGCCAGGAGAAGGTGTCTTTTCTCTAAAAAGAACATGGTAGCAGAGCTTAGGTTATCAAAGTTGCATCTGAATAAACCACAAGACTCCTGGAGAAATGTCTTTTGGACATGCAAGAGCAAAGTGGAGACATTTGACAATAGTGATTTGACATGATGAACTGGACTTGTTTTGCAGCTACAGAACCAGGTCAGTCACAGCTGATGCTTGACTGAAATTGGGTCATGTAGCAGGGCAATGATCCCAAGCACAGCTTCAAATCTACAACAGAATGGCTGAAAAATAAAAGATTCAAGATGTCGCAATGGTCTGAGTCAAAGTCTAGATCTGAATCTGATTTAAATGCTGTGGTGGGACCTTAAGAGAGCCGTGCATAGACAAATGCCCACAAGCTTCAATAACTGCATTAATCACCATTGTAAAAAGAATAGGCCGCAATCATGATTGTGTTTCTTGATAATGATGTAAGAAATTGTTAAAGTTATACAGAAAATTATTACTGCAAATTGCTGCAGCTAAAGATGGTTCTTCAAGGTATTGAATCTTCGGCTGTAAATAGTTTTTCATAGGACTGCATAGATTCCACTAGGGCACTCATTAGATTGGTATTATGATAAGAAAAAGACCCCCCAGTCAGATCATTGTAGGAAATCCCCTTTGCAAACATATTTTTATATTCAATAACCAGATGATATTTATAAATCATCATGTTAAATAATCAAGCTACAATGAGGCAGACCTAGCAGAAGGCTGTATGGGACATATTATCTATCATGACTCTGACTAGTGGCCTGCCAACTTCAAATATCTGTAACAGTAAAGTGTGCAATCTTTCATCTCCAAAAGCATCCTGTAGAAACTTTACACAGCTCGGGTGCTGCCTGTAGACTTGGGTTCTGAACAAGATGGCACTGTGTGTGTTCAAAAGATCAGCCTCCTGAGTATCATGGAACAAAGTAAAGACACATTTACAGATTCATGAAACAGACTAAAACCACAGTGTACCTACAGGAAGCTGAAATGAATCAAACTGATGGAAATCTAAAACACGAAGCCGATGATAAAACTCTAAATGACACCAATGGAAACTTGCTGAGCTCTGACCACACTCACACGGTGGCTATTTGAAATGTCATGTCACAGTGTGTTCACAAACGTGACGGCTCTTGACAGGAAGTGGCTGTCCGGTGTGTGTTTTTGTGTGTGTTTTGTGCTGCAGTGTGTGTGTGGAGTGATAACAGGAATTTGGTTTCTGTGGTTTTTATTCGCACAGCCTTTAGTTTCATATGTGTTCACTGACCTGAAACTCTGAGGCGACTGACTCTACAGGAACTGCACCTGACATTTTACTGACTGATCACTAAGATTACCGAAAGGGCCTGATCTAAAGATTTAAGTAAACTTTGAAAGCCCAAATCTTTACAAAAGGTCTCTTTTCCATACTTGATTATAAAAACAAAACAAAACAGACAAACAGAGAGAACTTTAGAGCAATTAAAAGACAGCATAGCTAACTCCAATAAAGTCCAGCTTAAAAGTCTAAAGAAGTCCTAATTCTAGTCCCATGAAAACATCACAAATCCCTAATCAGGCTAAATACCAGTAAGTCCCGAGTCAAGTCCCAAAGACACAAAAAATGAATTGGTATAAAATAAGTACTTGAATGAGGGTAGCGGTCCTGCTACATTACTGTTTGATTTGGAGAAGTAAGGTTTAAAAGCTGAATTGTTAATTCTGAAAAAACAAGTCAAACAAACTGCAGTCATCAATGTTAAAGCCCCATGTTTTAATCAACCCATTCATCCACCCTCATATCTTATTATGCCAACAACTGAACTGGTTGTTCTGTTTGAACTGATTAGTGTAATTCCAGAATATAAAGAATCACATTATCAGCATATAGCAATAGCTTAAGATGATCAGTCTTTTTAATGTACTTATCTAACCAATAATATGTCTTGCTGTGCAGTTTATTTTACTAAGAGACCATCCAGAAATGTCCCAGTTGTGATGAGTAAAGTAACATTCAAATAGATTTTAACACTTAGTGGATATCTGCGTATGTGTTTTGCTAGCATAAGCTAATAACGTATGACTCCATTTTCCTTAATGGGATCATAGGGTTCCCAATATGTTAAAGCTGGGATTTAAAAGTTGGACTTTACAAACCAGTGGCAGACAGTCATTGGTTTGTCCATAAAGTTTAGGGGAATGAAAGGACTTCCGGGTCATAGCAGCCCGTTTCAGTGACTCGGATATACTAAAAGGGCCACTACAGCTATTATGACCCTTCTGATTTAAATAATAAAAATCTCAGCACAGACTTTTTGTTCCTTACATTTGTGTTGGGCAAAGAGACTGTCAGGCTAGTTGAGGTCTTGGTGCTCAGACTCAGCTTCTTCTTCCAGAGATAATAAAACTCAACACACTCAGAGAGGGACTTTGTTTGAACCTGAGGATACAAACATCATGGAGATACATAATTATTTGTCACAGACAAACAGCAATAGTAATTTACAAAATTTCCCACTTTTGGCTCACCCACTGGGGGCACTGCAGAAAGACGTTAACAGTAGTTAGTAGGAACTCACAGTTTTCTGGATGCTACTGAAGTCTTTCTGATGGAGCTGCAGAGATTTCACCAGTGACCTTTTCTCTGCTGCACTCCAGCTCACACCTACAGTATAAATAGGGATATTAATTAAAATGTGTTTGTTTTTTTTAATGTCTGTGAATTTCTGAGTATGTAGTTAGATGGAAGAACAGCTGACCCGTGTGGTGGCGGTGGTTGTTGGTTTCAGGAGCCGACAGCAGCTTCTCTACCGTCAACTGAAAGACAAAATAAAGTGATGTCATTTTAGTCATGGTAAGATTAAGTGGATTTTTATAGTCCCATTAATATTTTTGCTTTTTCAGATAGTTTTTTTGGTTTGTGGATTTTGTCTTTTTGGTGTTATTTGAGTCTATTTGGGGCTTTTTTGGTTTGTTTGTTTGTTTTCTTTTCTTTTACAGTAGCTGTTTGTGTCTTTAAGGATGTTTTTGTCTCTTTTTGGTGTCCTTGTGGTGGATTTTGTGTGTTTGTGTGTCTCTTTGTCTCCTGTTTCTTGCCTCTTTGCAGTTGGATTATGTGTCTTTGTGGTCTCTTTTTTGTCTTAGTAGCTACTTTTTGTGGCTCTCTGATGTTTTTTGTCTCTTTGTGGGGATTTTTTTTGTCGTTTTTTAGGAGCTTTATGTATCTTGTGGTTGTTTTCTGTCTTGTGGTGTGGTTTTAATTATGTATATGCGGTCAAGTTTGTGTCTTTGTGGTAGAATCTAGACTCTAGTGTCTTGTTGTATTTTGTGATTATTTCTATGACTTTGTTGACATTTTTGTGTATTTTTTGTTTCTTTGTGGTCTTCTTGTTTCTTTGCAGGGTTTCCAATTATGTTGTTTCTTGTTCTTCCTGGGGATGTTTTATTTTCACCTTTATTGTGATGTTTTTTGAAGCTTTTAGGGTTTTGTTGTGTATCTGAGCATTTTGGTTCACCTGGTACTGTAGAAAAAAAGGCCCATTTGGTAATCTTTTCATAATGTTGTATTTTTCATGTTAATATTCTAAACAACAACAACACATTTTCATGTAGCCCACACTTAAGAACCAAATAGCCAAAGAGATTTTACCAGAAAGTCTCCTTTGCACTGTGATAAGACTTGGAGGGTGAACTCTGCGCTGGCTCCACCCCCTGGGACCACGCTGGATCGAGCCATCATCAGCAGAGCTTCCACTGTTTGAAAAGTGGTTCAATTTCTAAGATTAGTTCCAAGATCATCTAAATCCAACAGCCAGATTTCTGTGTATTCTATGTGTTTGTGTACCTCTGTGCTGATTGACAGGACGCTCTAGATCATCCCATGGAGTCCACTGTAGCAGTGCATTGTGGGAGTCAGAGTGGGCATACTTTTGGTCTTGTAGCGGTGGGATCTCAGCTTGGAAGCCCCACCCTAAATTGATCTGCCTGTGATAGACAGTACCAGATTACCAGACGATCAGTCGATAGAACAATAACAAAGATCTTTTGGTAAGAAGCAAACATTACGTACGGCTTAACGATTCCTGATGTTAGTGTTCCAGGAGGAGGAAAGGCTGTCTCTTTGGCACCAAGGTCACTGGCTCCATCTGCCAGTCAGATACTAACTTTAGCGTTGTGTCATGACAATCATCCAATCATACTGCTTGATTGTTTGTTTGTTTTTCATTGACTCAGGATGAGCGTGATAGTTTTGTTTTTATAGTAACTGTTAAGTGTTTGGAGGCTGAAATGGGCTAAAATTAGATGATCATAGATTTCAGGTGCTCGTCAATGCGATTTTGTGACTTACTGTGGAGCTGAACAGTCTGCGCTCTCTGCTGCCTCCTGGTGGTAAGGGAGCAGTACAACCCTGGCCCCGCCCTCTGAGGACACAGCATGGGTGGAGGGGTGTAGTGACGGGTGCCTTTGTTAGGTGCAGAAGCAACTCTTTTTTCACCATCTTTAATGCCTTTGGCAACATCTTCCTCATCTTGCGGGCGCATCAGGCTTCGGAAGAGTGCAGTGCTTCCAGTAGCTGGAGGGAGGCGGCTGCTTCTTGTCTGACCGCCCCTACTTGCCTTTGACACATTTCGTGATTTCACTGGGACAGATACAGGCAACACCATGGTGAATGGGCGCTGAACCGATGAGGGACAGTCCTAAACAAATGTAACAAAGAAATTAATAAATAATCCATCCATAAATATTAAAGACTTACTTTCCATTGTTTTGCATGAATAGGCCACTAGGGGCAGCTTAGATGACAATAGATGGCGGTGTGGGGACCTGACTCTCTTGTCCAGATAAAATAAATAATTAGATTTCAGAATTACGACTTGGTTAACATGTTGGTATCTTTTCTATATATGATTTATAGATTTGTTTCATTTATTTTTTTAGATGTTACTGAGGACCTTTTTCAAGGATGTAGACGATCTGAAGCCACTGTGTGAACGCATGTGGCCATTTAATGCTGGCAGGCTCCTGAAGTCCCGCTTACACACCATACACAGCAGCCTATGACACACATATGGGAATCATTGACATTAAAATTTATAAATAAACATGTAAAACTATAAACATACTTATTATTGATAGGGATTGGGGTTACCTGGTGTCAAGACTCTCAGCGGTATGCTCTGTTTGCATCTAAAAATTAACAGAAGGGAAAAAAAACAACAGAATAAAGTTATGCTGACATTATTATTTATCTGCTTTCTTCATCGTTTCTACTTTTAAACTTTTTATTTTTATTAACTTTATATATTTTTTTATATAGTTAGTGTCTGTTACTTGACTGTTTTACCCATATTAGTTACAGAGATTTATTTACCTACTGTCTTCAGCAAATAGATATTTACTATACATACTTCCATATTTACTATAATCTTTAATAAAATTTAAATTAGCATAACAACATACCCAGTTCCAGTCTGCATGACTATCATCTCCTCCTTTTCCTCCTCCTTTCCCTCCTCCACACTCCTCTGTCCAGTTCAGCCCAGTAGAGAGGCTCACAGACTGGGCAGCACTCCTGACATGCTGGCCCCGTCTTGGTGTGGACAAGCTGGTCTCAGAGGTGCCAGCAGTGTGAAGCAGGCCCGTCAGGTTCTGCATCTGCTCTGTTTGGCTTGAGAGGAGGCGCTGGCTTGTCTGATGCTGGTGGTACTGACTTGGATCAGAGGTCTGATCACTGTTTATCTGGGTGTGAAAACCTGTTCTCTCTGTCCTGGGGTGCATTTGAGGACTGGGGCTGGAGACGGCTGGGGTTTGGGGGTAATGAGGACTTGGACCAGGAGTTGTGGGGCTACAGAAAGGCTGCGGAGCATTCAGGTAGCCATCCTGGAAAAACTGGGTGCTGGAGAAGTCTTCAGCCGGGTTGAGCTCTGTGGCACTCCACCCTCCCACAGAGAGCCGGTGAGGAGATGGAGCAGCTTGATGGGCTCCTGCAGATATGGAGTCCAATGCAGTGCACTGAAGCTGGGAAACGGTTGGCTCCAGGTGCCTCCAGCTGTCCTCACCTAGATTAGACGTGTCACTATGTGTGCACACACCACTGAAAAGAAGCGTTTGAGCATCGTAAGATCTATGTGTGTTCTCCAAGGAATCTCCATGTTGAGGTAAACCAGAACTGAACTGGTTCTGGTTCTGAAAATCCAGATGAGCTGAGGTTTGGTTCTGTTTTAGATCAGAAATGGAGAGAGGTTATTGATCAATCTGTGTTCAGGATGAGAGAAAATACTTCAGTTTTTGTTTTCTTACCTGGTAGGAGAAACTGTTGCCATTAAGAAGGCAGGAAAGTTCAGAGTTGGATTCACATTTGGCCCAGTCTGAATGATCTAAGTCTGGATCGGCATTCTGGCAGAAGAAGTTGTTCTGAGATGAGGAGAAGAGGTGAGGGGAGGATATCTGTGGCTGCAGTTCAGGATAAAGGGCATGCTGAGCTGGGGAGAGGAGGTGAGGGGAGGTTATCAGTGGCTGTTGTTCAGGATGAGGGGATGTCACCTGAGCATGGGGTATAAGGTGGGGGGAGGTGACAGGAGGATAAGCAAACTGAGGGGACGTCAGCTGGGGAGGAGGGAGGTGAGGGGATGGAGTCTGAGGGGAGCTTATCTGAGGCTGATGGAAGAAAGGAGAAGAGGATCCCTGCTGCTGGGGGAAGAGGTGAGGGGAGGTAACCTGAAGATGAGGAAATCAATAAATGAGTAAATTGATGAGTAGAAGTTAGTAAGATGATTTTTTTTTAACAGTAATAATTATTATCATAATAAGGAAAAAAAATAAAAATGATGACCTTGGCGTGTGGAGGATTTCCATGGTTCCTGAATGAGTGGGGGGAGGAGAGGGAAGGTGGGGTCTGGGAGGGGTGGTAGGTGATAGGAGGGGTAGATGACGAAGAATATGTCCAACAGTCAGACATGATGTCATGCACATGCACACTTGTTTGACCTGAATGTGTGTGTGTTTCTGTGCATGATTGTGGTCAGTAGATGGTGCTTTATCTGGATGGCATCTTCATGAGAATCTGCAGTGATGCAAATGAAGTCTGGTTAGTGACACTCTGGGTTCTGTGGAGAGAATGAATGCGGATGTGTTCTTAGAAAAGATGAGGAAGAGGAAAAAATGCTTACTGTTTTGTGGAAAATCTCAAAAAACTGTATTAGCAAACTTTTTTGATGGCTTTTTTTCTGTCTTATTTTGAAAATATATGATAGAAGAAAAAAATTAAGATGTAATTCATTTCTTTTGCTTTTTTACATCTAGATTGTTCATTTGTCACAATATCAATTGAAAACCTTTACTGTTACAGTAGATCAGAATCGGTCTTGATAGGGGTCGTCTGCTGAGTTTGAAATGCAGCTATACTAATGTTCAAAAGTTTTTGGTCACAATGAAATGTTTCTGTCTTTGAAATAAATTTTGAAGTCAAATAACATTAAGTTGAAGTGATAATGAATGATTAATATGAGTTTGTGTAGGCACACAGACATACTAAAAACAGATGTGGGGCAACATCTGGTTAGCCTTTATTTAGCTGTAAAACAGTCACTGAAAACTGGGCAGTGTTCAGTTTAGTTCAAATTTAGACAAAGATTGATGTTTTTTTGTAGCCCTGATATAGCCTTGAATGTATGATTCCACCCCACAAAGCAAAAACATGAGAAAGCAACAACTCAACAACTTTTAAAGGTGAGAAGGCATTTCCTCTTTACACTAAAAAGATATCAAGAAAAGAGAAAGGCCTGCCCATCTTCTTCTTAGTAATAGACCCTTTCCACACAGTCCAATGCAGTCCTACTGTATTGCAGGTGGTCCTGGCTTACAGTTCCTGATAACTGGCTGACATGGAAGGAAGGAAGTTTATTTCTGATAAATTCTATTTTAAGTAAAGCACTCTTTGCCATATACCTTGAGCCAGTTCCTAGTATATGGGGTCTCATCCGGGATATTTAAACCAGTTGATAAGGTTAGAGCTTTTGTACTTGCCAATGGTCAACTTAGCTTGCATTTGCTGAAGCCTAAACTCATTTTAAATGTTTTTCTTGAGCGCCAAGATTGTGAGGAGTTTCACACAAGATGTTGTTGTCTTTGGATGATGACTTAAACTTGTTTTGTACCTTTGATTGATGTTAGAAGAAGGCAACATTAGTTCTCTATTTGTTTGTTTGTTTGTTTCTCTATTAGTTTGGATAAGCAATGCAAGACCTTGCAAGATTAAAGTGGTTGAGCTGTATAGGTGACCCGTCAGGATAGTTTTTTACTTTAGCAGAGCAGAAAACATGGCTAGTTGACTAAGTACCCACCAGAAGTATCCATGTAAGGTTGAGATTTGTTGTGCCTTCACCTTTGCAACTTGAAGCCGGTGGCTTATTTGTATTACTTTACACCACTAACCCACGCAAGCAGACAAATCTTTTAACACTGCAACACCTCCACAAATTCCAACAAGAAAGTCCCCAGTTCATCAACAGATTCAAAGCCCTTGTAGCTGCAAGACATCATTTTCTAAGAGTCTTTACAACAACCTGAAAATGTCCACATAATATGACCACCTTGATTTAAATTTGGTTCAAATCAGATGTACTAAACACAGCCCTAAATTTGGCCCTGAAAACATCATCAGTAGAGGTCCAGTGCTTGGTGGGTATGTACACCCATTTAGATACTCCATGAACTCATTCATCTCTCCCAGACTGGATCTAATAATTTTTTCTGGGTGATATTCTGAGGACCTCAGAAAAAAACGTGACAACTTTCTGTTTTCCAGCACAAGCCTGATTGTATAGAAGTGTATGAAAAATTTGTCTACAGCTCACTTGGTCTCTGAGCTTAGTGAACACTTTTCCAACGAGTTTATATGTCAGTCTTTAGTTTCAAGTCCACTTCATCAAGTCTTATTTTAAGTATAATCAAACTTTAAGCTCACTTTGGAAATTATGGTCCAATTAGAATTGCATGTTTCAAGTGAAAATCCTTATTTCTAACTTCTTCATTGTTATGCTGTAGGGCACGTGGGAGCATTTTAGCTGTTGCCGTCATCAGGTCACACTATAGCTTCCTAATTTTAACAAATATAGCTGTTGTTAAGAAATACTGCCTCTTCAATGGCTGAACCCCGTACAAAAAGAAAGTTAGCAGTCAGAAATAACTGTGTTTAAACACTGTTAATGTGCGTAGAAAGGCTCTGCTGACCTATACTGTGCAATGGAAGGTTTAACTAAACTCAAAGTAGACCTGTCATTACTAAGTAGACCACACGGTGCCTATATGACTAAGTGTGAATGTGTGATAACACTTCTAAGAATTCACACCCAGAGATGATTAAAATTCATCCTTTCTTAAAGTGACACCTCCAAGTTTTACATGAAGGTCAACACCAACATTTTATTTCATTCTTTTTCTTCTGTTTTCACATCTGGATTTTAGTTTATTTTGATGTTGTTGTTTTTTTCAGAAAAGATAATGAAGCCTTTTAAAACATGTAGAGTTTTAGATAGCGATAGAGAGTTTCTACCTTAACTGTATAACATATACATCGTTTAGAGCCAAAACGTCTATGCTGAAAAAGTTAATGTGACAGATGCACAACAGCAAATATTACAAACGAACAAACGGAAAGTAAAAATCAAGAAGAATGACAGGGAACATTTCATTTGAAATGCAAAAATGAGCGCTCACCTGAAACATCATCCACTCAGACTGACTGACTCTGACCGTGTGTGTGTGTATGTGTGTGTGTGTGAGTGTGTATGTGTGTGTCAGGATGTGGTCACACTCTCTTCCTCTCTCTGGTCGATTCTTCATACTCTGCGTTTCTTCCTCATGATTACGAGTTTAGAGGCCGAGGAGACCAATGCGTTCAAAGAAGGAAATGTAAGACACAAAAATATCAAATGAGAATCTTAAAGGACACAAAATATGTGAATAAATGAAGATTTTTCCATTTTAATGCTGACTGAATCAATGTGGTTAACAACTTTATTCTGTTACAACAAAGTGGGTAAAATGATTTAATAATCTCAGCAGATGTTGCTGCAGATGTTCAAAACACTTTGTTTTTTGGCAACTTTGTTGACCATGTTGGTGCTTCCTGAAACGTCCGAGTCCAGATTAAAGAAAGACGGTAAAACTGCACAGATTATTCTAATCTGAAGCTTACTTTGAGAATAATCAAGCACCCAGAACATTTATATTTATATTTTTGCATATGCAATTTTTGTTAATAATTGCATTTTTTAAATATATATATATATATATATGTATATATAGTTCTGTGTTATAAAACAAGGCCTTAGTTGTCTGTATTCTCCTGTCTACGTCTGTGTTAATTAGAGTTAAAGCACATAAAGTAAATTTTTAATTCGGGAAAATGAAGATAATAAATAAACAGAAGACTAAACTTTCGGTGGAACTGTTGTCAGGTATGTTGCAGTACAGCACGGCCGCTTTCTAAGTGAAGGACTGAGTTCAAGTCAAGTCTCAGGCAAGGCGGAAGTACATAAATCTGAACGCTTTGTATTTCCAAAATAAAAGCAGTTATTCAGCTTCTTTCTGTCAGCAATTTTTAAGTGACAGAACATCACGTATAAACACATTTATAGAAGTATTTTTAAAAGAAATTAGACTTATATTTCATAACTGTATTAATTTCCTTGCTACCCTTTTAACAATTTGTGGCAAGGCTTTTTTTCGCAGTAGGATGCAAAGTCCTTTGTCTCAGTTTTTTGTTATGTGATAAAGGTCAGTCAGATCAAAACTTTCATTTAATAAATGCATTAGTGTTAAGTGAGATGGTGTGCAGGAGTTACATTCAAGTGTCCTGTTAGTATTTCTCTTAATAAAATGTTAACCAGACATAAGTGGAATTTGTGGCAGAGCTTGTGTTCAATGCATGTCTAAACCTGTTAGACCCAATTTTATCTCCCCTATGTTATAACTGTTAACAAGTGGGTGAATTTTACCCGCGTGGCATGCCCTACTGGGAGGAGGCCCCAACATAGACCCAGGACTAGGACCCAGAGATTGTGTCTATTGGCTACCCTAGGAATGGCTCAATGAGGAGGTGACAAGAGGGAGGTCTGGACTTCCCTGCTTCTGCCCACTATCTACGACTTCAGATAAATGGAAGAAAATGGCTAGATGATTTGTCATTGTGTTATTTTAGATTTGATCTTTTATTGAAATTGTTGTTATTCATTTTCAAAAAGTGTGCATCAGTCTTAAAGCACGGCACAATGGGTGGCTCATTGTTACAACTGTTCTGTTGTAAGTTTTTCTGATGTTAATTTGTGATATTTTAATAATACATAAACATCTTTTGCAGTAGCATGTTTTATCATATTTATCATTGGTTTGTTTTCAGTGTTTTTCTTCTTTGTTGTTTGTCTGGAGTATAACATGCAATGATAATGCATAATGCAAGGTGACGCACAGTTAAGCTGCATAATTCATGACTGAATAATCTGATAAATGGTTTAAAATGTCTTTATTATTAGTTTTTGACATATTCCATTATACAGTTTTAAAATTTAGCTTAATATCTGAGTGTTCCTTAGTTTTGGTCTGCTTTTTGTTTTCTCATTTAGTCGACTAAGAAATTAGTTGCCAGG
This sequence comes from Oreochromis aureus, assembly GCF_013358895.1. Taxonomy (NCBI): domain Eukaryota; kingdom Metazoa; phylum Chordata; class Actinopteri; order Cichliformes; family Cichlidae; genus Oreochromis; species Oreochromis aureus. Next base: position 26,019,787 of record NC_052963.1, on the reverse strand, counting down.
AATGTCCCTAATATTAAGTTACGCAGGACATGCAAATTCATAACCAGTTAAATGAATTAATTTGTGATTGTGTTTTTTTTTCTTGTTGTCACAGATTTTTAAATTCTATTTAAATGTTTAACTATTGTTTTAATTTATATATTCATTTATTCAGTTATTTATTTAGTATTATTATATATCAATTATGTATTTTTAATTAGTTTTTGTTATGATTATTCGTATTGTTTGTTGCTTATTTCGTTGTTTTTGTTGTTTAAAGATAAAAACAAATATATTCTGTGACAATAAAATAAGGTGTATAAAAATCTTTGTAAGGCTTTGCGTAGTTTTACTTTGAAGGTTCGAAGCGGAAGTTGGTTGCAGTTCGTGTCCGTACCAGCAGCTCATCTCCGGTCCGGGTCTGCGGAGACCAGCAGTCGCTTTCAGTCCCGGTAAGGACGGTCTGTGAGCGGCTGTTTGTGCATGTGAAGTGACTCACAGCTGCAGCTCGTGTTTTAAAAACAGCGCGAAGAGTTGATGCGAAGCTAAAGCTAACAGCTACAGGACGTTCGTGGAAGGAGGGGTCTGTGTCGTCACACGTTACGTTGTACGTCGTGAACGTGGTGCAGTTTAAAAAGAATGATACAAAGTATCTGTTTATGTTGCTGCTTCTGGTCCTTTGTGGTTTTTGTCATTAAAGTAACTTTGTTGCCAATTTAAAAGGAAATGTCTCCAACTTATTAAAGAAAAAGGTTTAAGAGCTCCATTTCTGCCAAATAACAAGGTTCAAACCAATTGGTTCAAACAGACATATATTTCATATTCCTTTTCTGAGTAAAATATATAAAATATTAAGATATTAGTGAAATGTGACAGATGATAGCTGTTTTTAAAGCTAAGTGAGTTTTCCTTCATTTTTTTAGTTTTTTGTCCTTCCACCTTAAACGCTGACGATAATATCTATGATGGAAAAAGTACACACACAAAAAGACAAAAAATCATTTCCTGTTGCTTTTATTTTCACATTTTAGATGTTCCTGACCTCCTGACATGAATTGATGTCAGAAAGCACGATGTCACAGGTCAGAAGGACGTTTTCGCTTTTAAACCAGCTAGCCTGCTCCTGGTCCTGCTCCAGCTCCAACTTCTTCACAGACTCTGACAGTGCAGGGTTGGTTCTCCAGTCTCACTCCACCGATGTGTACCAGAACCTGGCTCTGGAGGACTGGATTGACGCCAACGTGGACCTGCAAGGGCATGGTGTCTTGCTGCTATGGAGGAATCGGCCCGCCGTTGTCATCGGGCGCCACCAGAACCCTTGGACCGAGTGCAACCTGCCGGCCATGAGGAGAGCGGGCATCCCTCTGGCTCGCAGGCGGAGCGGCGGCGGGACGGTCTTCCATGACCTGGGCAACCTCAACCTGACCTTCTTCGCCTCCAAGAAGGCGTACGACCGGCAGAGGAACCTGAAGGTGGTCACAGACGCGCTGAGGCGCCTCCGGCCTGGACTGGATGTCCAGGCCACCGACAGGTTTGACATCTTACTGAACGGACGATACAAGATCTCAGGTACGAGGCCAGAGGGTGTGAATCAAAGCACAAGAAAGCAAAAAAGGGAAGAAGATTAATTAATTACAGTAGAAATAAAAGACATACAGACTAATTATTTTGACACCCCTGGTCTACTGTAATCAAAACTTCATTGACAGCACCCACTGGTGGTGGCAGGGTTTTAAAAATACAGTAAAGAAATATGGTTATTACAGTGTAGAGAGCTGGAGGGTCTAAAGTCTTCATGTTTGCCTGATGAGCAATAAATAAAGATTACTGTATGCCTTCATATTTTTTTCAATATCTGTTTTTAAATGTTGTTTTAATATATTTTTCTTTACCTGCTCTCAGACTATTAAACACACCGACTCTGCAGCTGGATGAATAAAAACTAAAAGTTTCCATGTTTCTGATTGGTCACATGCTGCTAGCTCTGCCTCTTTCATAGCAAATTCAGAATCCAGAATTGTTACTGTTTGTGTTACAGTTCATGTTTGTTGCCTATTCTGTGTTTATTTTTGTGTAGCTTTGATGTTTACATTCATGTTTCTGTTGTTTACTATGAGTGTTTGTTAGCAGGTCATCATTGTTTACATTGTTTATGTGTTATTTTGTTGTTTACTTTCAGGCACCGCATCCAGACTGAGCAGGAAGTCGTCGTACCATCACTGCACGCTGCTTCATTCTGCCGATCGCTCCACCCTCTCCTCCGTGCTCTGCCCTTCCTGCCCCGGCATCCAAAGCAATGCCACTCCCAGCGTCCCCTCGCCTGTTGCCAACCTCCTAGATCATGCCCCCTCCCTGCAATGGGAGGAGCTCCTGGGCGCTCTGGTCCAGCAGTATAACACAGGTACAGTCTTCCTGCACCCCAAAGGATACGCTCTGTCTGTATTCAAACGTTTCTGCTTCATTTGTTTTTATCTTGTTTCAGAGTTTGACCTCCACTCTGCGTTGACCGTCATAGACCCAACTAATGAGTCCATGTTTCCTGGTGTGGGTGAGATGGAGGTGGAGCTGCGGAGCTGGGACTGGACATTTGGGAAGACGCCTAAGTTCACCATGGAGACGCAGCTGGAGCTGACGAATGAGCAGCCGCCTGCTTGCTGCTCTGCTCGCTTGCAAATGGAGGTGAAGAACGGGCGAATCGAGAGCTGCCACTTGGACATCCCGGTGGACTGGCTCCCTGTGCGGCTGAGCGGCGAGCTAAGCAGTGTGCTGATTGGGGAGAGGTTCTGTCCACATCGAGCCGCCGCTGCCTTCAGCGCACTGATGCGCTCGGAGAGCGGGGCAACGCACACACGACTGCACCGCCTGTGTGACGCCATGCTCACTGTGATGGGCTGAGACGAGGCAAACATCAAGCACAAGTTAGATGCTGCCCCCTGCAGGCTGCACGCCACATTACAGCCAGTTAAAACCTTAGAAATGGAGATGTCTGTATGTCTGATGGGCAGATCATCTGAGCAATAAACTGATCGATCAATAAAGGAAATGATCGTCACAGCTAAAAGAGGTTTCCCTGGAACAGACATTTACGGACATGAGTTTTCATTTTTTTTACCCTCTCGAGTGATCAGAGCTGCTTTTTCACTTCATTTGAAATGCTTGAAAGGAGCTGCTGTGATTTAGTCACAGCAGCTGTGAAAACTGTTCATGAAAATTCACACAGGTTATTATTATTTTCTGTATTTTATTTGGTAAAATACAAGACTCATAAGTTATCATCGCCTTCATTTCTCTCATCAGCTAATGCTTTTTTCTTTATAAATGCATAAAACTACATTTGAAAAGGTTTTCATACAGCAAAACAAGATCTACAAGAGGCCTTTTAACATTTAACTTTAACATAACTTTAGTATTTAACATCTAAATATTTAGATGAAAACACATTTGTTTTAGGAAATTCACAAAAACAATAAATCATACAGTTTTTAAGCACACAAATCAAAACATACAGGTAAAAATGAATTTACTGTAACCTTCTCCTTTAACTTTAATTATTTAATTATTATTATTTTATTAAGTAATTATTAACCAGACAATTTTAAAGGTGGAAACGTTAAACTTAAACTGTAAACTGCAGATTTACAGTTGACCAATCATGCAGAATGTACTGTAAAATAACACTTAACTCTCCCGATAAATGTGCCAGCACTATTATCGTATATATTCATTTTCTTAAATAAATATTTAAATGTAAGTTGATGTGTATACTGTCGGGTAAAAATCAGCCTAAAACACCATATCATTGCATATATTTGAACCAATATCAATTCAAGCACAAAAATATGCTCAGACTTTCAAAATAAAAATCTGTGGGACATAGTTAATAATGATGAAAAGCATGTGGCTGAAGGAAACGAATGCATCATCAATAATACAGTTTTATTGTAAGCTATCAGACCGAAGGCGTACAACGCATGCGCAAAAGTACCGATTCAGCCATGCGTGCTGACCAATGACTGGAGGGGAATATAACAGGAGGTGTCACTCTGACAATTTCTCCGTGAACAGACAGTCACGTGATATCATTATTTAGGAGAGAAGCAGGTATTAAATAAAATAATAAGATAAGCAATGGAAACTGATAACAGATAATAGCGTAATTAAATATTTGTTGTATGGAGAGGAATGGCATTTATACATCACTTTTATTCGCCACTTTAAGTATTTAGACTTCTTGAAATTTTCCAACTTTGATAGTAAAAGTTAATAAAATCATCAACTGTGGAAAATAAGATAAGATAAGATAACCTTTATTAGTCCCACGCGTGGGAAATTTGTTTTGTCACAGCAGGAAAACCCAAACTCTTGTGGATGTGTCACTAGGGTGACCATATTTTGATTTCCAAAAAAGAGGACACAAGAGGACAAGCCCAGTCATGAAGAACTTACTGTTTGCTTAAAGAAAACTTTAACCTATTTAAACGATGCCTTCTCTATGCTGGTAATAAAGGGTGAAATAAAAAATGTCAACAAGTGCAGTACAAGAGGACGGTTGGTCACCCTAGGACAGGGGTCGGCAACCTGCGGCTCCGGATCCGCATGCGGCTCTTTAGTCCTTATACTGCGGCTCCGCGTGGTTTGGGCAAATAAATTAGAAGTATTTAGCTGAAGTGTATTTTATTTATGTTAGTTCTTTTTAACTCGTAGTTCTAAATTGGAAGATTATTGTGATAAAAAAATTATATTCTGTTATTTTTTCATCGCTCAAAATAAGAGTCACACTCGCGGAAGCCGGTAACCGCCGAAACCCCATGCATTTATCGAGACTTTCAACCCCAGGTAGGCCAATTATGGATCTTCGGATCCACATTATGTCAGCAGCTGTTCTCCACCGTGAACTATGTTAAAGACAAACACCGCTCACGCCTGACAGATGACAGCTTACAGTCCTGCGTAAACTGACTTCGTATACCCCCCGATTTGCGGACTCTGTGCGCAGAGGTTCAGGAGCAGAAGTCCCATTGTAAACAAATCACGGCAGACCCGACGATGTTTCCATGAGCATGCTTTTGAGCATCTCTTTATTGAGCACTTTTCACACACGGTTGCTGTACGCATACAGCCGGCTGTAGCTTTTCAGCTCACAGCCCGACATACACCACCAACAACACAATAGCACAGATAGCGCAGACGTAAAGGCAGCGAGGCGTGATTGCGGGTGTCGCTCAGGTGCGTCCGCCTCCCCTGCAGCGGCGCTTAAACCACGCCCCGCCGCACGCATTAACCAGGTAAAATACATATTTAGGCAGAATTTTGCAAATATCTATTTTTCATTTTTCAGCAGCATAGTGCTTTTTTCCAATTATTTTTTAAGAGTCAGGTCAAGGCTCCAACAGCCCAAAGGCGATATAAGGGTGGCGGCTCACAACAGTTTTTGTTTGCTACATGGATCATTTTAGTTCAGCTGGGTGTCTTTCCTTTTGTTATATTTCTTTAAGAGTTCAAAATGTGTTGATTACATAAATATAATTTAATTTTCTCTGTAGCACTTCATGGATTTCATAAGCAGCACACCTTAGTTGTTCACACAAAGCATAAAGATAAAAAACAATATATACAGTGTTATCTTCATTTTAGATGTCAAAAAGTATTTGCGGCTCCCAGTGTTTTCTTTTGCGTGGAAACCGGGTCCAAATGACTCTTTGGGTGTAAAAGGTTGCAGACCCCTGCCCTAGGATGTATGGCATTAGAGGTGGAGGAGGAGCGGAGTGGGCCCTCCTCGCGGCCCGTAGGAGATCTTTGCCCGCTATGAGCCGTCGTGTGCGTCGGCCAACATAGAGGAAAGTAAGCGGAGAACTGCAGCTTCAAGATGGGGAAGAAACAGAAGAAATCCGGAGAGGACAGGTAGGGAGAGCACTGGCTACCGATAAACATCACCGGTCCGCACTGACACCGAGCCCCAATGGGGCTCTCCCGGCCCGTGAACACCCCCAGTCCGGCCCGTTTTCCCGCTGCTTACACTGTTAGCTTAGCGGCTAGCCGTGCTAGCGGATGCTAACCACGAGTCTATGAGGGAGTGAGGCAGCGAAGGTTTAAAGCCTGAATGTGGCTTAAGGAGAATTACAGAACAGCAGGCGGGCTGACACGGGCGAATCCGGGTTACCCTGGGCCTGGGTGGGCCTCCCGCCGCCAGATGCGGGGCTCACGGGAGCCACATGTGTCCGCGTTAGCCGCCTCAGAGCCGGCTGTTCTCAGAGGCGGCCTGCAGTTGCTGTAACGGAGACACATCACCTGTGAGCAAAGACCTGCTCGGTGACGCAAGCCTGGCTGACTCACCTGAGCCGCTGCGGTCACGGCTATCCCCAGGTACAGCACAGATGTGCTGCTCCTTTATTAACGAGTAAGCTCTAAAACATGATTACAGTAAATATAAACAGAGCAGGCAGGTACAGACACGCCACAGTCTGGGAGCGATCACCTGCTCGTGAAAGGAAGGTTTGATCGGGTTTTGGTACGCTGATGAACCCGATCACCTAATCTTTCATTTATAATCAATATTAATAATACACTAATAATAGTCGAGAGGCTTCAAACTGGTTTTAACCCTCCACGGACACCGTTTCGCTCGTGAAACGCTCTGATCAGATAAAAAGGCTCAGGGACGCAAACTCACACTAATTAGCTGAAATTAACATTTAACTTAAATATAGATATAACAGGAGTGATGATACAAACACTGACGTCACAGAGAGAGTATGAAACTCCTGCCAGATGTTGGGCTTTAATATTATTGTTTTCTGTGAGTTAAAGCTTATTGGGATAGTAATGCAGTTTCTAGCAAAAACTTACATTAGATTCATTTGTAGTTTCTTGTCTGCTGATTTTTACTGTCTGTTTGTGTTTTTGAACTTACACTTCTCGTTACACCTTTTCAGGTTTTATGTTTATTTTTTGTGTCGTTTTATTTTTTTGTGTTTCATCTTTGTTTATGACTCTTTACTCGCTATTTGTGCACGTTACCATTATTTTTTTTATACTTCATTTTTTTCTATTTTTTCCTTAAAGTTTCCTGTCATAACTTTTTCCAGGGGTTTTTGTTGCTTTTTAAACTTTGCATTTAACGTTTGGTTGCTTTGTATTTTTGTTTCCTTTTTTTGTACTTTTTTGTGTCATTTGTGCATCTTTTTCTGCACAGTGTCTCTTTACGAACTCACTTCTAAGGTTTTCCCTCACAACATATTAACAGTCCCTGTGTGCAGCTTTTTTTGAGGCCTACTCGGTAATCCAAATGTGCCTCCAGCTCACTTTGTAGATGAATTTAAACTTTGAAAGTTTGATCTAAAATGCCAGAAAATCTCAGATGTAATTGATAAATCAGCGGTTTGTTTTTGCCATACTTCATCTTGAGTCTTGGTTTCACAGAGCAGATTAGATGCCTTCCTTTGTGAGTCTGAAACCAGATGATATTTGATTTACAGTGACGTGAGGGAACGTAATCCGTGGTTACAGCACTGCTGTCCCGCTGTGCTCGCTGTGCCTCAGAGGGCTGATGGGAAATGAAAGGAAGTGAGGAGTCAGCAGCTCTTCACATTCACATTCTTCTGGCACAAAGAGAAACAGAGTCTGACTCGGTCTCCTCTCGCAGCCCGTGTTCTCAGTGTCTGACCAGGTTTTAGTCGGGTGTCACTCTCATACTCTGATCGACTGTTTTTCGAATCTGTGCTCAGTGCCAAAGATGACATCGACGCTCTGGCGGCGGAGATCGAAGGAGCCGGAGCTTCCAAAGAGCCAAAGGGAAAGAAGAAGAAGAAAGCAGGGAAGAAAGAGGACTTCGAGTGAGACATTCTTCTTTCAGATAGTTTTTATTTTAATCAAGTTTATTGCTTTGAAATTTCCTAAAGCAGTTTTTTTTACTCCTCTTGCAGTGAGGACGACATCATGAAGGAGCTCGAGGAGTTATCGCTCGAGACCACAGGAGGAAAGGGGAAGGTAAACGCATCCGAGGGGCACTTCAGCTCAAAAATGATTTTTTAGTCAGAGACATTGAAAATTTGTTCTTATACAAAGAATCTCTCTGTGTGCAGAAAACAGACATCACAGAAGAAGTGGAGAGTTTCGAGCCTCCTAAACCGGAGAAGAAGAAGACCAGAAAGGGAAAGAAGGGCGGAGCTAGCCCCGAAGATGAGGAGGGTGATGATGCTGAAGGCCATGTTGATGGAGAAAGGAACGGCGAACAAAAGGAGAAGAAGAAGGTGAAATAATGAACATAAACCTCATATCATAGAAATAAGAGCGCAGACTCTTAGAAGTGTCTAAATTTCTATTCTTTGCTCCTCCAGGCACCACCTCCTACTCCTGCATCAGAATCCGACGATGACAGCAGTTCTCAGTCTCGCCTGAAGACCAAAGGAGGAACGAAAGGAGGCAAAAAACCTTCAGTGTCCGACGAGGAGGAGGACCAGGACCAGGACAAAGGTATGAGGAAAGGAGAAGGAGGCAGCGTTGGAAAGGATGACTCCGAAGACGACGAGGAGTTCACCTCCAGGAGAGACAAGAAGAAGAAGAAAGGGAAGCCTTTGAAGGCCGAGAGCGAGGACGAGGAGGAGCAGCAAGAGGACGATGGCGGCTTCAAAATCAAGACGGCGGCACAGAAGAAAGCAGAGAAGAAGGAGAGGGAGAGGAAAAAGAAGGAGGAGGAGAGGATGAAGCAGAAGAAGCAGAAGGAGAAGGAGGGCAGCGTGGAGCCAAAGAAAGAGCCAGAGAAGACGGAGTCCGCGCCTCAGCAGAATGCGCCTCCTGCAGCAGTGTTGGAAGAACAGGAAGGGGCAGAGCCAGCAGCAGAGGGTAAATTATTATCAGGAAAAACAAGAAATTGTGTGATGCCATTCAGTGTGACGTGTTTCTTCTCCTTCTGCAGAGGAGCCGGAGGGCGACAAAAAGAAGAAGGACAAGAAGAAGAAGAAAGGAGAGAAAGACAAGGATGAGGACAAGAAGAAGAAGGGACCTAGCAAGGCCACAGTGAAGGCCATGCAGGAGGCCCTGGCCAAGATGAAGGAGGTGGGGCATTGTGGGAGACGTAGTCATGGACATCATGATGTGATGGGTGCTTGATATCTGAGAATGATTAAACTGTTTTTGCAGGAGGAGGAGCGAGCCAAGAAAGAGGAGGAGGAGCGGCAGAGGAGGCTGGAGGAGCTGGAGAAGGAGAGGCTGGAAAAGGTAAAACACAAAGCTCCACCACCTCCTTCTGGTTCTTCTTCACTTTTGTCTTTCCTGTCGTCTCATCGCTAATCGCTGTGGCATCGGTTTTGCTGCCCTTGTAGGAGCGCCTGGAGCAGGAGCGCAAGGAGAAGAAGAAGCAGAAGGAGAAGGAGAGGAAGGAGCGCCTGAAGAAGGAGGGGAAGCTGCTGACGAAGGCCCAGAAGGAAGCTCGAGCTCGTGCTGAGGCCACGCTCATGTTGCTGCAGGCTCAGGGTGGGTGCTATGAGCAGGAGAGACTGGAAGGGGCGCTAAGGAGGGTTACAGAAGTATAATGCAGTCATTCCAGTACAGTCAGCGCTGTACAGCTAATATGATTCTGTGTGTGCAGGTGTTGATGTGCCATCCAGAGACAAAGAGGTGCAAAAGAAGAAGCCTGTTTATAGTGACAAGAGGAGGAAGAAGCCCGCCACCCAGACTGCTGAAGGTACAGCCGTGCTGCTCGCACCAGCCGAGAGACGCTACAGTCCTCCTGCTGGCCATATAATAAAAATAGCTTTGTCATTCCCCTTCCCAGAAACATCAGAAGTGACCTCGCCGACTTCAGAGACTCCAGAGCCAGTTGCAATGGAAACAGAGCCTGAGGCACCACCTGCAGAACCAGGTAAGAGCTGCAGGTGTGAAGTGGAGGTATCAAGGTATGTTTTATTGCACTGATCAGAAGTTAACTTGTCTCTGTTCTGTCTCTGTGTTTAGAGGTGAAACCAGATGCTGCTGTAGATAACTGGGAGGCCATTGCCAGTGACGAGGAGAAAGGTGAGAGCCTTGGTCACCTGAAATGATTAGATTCTTTCCTCTGTTTTCATATCTAATAAAGAAGGAAAATAAACACTGCAGGGAAAAAGACAGTTTCACCACCAGTCAGAGGGTCGGTGGTTCGATTCCCAGCCTTTTTAGTTTAAATATCCGTGGCAGGATATACTGAAGTCCAAACAGCAGCTCTAGCATGTGTGACTGTTGGCTTTGAGGGAACTAAATTCTTTATATGTTGCTTTTATTTCATGAATAAAAAGAAAGGAAAATGGGGCTCAGCAGGACACGACGAGAAGCAGGTACTGAATCTGTGCTGTCCAGGCAAATGCTTGTTTTAGTACCCAAAAGGCATGGCTTAGATTTGTGCTTGTTTTAGTACCAACTAGGCATGTCCCATATGTGTTTCTTAAACATCAAAGTAGGTCTAAGCTTGGTGTGTGTTAGGTGTGCCCTTTTGGTATCACAAAAGCATGTGCAAGCTGTTTTATAGTATGGATTAGGCATGTGTTAAATATGTAATGTTTTTCGGCAGCAAAAATGGTCGTACTAAAACAGGATTTTTTGGTAGAGACTTAGTATCCCCCCTTTTACTAGTGTGTGTGTGTGTGTGTGTGTGTGTGTGTGAATTTTCTTTTGGAAAGGCTAGACTAATTGTGTGTTGTTTTTTGGGGGGGGGGTTTCCTACTTATGGCTAGACTAAGCCTGTGGTGTTTTGGTACTGAATAGACTTGGAGAGAATAGTGTATACTTTTATCAGCACTTACTGATTGAGGTCTTTCTGCTCTTTACCAACTAACCAAGTACTGTTGTTTGGTACTGATTAAACTAAGGATGTACTTTTATTGGTACAAGCTAGCCTTCTTTATTTTTTTGTTTGTTTGTTTTTAGGGAGACTGAGAGTTCTTTTGTTTTTATGCACCAGGCTTGTTGGACTTAAGACTTTCAATATCAAAAACATATGGGCAAGGCCTGTGTTTTTTTTTGGCGGGGGGGGGGGGTTGCTGGCATTGACCAGTCACGTGATTGTACGGCTCGGTCTGTTTCACTATGACAACATTCATTTTAGACAAACATGTTAAACTTAAGACAAAACCGAACTTAACCGTTAAATGTTATAGCAGTAGAAATTAAAACTTCCATCTGTCACCTTTCAGAGCTGAAAAAAGTCCACATTGAGGTGAAGGAGGACATCGCTGCTCCTCCTCAGCCTGCCGCTAGTGAGGATGAAGAGGAGGAGGAAGAAGAGGATGAAGATGATGATGACGAGGAGGAAGATGAAGACGATGAGGACAGTGAGGAAGAAGCTGAAGTGGAGAAGCCAACGGTTGCAAGCCAGGGTAAGAGGAGGGCGCCGAGCGAGGATGAAAGCAGCGAGAGCGAGGACGATGATGGCAGGACGAAAGAGGAGCGACTGTACGACCGCGCCAAGAGGAGGATAGAGGTGAGAGACACTGCAAAATCAGGGGGAGTGAGAGGATCTCTCTTTATAACCATTTCTGACTGATGGGTTCTGTTTGTCTCCTTAGAAACGCAAAATGGAGAACCTGAAGAACATTGACTTGGAAACGCTGAGGGCACCAGTGGTGTGTGTGCTCGGACACGTCGACACCGGCAAGACCAAGATCCTGGACAAGGTGACGTTTACTCTCTGCTTACAGAATTTTTACCAACTGTTACTGACGATACAACGTTTACTTATTGTTGTTTGTTCTTGTTGTTTGATCTTGTTGTTTGTTCTTGTTGTTTGCGTGCAGCTCCGACACACCCACGTTCAGGATGGCGAGGCCGGAGGAATCACTCAGCAGATCGGAGCCACAAACGTTCCGAAGGAGACCATCGAGGAGCAGACAAAGATGGTTAAAAATGTATGCCATCTCACTCTGAACAATGAATAAACTGTGTTTATGGTTACTGTGTATTAACCTCTGGGATGTTTGTGCAGTTCAACAAAGAAAGCATCAAAATCCCTGGCATGCTGATCATCGACACACCTGGACACGAGTCCTTTAGGTAACGCCCGTCTCTCCTGACTTGCCTGTCTCACTCACTTGTATCTGTCTGTCGCTAACTGATCTCTCTCTCTCTGCAGTAACCTGAGGAACAGAGGCAGTTCACTGTGCGACATCGCCATCCTGGTGGTGGACATCATGCACGGCTTGGAGCCTCAGACGCTCGAGTCCATCAACCTGCTGAAGGAGAAGAAGTGTCCCTTCATCGTTGCCCTCAACAAGGTCTGCCAGCTCCACGACATCAGTCTCACCTCCTTCTTCTTCTCTTGCAAATTTTCTAAAATTTTATTTTTTATTTGTTTTTTTGCCATTACCAGATCGACCGCCTCTACGACTGGAAGAAGAGTCCAGAAACCGATGTCGTGGCTACACTAAAGAAGCAGAAGAAGAACACAAAAGACGAGTTTGACGAAAGAACTAAGGCCATCATTGTGGAGTTCGCACAACAGGTGTTGATCACTACATCTTAATTTATCAGCCAATCACAGCACAACAATGAGAAATACTTATTCATTATGGTTATTGTGCCATTTATTTCCATTCAGTTCCAGATGAGGACAGTCTAATAGCAAATTTTTCTAATGTTTCATTAAAGAGCGTGAGTTAGACAAGAAAATACATACTATACATAGTATGTATTTTGTATTTATGTGTATACTGTATATGATATCTACTTATAATTAAATATAATCAAAATGTTTTTAAAATGGGTAAAACAAAGATTTTTACTGTGTTTATTCAACAAAATAAGTTTCTCAGCAAGTTTTATTATATTATAAATTAAAAAGTTTTGAACCTGCATTATATAGTAATCTTTTTCACAGTCTGAAAGGAACAGCATGATGATAAGACTGGATGATAACATTTTGTAGTTTAGGGCACCCAGCATTGAGGCTTGAGGAACACCAAAGACGGCATCAAGCTCACTTTCCCTGAACTTTGTTTTCCGTGTGGTGTTTGTCCTCAGGGTCTTAACGCCGCCTTGTTTTATGAGAATAAGGACCCCCGTACATTTGTATCGTTGGTTCCTACCTCAGCCCACAGTGGTGATGGTATGGGAAACCTCATCGCCCTGTTGGTCGAGCTCACCCAAACAATGTTGGCCCGGCGGTTAGCGCACTGTGACGAGCTGCGAGCTCAGGTCATGGAGGTGAGTTCAATTTTATCTGTTCTCTCTACTTTTTCCATTCCTCCACCATCCAGACACAAACTCCATGTGATCTTTGTGTGTTTAGGTAAAAGCGCTGCCCGGGATGGGAACAACGATAGATGTCATCCTGATTAACGGTCGTCTGCGGGAAGGAGAGACCATCATCGTACCAGGGGTGGAAGGGCCCATCGTCACGCAGATCAGGGGGTTGTTGCTGCCACCTCCACTGAAGGAACTCAGAGTGAAGGTAAACATGTCTTAAATTTTGTTAGAGCGGCTTTTAAACATGCATCTGGCAAAGATGTAGCGGGAAGATTTTGTACTATAATGGCTCTGAGTTAAAGTACTTATGGTCTTTAAAGCAGTCAGTTCAACAAAATGACGTACTTGTATCTGTTTCATGCAGCTTCCCTCACGTGTATATGAGGGAGGTGCGCGAAGTGACTGTAGTCAATTATTGAGCAGATAACGATTTCTTTGTGTGACACTTTCCTAGACAAAGTGCTTTACATTAAAAGCATTAAAAAAGGAATTTAAGTAACATAGTCAACATTTAAAAAAAATAAAAAAATAAGGAAAAATGTCGGCTTTAGAAAGATTTGTGGTTCGACTGAGTCATTTTTATGAAGGGCCTACTTTGTCCTTATTTGATTTATTCCTCAGATTTATGACTTTTTATTTTTATTTCTTTGTTTTCATTGACCAGTACAAACCATGAGCAGGATGTGGATTCCTTTCTTGCTTTAATTTAATCCAGTAAACACTCTAGTAACCCTGCTGATACAGGTTCACTGCCACTACAGCTAATGTATGATGATGGGGCTCCCTCTGCTGGCACTTTATAGACTTGTTTCTCCTCATTTGTTCAGTCTACTTTGTGTGATTATTTTTCATATTTGATGTAAAACTAAACACACAAAAAATTGTTTGGCGTTCATAAAAGATTTTTCTTTAAAACTAAAAACAAAACTTAAGGCTGATTTTAAAAACGTCATCCTGAACTGTGGGAAACTTTTCTCTGACAAACAGCTCCGGACAAAATGTACAGACTAATACTAAATAAAATTGCACACAATAATAGGTGTTATATTTTCCTCTAAATCTAAAAGAGTGAGGAATGAGAAGAATTTAAAAGCACATCATTTTATAAAATTCAAAGTAAAGTGAGCTATATGGTGAGTTTTACTAACAGGGGCCACATTAACATGCAAAATGCACACTTTTGTTATGAGTTGGTTTGGAATGACTGCATACACATATATCATATGTCAGATTAGGTCACACAGTCTTTGCCTTTACTGCAGAAGACCAACCATACACACTGTTGTTGTTTTTCCGAGTGTATCACATGCCACCTATTCAAGGCTTGTTCATCTAAATCAACCTGCAGCCTTTGTTTTCCTGTCAGAAATAAGACTGTGCTTTAAATCTCACATTGAGAGTTAATGATGTTGAGACTGGCCAGAAATCACTTTTAATTATTTATTTAAACAAAAAATTAAAGAGAACAAAGAAAAACAAGAGTGGCCAAAACACAAATGCATTTTTTTCAGCATAAACATGTCTTTTTGACATTTGTCTAAAAAAACCATGACAAGTCATTACTGTGTTCTGCAATCCAAAAAGTCGTCCTGGTTTTAATTGTTTTCACACTTCATTGTTCTTATTAATGTTTTTAAGCACTCGGGTTTACCAAACTCAGCATGAGGGACTATGTGTGAAGAAACAAGATCAGTCTTTAGTGCTGGTGAATGATGGAGAAAGTGCACTTTATCATTAGACATGAGCTCACTTCTACTCATAGGCTACGTCCACACAAGCCCGGATAGATTTGAAAACGGTGTTTTCGTCTGAAAACGCTCAGCGTCCACACTAACATTTTCAGTCATTTTCACAGAGTTGTGCGTCCACATTGAAACAGCCGAAAACGCTTACGTTCCAGTACTGCGCATGCGTGAAGCGCAAGAAGATTCAACCTGACTCATTTCTGTCTGCTGTTTGTTTACTTTCTGGCTCTTTGAAACGTCGCGGCAAAACGAAAAGCACCGAGTTTTTTTAAATGGACTAACAATGAGGTGGAGTTGTTGCTGTGAGTAACACAAAACTACAAAATTGCAAAAGCGAGTGGGAATTAAAGAATTTGAAGAAAAGCTATCTGGAGCATGTACAAACTCATGTTAACCTTTAATAGGGCTGTCAAAACTGAGAGCAAACAAAACAACTGCTGTATAATGCCCTCCGCTATCTTAGTTTAATTGGTCACATGACTAAAATGTGTCATCGTTTTCGAAAAGGCTCCGGATTCGCCGTCCACACTGCGACGCAAAAACGGCGTTTTCAAATGTATCCGCTTTGGAGAGCGTTTTCAAAATGCAGCGTTTTCCTTGACCCAAAACGCCGTCTCAGTGTGGACGGGAGGCCAAAACGGAGAGAAAAAGATGCGTTTTCAAACGGAAACGTATTAGTGTGGATATTGCCATAGTCTCTGCTTTTTGGGCTTGACTTCAAAAATGTATCGACTGTGGTTGACGTGTTGATTGGTTGTTGTGTGCAGAACCAGTACGAGAAGCACAAGGAGGTGTCGACGTCTCAGGGTGTGAAGATTCTGGGGAAAGACTTGGAGAAGGCGTTGGCGGGGCTCCCCCTACTGGTGGCTCACAAGGACGACGAGATCCCTGTCCTAAGGGTAACAGTGCTTTTCCCTTTAGTCTAAGTTAAACTCCAAGACAAGGACTGAACTGGTCCTGTAAGACTCCCAGGTTTCTTACATGTGCTGGTTTTCAGGATGAACTGGTGCGAGAGCTTAAGCAGACTCTGAGCTCCATCAAACTGGAGGAGAAAGGTGTTTACGTCCAGGCATCAACGCTGGGATCGCTGGAGGCTCTGCTCGAGTTCCTGCGGACATCCAAAGTCCCTGTAAGTACCTGACAGTACGGCTGAGAGCTCTTATTTTGAAAAACTACAGGAAGTAGAAACTAACAGTCCTTGACCTTTGAACTCTGTGTGCGTGTCCCTGCAGTACGCTGGCATTAACATTGGCCCAGTTCATAAGAAGGATGTGATGAAGGCGTCAACCATGTTGGAGCACGACCCGCAGTACGTCACAGTATAAACACACACTCAACCAAAATGAACACAAAAGCAATAAATATTTACATATTTACAAATAGTTTATTTATACTTATTATGAAATGAATAAAGTTAGTGCACAACACTAGAATCTGCACCCCCAAATATCTTGTTAATTTTAATTAAAAAAAATTTGGGACAACTATTAAAATATTTTATGACCAAAAAAAAAAAAAAATCTGAATACATTTCACAGACATCATTGTATCTCTGTTGAAATTAGTACTAGTGGAGCACTGGTCTAGAACCTGTAGATGTGACAGATGTTTTGGGGGGTTGGTGTTGGCAGGTACGCAGTGATCCTGGCCTTCGATGTGAAGGTGGAGCGGGAGAGTCAGGAGATGGCTGACACTCTGGGAGTTCGCATCTTCTCTGCTGAAATCATCTACCACCTATTTGATGCTTTCACCAAGTACAGAGAAGACTACAAGAAGGCCAAACAGGACGAGTTTAGGTAAGAAAAGCTCACGTTTGCGTTAATTGTTTAGATTTCTTTGGGTATTTTTGACTTTTTATTGACTGGAATAACAAACAACATACTATAACATAGTAATAAACTCTAATTAAATAGTTGATGGAGACTCCAAAAGGCTTTTATTTGTCCAGATTTGGAACCACTACAGCTAATAAGTCTTTTTTGTATATATGCAAATGATGATGTCCTTTCACAGAATAACGTGGTTCTGTTTAACTAACCCTGTTGTTTTTAATTATCTATAATACAGTTGTAGATGATTCTATTTGTTATTAGAATCATCAGGATTGGTTGTAAAAGTCAGTTTATATGCAGATGACGCTCTGATTTATTTTGACATTCTTCCAGCGTGCTACTGCAAAATGGATGGAGCACATCAGTGTGATAATTAGGCTTCAGTAACCATGTGACTGTGATTGATTAATTTTACTTAAGGGTTGTTCGAGGGTTAATGTGTTTTTTATCTGTATCGTCAGGCATGTTGCCGTGTTCCCAGTGAAGCTGCGAGTTCTTCCTCAGTTCATCTTTAACTCCCGAGATCCCATCGTGATGGGGGTCACAGTGGAGGCTGGAGTCCTGAAACAGGGGACGCCCCTCTGCGTCCCCAGCAAAGCGGTAAGACCCGCTTACAGTCGCTGTGGCTGTTTGTGTGAATTATAAATTGAACTTTAAACTAACTCTCTTTGTGTTCACATGTCAGTTTGTGGACATCGGTGTGGTCACCAGCATTGAGATAAATCATAAGCCCGTTGACACTGCCAAGAAGGGCCAGGAGATCTGCATCAAGATTGAGCCAATCCCGGGAGAGTCGCCAAAGATGTACGGGCGCCATTTTGAAGCCACAGACATCATCGTCAGCAAGGTGAGGACACACCCTTAGAGGAGGAACAGAAGAACGTTAGAGAGGCTTCACAAAAATCACAATTACCGTGAACACTGCTGTTCACTCCACCGCTAAAAGGTCGATTTCAGTCAGTGTCCAGGTAGCAGTGTTAGGAACAGGAGACAGAAAAGCAAGGAAGAAATAAAGAGCCTAAATAAGAGGAAAGAAGGAGAGGAAGGGTAAGAATATCTTCGTGTCTTTCGAGTTAGTCAGGCCAAGAATTTCATGTAGTTTTTCTGTGTTCTGTAGAACAAAAGCAGAGACGTCCAGACAGTGAAGTAAAACCTGGTGCTGCTTTTCAACTGTGTTTAAACTAGTTTTACATTGTGTTCACTTTAATTCCTCTTTGGTTTTACTGTCAAAAAATGGTTGTAGCAGCAGGCTGCTAATAGAGGCAAAGTTAAATGTGGCCTCAGGGCTTTTAGAGCAAAGAATGAAAGGCTGTTTCTGGTTCACTTTAACGACCTCTTTGGTTTTGTTTCAGATCACACGGGCGTCAATCGACGCTCTGAAGAACTGGTTCAGAGACGAGATGCAGAAATCTGATTGGCAGTTGATCATGGAGCTGAAGAAGACCTTTGAGATCATCTGAGGGACCTGAACTACAAAAACACACACTCGCTCTTCCTCCATTAGACGACAAGACAGCGGCGGCGACCAACGGAGGGAAAAAGAGAATAAATTGAAAAGAAAAAAAAAAAGCAGATAAAAGACGTGACAGTGTTTTTCTGTGAGAAACGAACAGTTTTTTCCACTGTTGTAAACAGTGATAGTTTAGACATAATTCACACACACACGCACACACTCAGTATTCCAACGTGCCTGTTCTTCAGCATCAACGTTTTTGTTTTTTTTCCTTCTTGTTGTCCGCTCTGATTTGTGGCTGCTGCTTCGTATCCCAGGCTCCGCCCCTTCTTACCCAGACTGAGGCTCATGAGGCTGATGTGCTACCTGAACAGGTGCATTATGGGATTGTGCTGTGCAGCACCAGGGCTCAAAAGGGAAACAGTTTTTCTGTTTCTTCTTTCAGCATCAGTGAGGACGACGTCGACTTTACAGACATTGAAGAGTTGACTTTCTCTTTGCTGTCCTGCTCGGCGGCCATGTTGGGAGGCCAGGGTGGCGTGGGATGATGGGGTGAATGACAGATTTTAAACTGTTTTTGCTGCAACTGCTGATGTAATAAATTCCCATGATTCTGACGAAACATGCAGAGTTTTCGGTTCATGTGTGCCACAAACACTAAAGATACAAATCTGTCAATATGGAAGTCTGCTGATGCCAAAATAAAGTAATTAAAATAATTATTAGAGTTAAAAATACTGTTGTTTCCTTTCAAAATTATCTGGTATTGTTTGCAGAAAATTCTTAATATAAGCGTACAAGTTTGGTACGTGGGACTTTTCTGATCTCATATGTGCATGCTACATGAAATAGTATATTCTAACTAATGGTTAAGAAGTTGCATGAAAGGCTGGTGTACATCTTGCTTCAATGGTCTTTATCTTGGACGCTTAATTAGTACCAGTGGTGTCGTAATTAACTCAGTGCTAGCTAACTAAAAGCAGCTGATCTTTATCAGGTATTGAAATTATCGTTGCACTGTTTTGTGTTTTATGTGTGATTGTTTTCACTGTAGATGGTGACTTATTAGCCTCACAAGTGGTCAGAGGATTGAATGGTTGAAAATATTTTCAAACTTGTGCTGCTAGCCAAGCAGTCACATTTCCAGTGAGTTACTGAGTGTTTATGCTTCAGCAGGAAATCTACGTTGTAGTGATGTCATAACTGCAAACCCCTCTGAAACCTCACGGTATAACCTGACGTGCACCTCCCTGAAAATGTAACTATACACCTGCTGAGTGCCGTGTGTCTTCTGTGCATTTCCTTGCTTCCTTCCTATTGCAGTTTTTGAATTGATCAGTGAGAGGATAACAATCATTCACTCAGAATATAGAATAACAATTATAGCATCACATTAAGAATTCAAAACTGTCAAATTCCTGGAGAGCAATTGCTGAAGTTCTTAAAATGAAGGTGAGGGAATGAAAAGGAAAAGAAAAATGTGTACCTCTGAAAAAAAACCTGACCACAACAAAGAGAAAGCACCTAGGAGGGGAAAAAAGTCCCTGCATTTTATTTGTTTCAGCTGCCACCACATATAAAATACCCAGAGATGACCAAAAGAGTTAACACATAATGAACCAATAGAAGCATGGATGCTTGTAACAGGGCGGGCCACGTACAGAGGTTATGTCTAAATCAGGGCTCGTCCTGTTCAGTAAAAACACTTCTAATGTCGTACTCTAAGCAAGTAAGTGTGCTAATGAAAGTATCAAAATTGATGTTTACAATTTATAATAGATAGTCACAATGGAAGTATTACTATTGCAAATGTTTTCATTTTCCTGAAGTCTCTATTTTTCATTCAGTCTTCACAAAAAATACCTGTTATATTATTATTGTGATAAACAAGGTGTTTGTGGTTGTGAGTAAATTAAATGTTAATTGACATGAGTGTCAGTCATCTGGCTGGTAAATTTACTAACCAACAATTGTCAAATTGTGTTACAGCTAACTGGCTAACCTTAGCAAAATATTGACAGTAAGCTTGCTAACATCATACATGATCTTCTGTTTGTTGGTGACAGACAACAATAATACACTCACCAGCCACTTCAACAGTTTGTTAATACAAAACAGCCAATCAGTTGGCTGCAACTAATTGCATTTAAGCATGTAGACATGTTTAAAACGACTTGCTGAATAAGAAAACGGACATGCGAATATTAAAGAAAGGTCACTTAAGTGACTTTGAACATAACATCGTAGTTGGTTCCAGACAGGCTGCTCTGATTATTTCAGAAACTGATCTACTGGGATTTTTCCCAAACACCCACCTCTATGGTTGACAGAAAATGGTTTGAAAATGAGAAAAATGCTTTGTTGATGAAAGAATTTGGAAGAGAATGGTCAATCCCTTTGGAGCTAATAGGGAGACAGTAGTAACTCAAGTAATCACTGATCACATCCAAGGTAGCAGAAGAAGGAGAAAACAGAAGAGCATTTCTGAATGTACATCAACAGATTGGGTGCCATTTATAATTTGAACAATATGAAAGCATGGATCCATCCTTCCTTATATCAAAGGTTCAGACTGGTGGTGGTGGTATAATGGCATGGGGTTATTTCCTTGGCACTTTTTCTAAACACCACAGCCTACGTGAATATTTTTGCTGACCATGTCCATCCCTGTATGACCACAGTGCACCAATCTTCCAGCATGATAGCACAAAGCTCAAATCATCTCAAACTGGTTTCTTGAACACAACAAGGACTTCATTCTACTCAAATGGCCTCTACAGCCACCAGAGCATCTTTGGGATGTGTTGGAACGGGAGATTTGCATCATGGATGAACAGCTGAAAAAAATCTGCAGCAACTGCAGTATACCAAATAAAGTGATACTTGGATATAAACTATAAAAAACTCTCTTTATATTCAGGCAGTACCACAAAATGTCAAAGTCACTAAATAGTCTATTTTATAGTGAAGAGTGAGTAATTTAGTTCTTATGACAAACTAAAGGATAAATCCGTTCTACCATCCTTGCCATCAATCTGCACCGAAACTCAGGAGCAGATTTCTATACCAGCTTGAAATTGTGCCGAGCTCTTGACTGGAATTTTCTTTGAAGCATCTCTATTTTACAGTTCACAACAATATCAATAACTGAAGCATCGGGTGCTGTCGTGACTATAACTTACTGTTATACCAAATATACCAGTTATACCAAAATATGGTCATACATAAATAATATGGAAACACAGCAGAAGTAAAAAAAAAAGACAAAATAACTTAAATTTAAGTCAGATTAGTTTATTTATATATCTCTATATCACAAAATACAAATCTGTACAGCCAACAAAAGCCTCCATCCTTAGACTCTTGATTTCAATGAAGAATAGGAACTAATAATACCTCAAAAGGAAACATGGATGAAAACTTGACTGACTGGTGGGGGCACCCAACCACAGGGCAATATTAGTGGTCTGATAAGTAGCTCACGTTGGTTCATTTGGGACAACATAACACACAGTAGCCATTTTCTCTTGAGACCCCTCGGGTCATTAGGTTTTAAAATAGGACAGCAAACAGTAAGTTTGTTGTTTGCATGACAAGACATATTTCAGTCTAAAAGTTGAGTAGTTAGAGCTTTTATGTATTAAAAGAATTTTGTTTTATGCTTAATTTCTCAACATTTTTATGTTACAAAATAAAATCTCTGGAAATAAAAAAATGTTAACGTACCATAAAAGTTTCTACACCTGACTGAGGTGGAAACTTTGTGCAGCTATAATGAGATTTTCAAACATTGCTGATCTCACTTCATTTGCATTTTTAATACTATACATTCCCTTAAATCTGTCTTTTAAAGTGCTTTAGGATTACCAAAGGTAAAGCAAGTAGCAGTAGATTTTTTGTGTCCACTGTTAACACTGGACATAGCTTAAAAGGTTTTTTAAAAATAAGTTTGACTTCATTGTCTACTTTACTTAAAAGATTCAATACTATGATGAATCAGCAGCAGGAATGAAAAGTCCGTGGAGGTCCATGTGGACAGTGGTGGGGATGGAGGCTCGGGCGATCTCCTCAAAAGTTTTGGCATCGAGCACGAGCATAAAGGGAGAAATGCTGGGATCCGAAGAAACAACGGATGACAGGATGACTCCTGGATGAGGAAAAAATACAATGGAAATACAAATTTTGCTCTATTATTGTGGTTTCTAAATATGTAAGTTTGTGTGCTTGAAAGTGTAGCTCTCACCATCATCTTCCTCCACAGCTCCGGGAGATGCGACGAACACTGGCTCTGAAGGATAGCAGTTTTTCTGCACCCATTCAACGTGTTTCCTTTCAACGATGTCAAACTTGGCGATCTGTTGGGTAATAGTGTTAAAGTATCAGACCTCAACAACCTTAAAATAGATTGTCCTAATTTTGGTTCAGGCATTCACTGTCCTTACAGATTTGAGTATTCAGCATCGTACTGTGTCAACAATAACTGACGTCATTCGTTTTCACTTTATTTGTTTGAAAATGCTGACTGAATGATTTAGTTTGATTAGTTTAAGATTAAGATTAAGATTAAGATTGTTCATCCTCATATGTGCATCTGTGGAAGTTATAGTGCATAAAATACAGCCAGCGTCGTAGTTGTTTTGTCGTTTTCATGTAAAGAAACAGAATTTGCGTCACTCACTGATATTCAATTCATTTTTCCTACAAAACTTACAAAACTTTCCCAAAGCTGCCCGCACCCCCATCCCCCTGTTTCCGATGTTGAAATGGAGGCCTGGACCATAATTATTGCATGAAATTGGGTACATTTAAATTGGAGAGACCTTGCTTTAATTCATTTGAATACTCATTAAAATATTTTGCTTGTCTTGTCCTACTTTCATATAGGTCATTTAAGGCTGGAAGAAGGAGCTGGTTAATGCATTGCCTCGGCTTTAATCTTAAGGGAATCCTTCTACTTAAAAACAAAATCCATACCATTATTTTTTCAGTTGTCAAACTGGTCAAACATAGGACTTTGGGGTTCATGTCTTAGACTAGCTGCTTCATTATTACCATGACCTTTCATTTTCAGATGCTTCATGGACACATTTTGACAATTTAAAAGCTTGATTATTTGAAATGAGCTTCCTCCAAGTGACAACTGAGCTCACCCTCAGAAAGAGTGGGGAGCTTAGATGCCCACATTAAAAGGAACTAATTGAGGTGGTTTGGGCATGCATCCTGGGTGTGGAAAAACCTTGATATCCTCCCTAGAAAGGATGAAGGTAGAGGCCAGTAGAGCGAGAGCTCAACTGCTTAGACTACTGCCCTTATGACCCAGACCCCAATAAGCAGCAGAAGATAGAAGGATAAATGTTTAGGGAAAAGATCACATTTGGGGTCCAATGTTAGCCACATGGAAATGTGGTTCATTTATGTATAATTGTTCACCCCAAAAGCAATGCAATTGATTTAATAAATCAGTAATCAATAAAGTTGCTTCACCTTGTTGGGATGAGGAGACCACTCTAGCCTGGAGCCGTAGAAATATCTGTACTTTTTAGTGTTGAATTTGTAGTTGATCCCAGGCAGCTCCAAACCTTGAAGAGGAATCAGACTTGTTAGGTGGATCAGACAGCATTTAATGACAGTCACTTTGTGGATGACTAACCTATAAAAAGGGTGTCTGGCTGACAATAGATTGATCCATCCTCCTGCAAAATTGCCTGAGCCGTTGTGCCAGCCAGAGTCACCAGATTAGACCCTCTGGGAGACTCCTGAAGAACAGGCAAATTGTTATTTATTGATGAAATAGAATGTAAGTGTGAGTGAATTTTCACTAAATACTAACTATACCTTGTTGATGTTGAGTGGAATAACGAATCTTTGGCAGGATGGTGGGGAGAAACTCTTATGGCTCTGGATGAAGTTGCTAGTCTCTTTCTTGATGTTCTCCAGGTAGAACATGTTGTACAGGTTGCTGTCCTTGTAGCTGATCAGGTCAAACACCACATGGCCGTCATCCTCATAGGCATTGATGTGGTGAAAAACCACCAGGGCATCGGCATGAAAACGTGTGGAGATTTCCTTTCCTGTTTTTCTATTGATGATATGAAAATAAGTCTGGAAAAGAAAACAGGTAACAGTACTACGGAAAATCTCAAATACCTGTTATTACCAGAAATGTACTACTCCATTGTTTTTGGTTTTCTTGGGAGACTTCAAATCAGCAATGAGCAATTTCTTGTCGTGGAATATTTAAATCAGAGTCTAGTTTTACATAATGAGTAAATCCAGCAAAATAGAAGATGACAAACTTGGTATTTGTGGTATCGCCACTATTCTTTGTTATTTCATATCTTAAGATGATTTAAATTTGCATAAATAATTTTAGACTATGTTAGTTGTGATTTTGTGCAGTGTACTTTTATAGTACACTGTGGCCTGTTATGTTTTTGATGGCAGTGCATACAATTATTTGGTTGGTTTCCTGGCATTTTTTCAGGCTAGAATGCAAACCTTAAGCTTTAATATAGATCTGCAAAAACAAGATCTTCAATTTTTGGTACTTCATCACTGGCTTCATTTTTCAGTCCAATAGTTTCTGCTTGGTTTTAAGGAGGCAGCATGCTTTAACAGAGTGATGGTAAGTAACATTTTATGTTTTTCAATTTGTTCTGGTGCCCACAGTGACACAAAGAACCAACATTGCACCTTAAACTAAAAATGTGAAGGGCCAAGGAGAGAGCCTACAAATAATCAGTATATAGTGTCGGTGCAGTTTTTCTCTGAGTATATTTTTTCTTAATAGCTTAAATGACAACTTATATATAATTTCACTATTATGAGTCGATAAAAATTTGGAAGACTTACAATATCATCCTGATCAAATTTGAGGCAGCCTCCCCAGTTGACCCCCCTGAAGTAGGCAGTGGCAAGTTTGACAATATCCAGTTTGAAAGATTGCTCCACGAACACAATGTAGTTCTCAGTCATGCCAAAGCTGTGGAAGTAGCTTGGAAACAGTGAGGAGCGAAAAGGGATTGAACAGATCTGCTGCACTTTCCTCAGCGCCGGCTTTTTGTGATTTTTATCTGAAATAGTCAACACAATGTTGTAAGCTTCACTTTAATTGCCTGTTATTCTGTTCACTTGTCTGCATTTCTTGATTGTAAAAAGGGAGAATCAATAATTTAAAAATCATTAATGAAGTAAAAGAAAGCAAATGAAGCAAATGAAAATACAGTGAGCTACAGTCACACACACTTTGTAAATGATAGTGTTCATATCAACTGTCTTCTTTGAGAGGTCTGATTGTGGTGTCATAAATCAATTAAACCTAAGTTGTAATCAAGTGAAGACGTGGCTCATGGAGCATGCAATGGCAAATAAGTAACTTTACTGCTGTGCATAGGTTTACTATATTCTGAGAATGATATCTAATTACAGTGGAACCCCGACTTACGAATACCCCATTTAACGAAAAATTCAAGTTACGAAGGCACTTAATGGCAATATTTCTGCCCGTGTTATGGCAAAATGCCCGCATATCGAAATCCGCTGGCTCTGACTGGCTGAGCCCAGAATGCCCACAATGCCTCACAATCACAATCATGTGATAACCCCTTGGCTTTTGTACTTGCGCTTCGCTGTTCCACTTGAACGACGTATTGTTGTTGCAGTTAGCAATTAGCCTATAGCCTATCGTTCACTCAAAAGGCGCGATGGGTGCCTCGACTTACGAAAATTTTCGACTTACGAAAGACCCTTGGGAATGAATTAATTTCGTAAGTCGGGGTTCCACTGTACTGCTAAATAATTTATCTTGAGGATTTAAAGTTTAGGAACAGAAATAAACAGGACAGAATGAATTACTGCAGACATCATACCTGAGGCATCAGCTGGGACTTTGAAGATCATGTATTTTGGCTGGCCAAAACCAATAATAGCAGTCCCCATATTGTATGTATTGCCCTCCTCATCGTAGTGTGGATGAGCTGTTGCTAGGTTCAAGGCAATGTGGTTCCTGTAGTTTATCTGAAATTAATACCGGGCAGTACATTTGAGGAAGGACAATCTTTCACAGAGATGCTTGTTGCCATTATATCCAACTGTGGTACTAAACAAAACTAATATAGTTACTTTTTACCTTTGGGCATTAAACAGTGGACCATTTAACGAAAACCCTGAACCTTTTTAAAACGTTCCCAGGCAGTATGTGCAGACTAACTTACCCTGCCGATAGTTTCCAGGGTGTTAGGGTCAATCTGATTTATGTAGTTGACCTCAGAGGAAGCGTAGTAGTCCTGACCATAACGAATTATGTTGATTAAGTTGTTGTCAGTAAAGTCAGGAATGACATTCTGGAGGTGCGTGAATGCCCTGGTGAGAGAGCGTGGAAGGTTTTTTTGGGGCACACAGCTGAAATAATTCAGTATTTGTATACATACCTAATAAAACAAATATCCTTTTTTATGATTCCAATCAACCAAACGTCTTTAGGTAATGTTTATGCAAGTAAACCCTTTACTAACCCAGAGAATTGCATTTTGCACTTTCATGAACTGATGAATTGAAGCAGATATTCTGATAAAAAAATAAAACATCAGAAAAACCTCAAATGTTTTTGGTTAGTCTGTCCATATCTGAAATCATCAAACCCCAAATGGACCAAGACCACAAGACTTGTAAGGTTTGATTCAGATTTCTATGTTCATCCATCCGTCCATCCATCCATTTAGCTCTTGTTGTATGCTTCGTAAACTAACACAGAACTGTGATATCCATCCATGATGAACTGAAGCAGAGACTTTAGATGTACTACACTTGTTCGGTTCCAGATTTAAAATCTCTTGTCCACTCTACCTTTCTATGTTTAGTAGATATAAAAGCTGAATGGGCTGAACTTGAGCTTTTTAAGTCTGTTCTGGACTGAAACTAGAAAGATCGGAAATCTGAGTATCATATATTCTGTAAGATCATGATCTGGATGGGCTTTACCTAGAGAAGATGTTTTTGCAAGGATCGGGGTAGATCATGGTCCCAAACTCAGAGACAACAATCTTGTCTGCCTTGATGTTTCTCTTATAGGTGTCGCTCTTCAGAAACTTACTTCTGTAAGTCACCTCACCTGAAATAGCAACATCAGAACATTGAACATATTCAGCAGTACCATGGACAATTGACAGTCAACAGTTAAATGATGCTGAAGGTTTATCAAAGTCTGACCATTGCTGAAGGTGAAGCTGTGGATGAGCGACAAGCCGTCAAACCAGTGGTTGTACTCAGAGTTACCTACAGAGAAAAGCCCAGGCCCGTTCCTCAGCAGGGTGCCCTGCAGCCAGGAAGGGACAGATCCTGCAGGTCAAAGGTTACAAACACCACTGTTAATGGGCTTTAAATCCATTCTTAACACAGAAGCTTTGTGAAAGCAATCTAACCAAAAGGTCCATTGTGGAGTTGTGGAATTTTCTATCTCACTACACATTTGGGGTTTGGATTACTGTGAAGTGATCAAAAGGTTGTAAACTCCATACTTGAAATTTTAATGGACGTTAGGTTAAGAAAGAACTATTAACCTGAAGAGCTCAGTAAAAATAAGTGATAGAGGGCCACAATCCTAATTTCGGTGATAACTGAAGCAAAGTCAGATCCACCAGAAATTAATTTATGCAAAATTTAAGCCCTGTGTGTCCTTTAAATATCTCCATAAATCCATGTTTTAAAGACACCACAGTTATGATTCTTATATATAAAATGGGAAAATGGTTCTGGTTAATGGTATTGATATAAAAGAACATCTGCATGTAAGAATTTTCACTGTGAGGTAATTTTGGAGGATAATGAAATGTAACTACTAATAACCTACTCCATGATTATAATCATTAAATGGTCAGCAACTCCAGTGCCACACAAAAGGTAAATAATAATAATAATAATCATATATACAGAGCTTATGACTTGATTTGAGTCATCCATTCAGTCTGACACATGCAAAGCACATAAAACAAACATCTACTCAGGATTTCCTCTATATGACCAATAAAAGTTGCAAAGTTTCTAATTTAACATAAACAAAACATAACAACAAATGAACATTATAACTCTGGAGGCAGATGCTAGAAAATGCTTTATACTACAGAGACTTAAACCTACACTTGCAACAAGTGTAGGTTTAAGTCTTCAGAGTTTGGCACTGCTCCCTGTTTGCTATGCATTTATCGGTGCCACATTCTACTTGGTGAAATAGAATATGTTGGTAATGTCAGCAGACAGTCTATTTAGGCCTATTCTAACCTTTTGAGCTGTATGTTTTGTTTTTGTTTGTTCAGGTGGAAACCTTCCAAAAGAGCAAGCTGAATTTATTAATGACTCTTTAAACCAACAGACTCAACATTTTACAAACTCTTTAATGGTTCAAACTCACCTTTCACTTCGGCTTTCACTGGCTCTGGAGTTTCACATCCATTTCTTGAAATAATTGACTGCATGCTTTACTTCCTGAGCTACAAGCCTCATATGTTTCCCAGAGTGCACTGCTCCGATTGAGTCCCACCTCTGACTGAACACACAGACTGACAGCAGCTGACTACGTGATACTTGCAGGCTTCAGGAAACATAAGTGCAGTAGATTATGTAAGTGAGCTGGAATGGACTTTACTCAGCTTTTCATAATAAAAGTCTGCCTGTTGGCTTACTTCAAGCACAATTTACATGTTAATAACTGGGCTTATGTTGTCCACAGCTACATTACATTCATCAAATCAGACAAAATGCACCATATCAAAACAACTAAAACATAATTTTTAACTATATTTTAAATTTTTATTTAATTTGATCTATAGGCTCTGTCAGTTTTTTGTTTTTACACAAAATTCAATTGAAACAACATATTTTTTTATTTGAAAATCCAAACTTATTTTAATGTTTTATACTATCACTATATCTCTAAACTGTCCTATTGCCATTTTTTTCTTTCGTGTCTTTAAAGCAGGATGAATCTTTAAGCTCAGATCTGATTGATAATCTGTAAGCCAGTGATAAAAATTCTCATTATCTAAATATGAACTGTAAATTGCTGTGTTGTTAAATAGTTATATGTAGCTTTATAGCTCAATATATATTGCACTTTTACAGTTTACTAAGAGGCATGATTTTGACTAACAGCAAACATTTGGATCTTTTTGGTTTAGAAACAATAATTGTTTACAGTTGATTACAGCATTAGGTGCTAATTAAATCATTGCAGCACTAATCATCACAGTCCAGCTGAAACACATTTTGACTTTGTACACTATAAAAAGTCCAACACATCTTGTTTATCACCTCCACCTGTGTGTAATGTAAATAATGGATTGGATTTCATATAGCGCTTTTCAAGGCACCCAAAGCGCTTTACAATGCCACTATTCATTCACTCTCACATTCACTCACTGGTGGAGGCAAGCTACAGTTGTAGCCACAGCTGCCCTGGGGCAGACTGACAGAGGCGAGGCTGCCATATCGCGCCATCGACCCCTCTGGCCAACACCAGTAGGCGGTAGGGTAAAGTGTCTTGCCCAAGGACACGACGACCAGGACAGAGAGCCCGGGGATCGAACCGGCGACCTTCCGGTTGCAGATACGTAACGTAACATATGTAATCTAAATCAGTTTACAACTTTACAAATGCACTTATCAGGATATTTTTCCAGGTCAGAGTGCCTCCTGGCACTGTGTCCTAGAAATTACTCAACCTAAATAATACATCATAGTTTAACACCCATTAGAAGCTTTGACTCAGCATTTGATTGTTATATAATGACTGACACGATTTAATCCAATCTACTTAGATTCTTTATTTACCTTTTTTTCTCCTTTACATCTGTTAAATAGCTACTGTGCAGATTAAAATATTCATTCAAAATCAGAACCTCATCTTTTGGTATATAAACATTATTACAGTGATTTACCTTTAGAAATGTTTTGTATATAGACCTTACTTTCACAGATGCATCAGCTGTGGACCAATACCTAGATTTGAATAAACAATTTGGCTGAAATTGATGGAAAGTCATCGGTTAGTTGACCCTCAGATTCGGGGGTTCCTGCAGGACCATTGGGTAACTGGCTTGTTGTTGTGAGCTTTGGTCTCTGTACAACTGCAATGAAAGCTTCGTCTCCATCGCTTGCTATGAGGCCTATTTGTTCGTGGTAGGCGTTGAACAGTCAAGGTATGGAGGGTGTCACATTTTCAGGTTCTTATCTTTGCGTTTAGTGGAGGATGTAGGTCTGCTTGCTTCAACAAACAACGACTTCCACTGGGTCGATGTACTGGGGTGGTAGCAGCTGAGTGTAAAGTTGTTGAGTTACGAATCAGCACCTCCAACTCTGAATTCATTGTTTTCAATTGGAAAAGAGTGCAGTGTCTCTCCAAGTTGGGAATGAGAAGTATCTCAGGTCTGTTCATGAGTGAGGGGAGAGTGCAGTGAGATATCCTGTTGTGGTAAAGAGACCAAGATACCTCTTAGGTGATTTTTTTTAGCTTGTCCAACTGGGAGTAGACCACAGGTAAGACCAAAGACATACTGTAGAGATTATATCTCTCAGAGGGTGGCTGGAGAAAGTCCGAGATTGGCAGAAAATGGATGGTGGCCTAACCCTGATACTTTAATTTATTTTTTGTTGTTAGTTATTTATCCTTTGCACCAGAACAAGAAATTAAAAATAAGATTATAAACAGCTTAACTGAAATTGTAAGCATTCTTTACAATGTAAATAGAGAGTAGCTTCTCACTCACACACCAATGTCAGACTTTCTTGTGGCTACATCCAATTTTTATATGCAAAATATAAATGGTTATAATGTATAAATGTAGTAATTAATCCATGTATTTAAAAAAAAAAGAAGTCCAGAAGAAGAAGCCACATACAGAATGTTTTGGATGAAAAATGACGTTTATTACAAACACAGAGAGCTGTTAGCAGTCAGTTAGCAGCTGTTAGTTCTGTACAAATAACACTGGTTGATTGGTTAGTTGAGTTTGCCAGTCGGCAACAAGGCTGGGTCTCAAACAGCACCCTATGCCTTTGTAGTGTACTATTTTTCATCCTAAACCTTAGTACACTACCTTTCACCTCAAACCATTCATAGTGCACTGATTTCTAAGCTGTGTGCTATTTCCCACCTTATAACACCTCTATAGTGCACAGTTATCCATCTTACACCTTTAATCATGGTCCACATTTTATTTTAAGCTTTACTTTGTAGCACCTTCATTGTGCAATACATTTAACTTTAAAACTCTTCATAATGCACAGCTTTCCACCTGTTAGAGTTCCTTTTGAAATGCTCGGCAATCAAATTGAAACCCTTCTGGTGCACTCCGAGTTCCAAAGTTGTGACCTTGCTCATGTTTTAAGCATTTTGAACACTATAAACATTTTTTTGTTTTTTTGCATTGACAGTTATCACACTGACACAAAATCCGTTGCCAGCTCTGTAAAGGGAACAAAGTGGCATCTGTTTTTAAGGGTCATTCACCTGACGAATGTCATGTTGATGTTAAGTAGCTTGAAGGTCTTTAAGGACTCGATATTAACTTATATTTTAGACAGTCATAATTTGTATTTGCATGTTTATGTGAAGAAGTGGATGTTGGTATTTATAATGACTATTACAAGACATTAACACTGTCTTTTTCTGCTTTTTCACTACAAACTTGGACATTTGTGTAATTTGATTCCAGTTTCCTGAAAAGGCTTGCTGCTGTTTAGCTGCAAATTAACAAGTAATTTGAAGAAACCAGTTTATCCCCAATTATAAAGGAAAAAGAGTAACTGATCATCATATTCAACATTTTAATAATAATAATAATAAAAGAAAATTCAGTATCAGGGAGTATGAGAAATAGTTGGTATACTGACATCTGTTTCCTTAAAAAGATGAGAAACAGTTGATTGGTCACACTATACTGTTTTGTTTTAATGTTTGTCTTGTGAGAAATCAGTACTATAGTGTTTTATCAGTCTAAAACACTAAAGAAAATAATTTACACTGCTGAACGGAAGCTCAGATATAGCAGGGATAACTGATAGCAAGGATGTTTTTTTAGAGAACAGACGTCAGTTTATTAACTATTTTTCAGCCAGTATACAACAGGCAGAAAGGAACGCTTCCCCTCATAATTACAGCTAAACTGTTTAACAAATGTGATAAAATGTCGTGTAATTTGCAGCTAAATATTAGATTTTTAATATAATATTTAAGAGATTTGACATGAAATTACCCAGTAAAGTAAATGTTGCCAAACAGCCTAATATTTAACCCAAAGTACCATCTTGAACCAGAAAGTTATGGACAATCTGATGTCCACCATTCACCTTAGAAAAATATTTCAAGCAGATTGAATCAAAGCTATGCTGCCAAACATAGTTTGACATTTAGTAGAAAGCCAGGTGTGCAGTAGCTGGGATAAAAAGTCTAATGAATATCATAGTCAAGTGCCATCGGTGTGTGTTGCCCTTTAAGAAAACATTAGGTTTCCTTCAAGTCTGTCTTAATATACTAGTCCCAATCACATTCCATATGCACATTAAGAGAAGCTTTAGTAACATATTTTCCTTTAAAACCTGCTCAGGAATAAGGCGTTTCTTGGTTTCTGTTGTAGCTTTTGACTTTTTTTTAACCAAAAAAACCAAACAAATGTAATAATCTGGAAATGCTATAATCTACCTATTTCATTGGGCATTTATTGTTTACAAATGCAAATACAGTTTAAACGGCTAAATTATAGATGGTTAATAGTTTTGAGATTTGTAATTCTGTATTTGGTTTCTTGATCCTTAAAAATGATCCAGAAAGGACAGACTGAGTTTAAACTATATGCGTATATCACCATATGCTGATGATGTGATTCTGTTTTATTACCCAATTACATAAATCACTTCAAACCCACCCTAAAGGTCCAGCTCAGTGACTTCAGATAACTGAGGTGAAACCTAGCAGACAGCTAGTAGCTACAACTACACTGTGTCACCTGTCACTCAACAAGGCCCCGCCCCTAATAACGCAAACTTTAAGCCTTAATGACACAATGAAACATGTGAGTTATAAACTAAATTCAGCCCCATACAGTTGTTACACAGGAGGAAACTAGACCAAAACTGTTTTCTGTAGCAGGCTGAAGTTGGACATTTTAACATGGGAGACTATGTATAGGGACTCATTTTGCAGCATCAAGTGGACATTAGAGGAACTGAAAGTTTTGTTAGTGTCATTATAATTCTGCTAACAGAAACCAGAAAGCTGTTGCCTACAGGCTGTACATTTTAGATCAGTTTAAAGGAGTTATATTAAGATAGACTTGAAAGAACTT
Source organism: Oreochromis aureus (assembly GCF_013358895.1). NCBI lineage: Eukaryota > Metazoa > Chordata > Actinopteri > Cichliformes > Cichlidae > Oreochromis > Oreochromis aureus. The sequence continues at coordinate 25,986,234 of NC_052963.1, read as the reverse complement.
AAACTTTTCCTTTAACACCACTTAAACCATTCATAGTTTGCTTCATAGCACACTATCCTCCACCCTAACCACTCTTTAGTGCACCTGACAGGCTGCGCAGCTCCTTAAGGACCGGGGTGTTGTCTGAGAATGGCACCAGAGAAACAGAGAGAGAGAGAGACAGAGAGGTAGAGAGAGAGAGAGAGACAGATAGAGAGAGACAGGTAGAGAGCGTGCTGAAGGTTACAGCTTCGGTTTTACTAGAAACAGACAGTCACAGTAGGTTGGGCTGCTGAGAGACAGACCGGTTCAGTGTCCACAGTACACAGAGTAGCAGTTGGACGTCTGGTCTATATACAGGAACGAGAAATGCATAATCAGAATATCAAACTAACCAAAGCTGAGGCCGCCTTGTTGACTGGAGAAAGACAGAGAAGGGGCGGGGCGGGAGGAGGGCGGCAGCAGCTCTGGTTTGCTATAAAAACCAACCAAACAAATAAACAAACAAAAAATGGTGTCACCGCAAACACAACGATTCGTCATGGCAACGCTACACCGGGACACCACCTAACTGTCTGTGGAAAAACACACACACACATAGGACGGCGTTACTAACACACGCACACACACGCTCTCCCTCTCTCTCATGCACACGCACGCAGTTATTAATATGACAAACATTTTCTCTCATTTTTTTTCTCTCTATTGAGGTGAAAAACAGATTCTATTATTCTTAATTATCTTCATAGTAATCTTCATCTGCATCTTCATCATAGCATTGGTGTGTGTATGAAGTGTGTGTGTGTGTGTCCTCAGTCTCTTTATACACACTATTAACAGAACGACGCGTAGAGAACTCAGTTCTGATTGGCTGATAGGTCTTTTTGCCTCTTCTCGTCCAGGAGGCTTTCATTTATTTATTTTTTTTAACTGTCTTTTCTTCCTGGAGTCCCCATCTGGATGGTGGTGATGATGATTGTAATGATGGTCATATGACCTCCCTTCCACTGACCCACAGAGAACAGTTTGTGAAGTCATAAGAGTGGGTTATTGGTTGCTTGGGACCCTGACGGCAGCGTCTGATAGAACGAGGTGAAGAACTGTGTTCTGGCTGAATGTTGAAGCACCAGGAAAGAGGGAGGAGATTAACAGTACCTGCTGCTGGGAGAGTGTATGTGTGTGTGTGTGTTTGAAGTCTTAAATGCTGAACAGTAATGAGGGTCTGAAACATGTCAGGAAACCTTCAGAGCATAAATGATGGCAGTGTCTACCTCTCCAGTTCCTAACCCTCTGATGGGTCACAGTACTGTTACATAAAGAGACAACAATGGAAAAAAAATGTAAGGTGGAGATTATTTTGTGAAAGAGAAAACTCTGAGCTTGTTCTGAAATCTGACCAGGATGCCTGTTGAACTCCTCACTTTTGGGGGTTTTTTTATGCCTAACTGAGGGTGCACACCAAACTCTCTGGAGAGATTTTTTCTTCTTGTCTGTCCTAGGAAAACCTCAGGAGGCCCCCAATAAGAACTGGACCAGCTGAGATTAGTTCATTGACTCTGGAGTCTCTTGACACCATTGACAGTCAAAATGGAGGGGAATGTTACTACTGCTGTTTGTGGACAGCTGAATCGATATGGTTCAACTTTATCACTGAAGAAAGTGATGGAGTCGGTTATGCTTTGGAAGGAAGCAGTTTTCCTTGTGGTTTTAAACAGCGGGGGTTGCAAAATAGTCCACTCACTGTATTTGCATGAGAAACATGTAGCAAATCTTTACTTTCCATTTGGATTGAGTTCACCACAAGGACTCACTTATATCCCCCACGTGTGAACAAGACCCTGAGATTCTACATCAATCAACTACAACTCAAACACTCTATCCTTTTCTATTCATACCCAACTGTGAATAGTGACCAAAGAGTGACCAAGGACTAATATTGGATACAAGTATTCAAGCAGAAGAAATTATAATAGCCCGAAGGGTCTGGACTGGATCAGGATCTTGGTCATTTGGGAGAGGCTCAAAGTACAGCATCTATTCCACAATGAAAGGATCCACTTGTGGTTCATACATCCAACTAGGATCCCTGGAAAACACCTTCTAGGTGAGGTGTTTGGCAAGTTCAACCTTGCTACCTCTCTGGAGGCGATGCCTGAGGACATTAAGGCCTAGTTTATTCTGCTTAGTCTACTGCTATTATGACTGAGAACAATCTTTAGGCATAATTACACCATTCTGCACTTCAAATAAGCTGTAATCAACTTTTTACAAAGATTGTTAGAAATTTTGAGTTAAAACCAAACAACCTACTAGAACACTAATTACACTTTAATTTGTTGACGTCAGGCAAGTATGCTCCAGCTCCACTGTTACACACTTTGGGGATCCATGAAGTTGCTATAGAGGGTTGCCCCTTGGACCCAGATGTAATATTAAGGATATTCTGTAATGCTTAAAACTTTCACATAATTTCTAATTATTGTTTCTGACAAATCTCATCAGGTGAGAAAATGAGAAAGTGGAGGTTCAGTTTAAGAACTGAGACATATTTTTGTCCAAAGTGCCAGACAGGCAGACATTGCCATCGTCATGTTTACATTTTTGCTGCACAAATATTTCCCAACATGCTTTTGACCCATTTTGCATTTAGTATTTGGAGTGCTGTCATTGTGTTTGTGTATGTACATTGTGTTTGTGTATGTATGTAAACCAGATTCTGACCCTGCTGCCAGTGTGTGTTTGTTCATGTGTATGTGTCAGTGTGTGTTCAGCACGCTGCGTGACACCCAGCCCTCGGCGGCTGGCGAATCGCTGTTGGCCGGCCGATAGACCAGACTCTGACCCTGCTGGTTGGACGCCAGAATCTGAACCTTCTCCCCCCGAAACACGGAGATCTCATCCTCCCGCACCGCCACGAAGTCCTGCAGCACCAGAACCAGTTCCTGAAGGGTCAAAGGTCATATGGCCTGATGTAAGAAAGTTTTTCAAGAACTTATGGTACACAAGGAAAGTGAAAGGAGGGATTCAAACCTGATCTTCCTGTTCACTGTCAGGAGGGGGCTGAGTTGCGTGACCGTTGGGAGTGGGCGGTGCAGATGGAGGCCTTCCTGATGACAGTGGCCGTGTCACAGAGATCACACCCTCCTTCCTCTGATACTCAATAGGAGACTGGAGAGCTGTGGGCACAGATTAGATGTAGTTTGGATATGCACGAGCTGTTTCAGTGAGATTTAAGGTGATTTATGGAAATTTATAGAGATAATTGATGTTTAAAATATTTAAGGGGATCTAGGAATGTTGGAGGGTTGTTCACAAAAATGAATTTTGATTGATTCAAGGAGTTTTCAAGGAGGTTGTAAGGAAGGCATTTTGGGGAAATTTAAACGTGATTGAAATCGATTCATTTGACATAAAACAAAGAATAAACAGCTCGCAGAGGATTTGAGACTTAGGAAGGTATTCTAAGATTTCAAGGGTGACTTAAGGGGGATTTACGTTAACACAAGTCCAACGTTACAACATTATAGAGATGTTTAAGGGTGGTTTGGGGAAATTAAGGCTATTTAAATATGGTTTAAGGATATTTAGGGTAAAACAAAAAGTATTTGAGGAATATGAGAAAGATAATAAAAGTAGCATTTCAGTTGAATAAGAGATTTCAAAATCAGTGGTGACACAATGACAATGAAAGGGAATTTTCCAAGGAGAATTAAGGACATTTTAGGACAGGTAATGTAACCGATATTTCAGATATTTAAGGAATGTTTTTGACAAGGTTTTTACCTGACAGGAAGTTGTTCTGGGCATCCAGCAGGGAAGCAATGGTCTCTACCCAGGTCATCTTTATGCTGGCAGAAGATGCCTGGAGCGTGAAGCGCTCCGCCGACCCACGAGACCACAACACAAACTTACAGGGATCACCGTCCACGCTGTCCTGCATTGCCAGATAACTCACCTGAACACAAACAATAACACAATTACTCCTAATTCAGACCTCAACACGGTGTCTAGCCTAATGCTGGGCTTACACTGTGCGATTTTTGGCCCATTTTGAGCCGATTTTTTAGTCGTGCGACCGTTTTGTTGATCGGCCCGAGTTTGGCCTTCATCGTGCGCCGTTCATCGTGTAGTATACGTGGGGTAACGAGAAGCGATTAACACCTCACGACCAGCTCCCGATCATCAATCGCTTGGTCGGGAGGATTTCAAACCTGTTTGAAATCCTCCCGACCGTCGTGAGGGTGTCACCGCAGCCGCTCACACTGTGCACGCGCAAACACATAAACGTCGGTGAAAAAGACGGAGTAGCACGGCAGTGCAGCGTGTGATCTGGACACAAGCGATGGAGGCACTTGTAGAACTTTGGAAAGCTCATCTGAGTCTTTTCGATGTGGCCTCACAAAATTATCACGACCACAACAACTGTGAAAATAGCTGGATCTACACCACTGCTCAGTCACAGCTGCCTGATCAATGTTTTTCATTAGCAATTTAGCAAAGTTGATGGTGGTGGTGTGCGTGTCTGTGTGAGTGAAAGACAGAGAGGGAGAGCGAGCGACAGAATTTCTGTTATAACCTTCATTTTTATGGACGCACAGTGTGAGCACTCAGGTCGCATCAGAGCATCGGGCCGTATAGTGTGAGACCCTGCATCGTGACCGACGAACTTCTAACCCCTGCGAGTCAATCGTGCAGTTTGAGCTGAAGCTGAATAACGCGACTGAAAAAAATCGCACAGTGTATGCCCAGCTTAACCAGTGCTGACCAGTCTGACCTTTATGCTGTTCTTGAACTGGTATCCTGGGTTGTTGGAGCCTTTGCGCAGCAGTTCGCTAAAGATGATGATCTGCTCGAACAGGAAAACTCTGCGCTCTTTGCTGCGAGACAGAACGCCTCCGTCCTGCTCCCAAACACAGAAAGTCTCCTGCTGCAGCAGCTTCCCCTGAGACGTTAGCTTTCCCTGGAAAACACGAGGAGGTGAGTTAGGAAAGAAAGACAGATGGATAAGAGTCCAGGTACCCTGCAGCAAACTTTACATTTCCAGGAAATCAACAAAAGTAAATTGTGTAATGCAGATTCTTAGTTAATGAAAATAAATAGCAGGTAGTGTTAATTCCTAAATCCAGGTCTCTAAACTACACTACAACCTCAATTTTAAACTCTAAGCAAAGTTCAAAAAATGGAAAGATTTCTCTTTAAGTTTAATTTGTTACATGCCTCATATATGTCATCGTTAATTGTGTCTATTGTGCTTTCTACACACATTTCTAGTTTTTGTAGAATTAATATGTGCCTGAAACAGGTAAACTGCACACAAACTACTTGAGAAGCTGTCTTTGCAGAGCTCGGTAGCAGCACCCCACAACAACATTATTATGCTGTGTGTGCTGTTATCAATGTAATATGGTGTTCCTTTGGGTTCTGTTCATTGTCCTTCATCTCTGTGTGGTTCAGTTCTGCTTTTTGTCCATTTTGTGTTAGTAGACAAAAATGGAAACTTAAAATTTGAAATATTATCACATTTCTTTCAGAGCTTTCAATGTTAATTAGCATGAAATCAATTATGTTACTATGTTGTCCTAGTGACATGAAATTGCTAACAAAACAAATCAGCCGGACAGGTGGACAGACGGGTGTACCTCGTATCCCTGCAGGCGTCCCAGGTTCATCATGTCATTGCAGCGTTTTGGAACCAACGACATCAGCTCCACCGCTTTCTGTACACAGACCACACACACAGTTACTAAATATTACAAAAGTTTGTGTTAGTCCTCAGGGCGATGATTCACCGTCTCGTGTAAATCATTTATAACGATCTTCACTATGCCAGAAGCAGCAGCAGCTCTTTGCTGTCTCCTTCTGCTCGTTGGTTATCAGACAGAAACAGCTGTCTGCTGAAGAACAAAACTAGCAAAATACATCATGTGTTTGTTGTCTAGAGTTTTTTTTACAACTCTTAGCAAAGCTAAAAAAATATCTATTCTTTACAAAACATTTAACAAAGTTTATCATTTTTAAAAGTCACAAGGATTTGAATGAAAATATAATAAATTCAGTAAATAAACTGTTTCCCAGAATGTAGATCCTTTGTGTCTCTGTGTATTATCAGAACAGTTTATGGCACAACACAACTGTTTTTATATTAGCAAAAAACTGATCAATAACAAAAAACACGAACAAAGCTGTGGTTCAGTTGTTTGATGTTTCTGAAAGCTTATGAGACGATTTACAGAAAAGGAAAGCAAAGAAACAAAACTTACCTCAATCTCCTCACAGTCCAGCCCTGCCTTCGACGTATACTTGAGGAAATCCTGATGAACAAACAGAAAAAATATAAGTGTTTGAATGTCAGCCAAAGTCATAGTGTGTCCTTAAAGTGTAACATCAGAAAATATCTTAAAATATACGCTGGTATGATGAACTGATGAGTTTATCTCTGATTTCTCACAAAAAGCTTTACCCAAAAGTACAAAATTTATGCCAAGGCTGTCATTGTGAACCAATCAGAGCTCACAGGTAATAACTGTTAAGGAAGTTAATAAAACAACCCACACATTTCTTCCCTGAGTTGAGTCCCAAATAATTTCTGAGTCTAACACTACACCCATGTCAAATCGTAAATAATTTCAAAAGACAACATCAGTATGAGTCAATTCAAGTCTTGAGGTCAGCTCCATCTCAAAAACAATAAATGCCAAGTTGCATCCCGAGTTGTGTCCTGAATCTAGTCCCTCATTAAAAGGTAAAAACTCGACCTCACCGAAGTTCTAATTCAAGCCTGGAGCAAGAGCCAATAGGGCTGAGCGATATGACCAAAATCTCATATCTCATAGAATACATTTCTCATCCTGATAACAATATAAATCACAAAATAGTGCATTTTCTGTAAATTCTGTGAATCTCTGGCACTCATCGCGTTTTCAGCTGGGCGTCGTGTACCTGGAGTCGAGTGTTTTGACCGATGCATGAAACTATATATTTTTAGTTGTATTTTAAGTTGTATAAGTTGCATTACATGGCGTGTTGCGAGGAAAAGCCTGTTCGAACGTTTGAGTCTAAGGTTTATTTTGAGCACCTGACGGCTCTTTTTTGCTTGTCATCCGTAAACTCTCTTCATACTTTTTAATGTAATTCTTGTGCTGGTAGAAGAAAAAAATACTGGTGTAAACAGAGTGTTTTGCAACACCACGAAACAAACCATAGCGTATAATATGAAACGATAGATGTTTTAATTTGATATCATCTGATATATTTCGTCATGTCGCACAGCCCTGAGAGCCAACCAGTCTATAATCAAGATCAGCACCTCCGGTCAAATTCCAAATTTAGCTTGGTTTTTAGTTTTATGTCATATTTGTCAGGGAAAATGCACAAAACCCTAATAACCCTAATAATAAAAGAACCCTTGTACCACATTTAGCTACTGGGTAATTTTCTTCTATGGTCTCTGGGCATTTTTAAGCAGGATATAAAATACCCAAACTTACTCCACAGATAATACTAGCAATTCCATTGTAACATTCAGATTCCACCAAAAATGCATTAAATATATTTTAAAATCAATGTTTAATTTTAGCAGTTAGTGTAAACACAAATCATGTTGACAGGTTCTTTACAGACCTTGAGCAGCAGCTGGTACTTGGTGATTCTCTGGATTGGTTTGATCAGATAATCACTGATGGACATCCTGCAGCTGATCTCATGTTGGATTTCCTACAGACAGACAGGCAGAGACAGAGATAGAAGGACTGGTTCAGTTTCAGTTTTTGGCTGATTTTTACTATAGCAAGGTCCATTCAAGAACGTGCATTTTTAGTAAAGCCTGCTCTTTTGATTTTTTTCCCCTTTTTTAACTTTTAAGATAGTAATGATTAAAAAAATCAGGAAAGAAAAATAAAAGAAAACTATTACTTGTTGATATGATTTGATTGATTTGTTTATGGCTTGGTGAACTGAAAACAACTTTCCATTGATGTGGATAACAAAGTTATTCTATTCTATTCTATTCTATTCTATTCTATAAGATAATCATAAAAAAAACAACAGAAAAGAATAGCCAAATATAGAAATGAAAAAAAAAAAGAAAAGTGATGCATTACCTCGAAATAGGTCTCATACTCAATGACGATGAACTCTGACCTCGGCTTATTCTGACAGTAAACCACATACATGTGTAGACGACGCTCCTGTAAAAAACAAGAAAGTAAAAAAGAAATAGTTGTATTAGGTCTTCAACACATCCTGAGTCAAGTCCCAAGCAAATAACAAGAAGTCCTGAGTTGTGTGATAACTCAAATCCTATGTACAGACAACAACTCGAGCCAGGTTCAACCTCAGGAGCAAGTCATGAATTTAGAATTGAGCCCCATGTTGGTGTAGCTTCTGAGTCATCCAGCTCATGCTAGACCTTGACTGTCACCATGTACTGGAACACAAACTTGTTTGGGACCCTAAACCAGAGAGGAGGTTCCCTCTAAGGCAGAAGGGAACAGGAACACACAGATGTAAACAAAGCTCTTAGAAAATGTGGTTATCCTAACTGGACCTTCATCAAATCAGTGAAAATGCAGAGGAAAGAATGCCAGACACCAACTAGGGAGAAACAGAATGACAACAACTTTTTTGTTCCTGTAGCAAGTTTATTGGAAATTTTCTCCAAGCATGACATCCCAGTGCACTTCAGATCTAGCAAATCTAGCAGACAAAAACTGGCTCATTGCAAGGACAAAACTCCTAAAAGCAAGATGAACAACATATGGTATGCAGTGCAGTGCAGCGAGGAGGGCCTGGACCCTTTTATAGAAGAAACCAAACAGCCACTCCATAAATGTATGGTACAACATGGAGGAGTCATCTCAACAGGAAAAGACTCACCTGCATTTAAAAAACATAGGTCACTCTTTCCAGGAAACCACTTTGGACTGGGAAGACATGTTTCCAGGCACGTCAACCCCCCGCTCACACCTGGCATCAGGTGACTTCAGTAGGTCACTGATGGTTTGGGGCAAGGTCTCACAGTGGTTTCACTCTTAACCCCAGATGATGGTAATGATCCACATCTTTGTTCACACGTGAATATTCACATGATCAATTGTGGGTCAGGAGCCTCATGACTACTTCTAAAGGGGACAATCACCACTAGGGGTTAAATACCTAACTTTATACTCGTTTTAGAACTGAAAATGCCTCTTAAATGAGAGGTGAAATGTCTTCACAAACCTAAAGAAGTCCAGTTTGCTTACTTTTTGAAGCTCTCAAGACTGAGAACTGAGAACTGAGTCAAGTTCTGAATCAACCTTATAAATGTTTAAAAAGCCCTGAGACAAGTCCAGGCTTGGGTCCTGTGTGAGGTTCTAAGTCAAGAAAAGAAGTCCCGAGTTCTGTCCTACAGCAAATTCTAAGCCAGGACAAACAAGTCAAGTCCTAATGCAGGGACAAGCTGAGTCTTAAGTTGACAATTGAGTGAAACTTCTAAAAGTAAAGTTCTAAGCCAAGCCATAAAAAGTAATGAGCCAAGTCCTATTTGAATCCTGATTCCTATCTTGAGACAAAAAAAATAAATTGAGCCCTGAATCTAGTTCTAAATGAAGCCCAAAGTCAAGACGAATGAGTTCTGAGTTGAGTCCCTGAGGTCTCAGGGCAGAGCCATGCTATATATTCTGTTTTGAACAAGTCATTTTGTTTGTAGAACTCACATGTCTGATGAAGAGGTCAGCGAGCAGGTCGTGATTCTGAATACAACGCTCTAACTCCACCAGGAAGAAGCTGAAACAGAAAAATACCCAGTGAGCATGATGGTCTATCTTTGTGTATATACTGAAGTGTGTTTGTTCTCGTGTGCATTTGTGGCACGGACTCGCGGTGCCAGTCGTAGATCTGCTGGATATTGCCGAAGACAATCTTGTCTTTTCCTCTCATGTCCTCTGGAATCCCTCTGACCTCCAGCCGGGACATGAAGCCCTGAGAAACGTCAGCAGAGAACATGTCGTATGTTTAGATTGACATTTGTAGAGTCTGGTGGGTGGAGCGTCAGTAGGTCCATTCTTTCAGTGTGATTTTTGTGTCTCACCTCAACTATCACTCCTAGATCCTTTACATAGTCCTTCTCTGATTGGACCATCTCATTAACGACAAACCTGCACACACAGAGCCACAAAATTCAAGTCTCCTTAAATATGCATTCAAAACTTGGACTTTGTAATAAATTTCGGTTTGTCTTACATGCGTCCTCTTAGTGCTTTGTTTCTCTGCTCCGTGTCTGATTCATTTGATCCCTGATCTGAGTCTAGAGCCTGAAGAAAGAGAAAAGGCTGAAATTAAAAGAGTTCTGTGTAACCTCAGAAAACTGTAATCTTTTATTGATGACAAGAAAACAGCGTGAATACAGTACACAGTTTGAAAGCTGAAGGCGCCGGCTTGTACTTTTAAATACACTAGGAATCACAAGTAAGCCAGTAATCTGAGAGGAAAGTGTTCTATTGAGGCGATATGTTACTATGAGATCTTTAAGATAAGATGGGGCCTGATCAGTCAAGACCTTGTATGTGAGGAGAAGGATTTTTAAATATAATTGTGGATACAACAGAGAGCCAGTGAAGAGAAGCCATTACAGGAGAAATATGGTCTCACAGTATTCAGTATGTATGGTCGGAGGGTAAGATGGTGCCACCATTGCGTGCAATAGGTCGGCAGCCTTAAAATGAAATTTCCCCTTGTGGGACTAATAAAGGTATATCTTATCTTATCTTATCTCTTCTTGCTGCAACATTGTGGATAAAATGAAGGCTTTTCAGGGATCTTTTAGGACAGCCTGATAATAATGAATTGCAATAGTCCATCCTAGAGGTAAGAAATATTGAACTAGTTGTTCAGCATCACTCTGAGACAGGATGTTTAGAAATTTAGAAATACCGGAAGAAAAAAAACAGTCTGACATCTCTTACAGTGTGCCTTTACGGACATATCCTGGTCAAGATTCCTAACAGGAAGCCATGGTAATGCCATCCAGAGTCAGTATCTGGTTAGACACCATGCTTCCAAGGTTTTTAAGACCAAGTTCAGTAACCTCCATTTTTCCAAATTTAGATAAAGGAAATTATATACCATGGAGGCTTTCAGGCCTTGAAGACATGCCTGTAGTTTAATTAATTGATTTGTGTCAACAAGTTTCATAGGTACCTACAGCTGGGTATCATCTCCAACAATGAAAATGTCTGCTGTTTCCTAATAATATTACCTGTATGTATACAATGAAAAGTACCGATCCCAACACAAGAACCTACAGAACTCCATGAGTAACTGACTTTAGTAACATGAAGAAACTGAAATGTACCGGATAGATACGACTTAAACCAGTGCAGGGTATTTACGTTACTATGAGGTCCACTGGCAGGAGACATATGAGGATCACTGGTATCTTCCACTAGTGCTCTATCTGTGCTGCATGCAACTCTGAATCAGGACTGAAAACTCTTCAAATAAACCATTCTTCTGTATAAAAACATTTAGTTTATTTTTGTAGATATTCAAAAAGTTTTCCGAAGAAGTTTTTTACCTTGTGACTAAAGCAGCTAATACAATATTAAGAAGTTTATGGCACATTCATATTCAGCCATTAAACATTTCTAGCTTTAAGCAGAGCTACTCTTACCTCAGGATTGTTGGGGTCTTTGATGATCTGCATTGGGGGTGGTAGAGGGGTGTGGCTTTCTTCCTCTGGCTCCTCCTCCCCACCACTATGCCCCGCCTCCTCCTTCCTCGCCTTCTACATAATTTAAGAACCAATTAGTTTATGTTATCATTATTACTATTTTGTGTCTTTAACCCATCATTTGGATGGGTGTCTACACACCGTTTGCGCATTTCCCGTGAGGGGTGTGGTCATCTCTGTCCTGTTGTCCCGCCTCCTCATCCTGATTGGCGGTTTCTTCTGTCCATCTGCTTTTCCCTGACTCAGCCTCCGCACAGGACTAGTCAACCAGCGCTGCAGCAACAGTTAATGTAGTTACCATTATTGATGCCACTGAATATTGTATCACCAAGGCTACGGTTCATACAGCTGGTACAAATATTACTTATTACTGCCAGCTAAAAACTCCAGTGTTACCTGTGATACGAGCTTCATCAATGTCACCCAGCACGTTACAAATGTGTTAATCTGGTTTTAAACTACATTTCAGTTAACAGTGTGCTGATAGGATGTGCTGAGAACTGCATGAATCCCGTCCAAGTTTAACATATGAAGAGCAGTTTGTGGAGATTTTCGTGATCTACATAATGTTTTCCACTATCTGTTTTTTTAAAGAACTTCTCTTAACTATTTAAAACACAACCTTCAAATAAATTTTGGCTCTTAGCCAACAATTTAACTTTTCTTTTATATATTTTTTAACACTCATTTATGCACAAAACAAGATTCAGCTATGATTACACATCAACACTCATACAATTTAGACACAATGATAAAAACTGAGGAAACATTTCCTGTGAGCTAATGCTTCCAACTTTAATAATCCATTACATTTAAGGGGGAGCTATTTAAAGTTACAGTATCAGATGCTCATATTAGCCAAGGCCAAAGTTTCACATTTCATGTAATGATGTGAACATATGCAAAAGTAAAAATTATGAACACAGAGCTCAATTCTTATGACTGCTCTGAATGCTGTGTTTCCAACAGGACACCTTGGCAGCTCTGGATGCTGCCCCCTCAGCAAGTTTTCAGAAAGATGCCCAAGTAGAAGTAAAAAAGTTTGTGGACTGGTGGGAGACGCTAAAGCAGACTGTCTGAGACACAAATGAACTGCTTTCATAAGACAAAGAAGGATTATTTTTAGCTGTGATTAATGCAAAGCTACTGGAGTGGAGTCCTAGAATAAAAACAACTACAATAACTCCCCTTTAGTATATTTGACCATAAACCACAGCATTAACAAATCACAACAAACACACAAAGTGCACATCTGCATTTCTGTTTAAGAATACCAGAGAACCCACAATTAAGATAACTAAAACCCTCTGACTGTAGGTTAATATCCTGACCAGAATCAACCGAAATCTGTATTCAATCGTTTTTATGGTTTCGTTTTTGTTTTCATGTTTTGTTTTCAATCAGTTTCATTTCCGTTTAATTTTTATTAGTTTCAGTGTTACTTTTAGTTTCGTTGTGATGACCTGGGTCATGTTTGTCGAACTGTAAGATTTAAAAAACATTCAGACCAATAATAGAAACATTTGAGTCAAAGCCATGTAGACATCCCACTCTCCACAGATGAACCAAAGCCTCCTCAAGCCGCTTTATGTTAACACATTTGAGCCAAATTCTCCCATTTCAGTTCACAGCGAGCTGTTACCTTTAGAGTGTTCCCAGTTCCAGAGCCGCTCCGCTTCGCCCCCGGTGAGCCCACAGCGCCTCCTGCTGGAGCCCCGCCCACTCCAAACACTGTGGGAGAGGTGGCACCTGAGAGAAGAAAAGGCAGGGAGAGGTCAGAGGTGAGTTTTCGTGCTGTCTTTTCTGAGTGCAATGGGTGCTCAGTGTTATTACTGTGGTCTCACTTTGGCTAGTAGTCTGAGTCTGGAGGCCTGAACTTTCAGAGCTGTACAAACTCGACTCTGCAGACACAAAGAAAAACAGATTATCAGACTGTTAACAAGGAAAAACTGGACTGGAAATACCAGAAGGTGTGAGGTAAAAATGAGAAAAACAGAAACTACTATGAAGCCCGAAAGACACGAATAACACAGTTTCTTCTTCTTCTTTAGCAGAAGACTGAATATTGTTGTATCAAGTTATATGAACACTTCTGGAAATCTAATTTCATGCTTTTTAAGCCCTCAACAAGGAAAATTTAACAACCTTAACTCAGCAAAAAAGCATGCACACCAGTCATGAAAGATAGTTGGTTTCTTTGAAGTAAGGAGGTATGAGGGACTTACTGATAGCTAGTTACCCTAGCTTAATTTAATTTTAATAGAATCTTTCGTTTAAACCTGAAGTTTAAAGTGATTCACAAGTAAAACCCTAAACAACACAGAAAAGTGAGCAAAATAACAAAAAAGACACACAGAGACAGGACTCACAAAGAACCTGACGAATGAATGAATAAACTATTAGCATAAAACTACAAACAAAAACAAAAAAATGGCAAAAACTACAACTACAGTTTGTAAAAAAATCAAGTGCATTACAATATGATTTTGAAAACAGATCAATAAAATGATATTACATGTAAATATATGTGAGCATCTATGACTTAAAAGTTAATGCTTAACTTGTGAAAGTACAAAAACCTGCAAAATAAACAATAAATAAAAATACACACTGAGATTAAAAGAATCCAGTATGTTCAGCACACGTGAAATGATGAATAAAAGTGATTAACGATAACTCCATTAATAACAATTGATAAATGCAGACACACTGATTATGATAGATTAGAACTGATATTTATTTTAATGACTTAAAATGAGCTGTAGAGTAAGTGTGTGGTATATTTAGATATTCACTGCCTTATTTGACCTCAGACAAGTTGTTACAACACTTTGCAGCCAGCAGAGCCCACTGACGGCAGCGTTTTACCTCAGAACTATTGAACTCCCGCTGCCTCCGCTTCGGTGAACCACTAAATAACAGTATTTAGTGCAAGTAGCTCCTGAATAAGTTGTGCTGATTGGATACGACATCTGAGATCTACTGGAATCAATATTTTACCGTAGAAAGAAGAGTTTGGGCACAAAGACTTCTTTGAGGGTGTTGTTTGAAGTTTTTTCTTTAGTTTATGTTTGAAATGAGAATAATTAAATATTCAAAACAACCCTGGTGGAATTTTCCTTTCATAACTAAGAAGCAGCTTCATGTAGTTATCTTGCATTGTGTTTAAGACTGAATTTAATTCTTACGTAATGGGACAATGTGCACTACGTACATTTATTGTACCCCAAACTAAAGTCATTAGTTAATTATTTCTTTTTTATGGCCGTCACTGAGAGCAGACAACCTTCTGATGACATTTTTCAAGACTTCCCGTCAGTGTTTCCATGTTCTGATTCATGCACGTGTATCAGATAATAACAGCAGTCCACGTCAGGAGGTTGGTGGTGTTGGGGCAAATCATTTCAGATTTTGAGAGACCCGAGTTTGAATCATACACACAACAGATTTTTACAAATAATTTGTATTTTTGCAAAGATGTTATTTTGTTACATGTAACAAAATGTAAAATGATACTTTTTTATGGAATCTGGTCAAATGAAATACATTCAGTTTACACTGAGCACATTTTCCTTAAAGAGTGAGCATTTGAATAAATAAATATTTGACTGATTTTGTGTATTTCAGTTGTGTTTTACTCAGAATTATTGCTCCATGTTTATTGAGGATGATTTTTTTTAAAGGTGTTATTACTTAAAAATATGGCTTTTAATCAGGTTTAGGCATTACAAACTCCTGGGTTGGATTTACAAAAAAACCCTTGTTTGGGCTAAAATACAACTTCCACATCTTTAAAGCTTTATTTCTTTGTTGCCGTGGTGATGCTTACCCGCTCTTTCTGGACATAATCCATGCTTTTGACATTAAACTAGGTTTCTTATTGAAAGGGGACAATTCGTCTCCATGCACACAAAAACTTCCAGAAGTCCACCAATCAGAAGAAAGTGTGGAAGGGCGACATCAAAGACTTAGGAACAAAAACATCTTGTTCTGGCACATCCTCATCAACAGTTTTGCAACAAGTGAGTGAGCAACTTTGCTCACTCACTTGTTGTTTCAGACAAAATTATATTAACCTGGCAGGTGTGGATGGAAACAGGCAATCATTTGCTTTTTCTCTCAAATTTGGTTTTATGTTGATGAAACTCTGCTGATTTCCTAACATTCATGTGGATTTAGTCTCAGCGTAAAATCATGCTTTACAAACTGTGACTGTCTGACATTTTTGTTGTTTGCCAGCTGAAAACAACAGCAAGAGATTCTTATTACGGACAGACCTCTGCGGATTATTGTGGATATGAATACGCCTGCTTAAAACTCAAACAAATCCACCAGTTAGTCAGTCTGATTATTGTGAAATAGTCACTGAAGGAGACACACACACACACCTACTGTCTGTACTGTGTTACTTTGTGTGTGTGTGTGGTCTTTCATACAAAAAAGGAAAACCTGCGTGTCCTGTTCACGACACACACACACATGCATATTCACACATCGTTCACATTCTTGCAGTGCTGTTTGCTGTAAAGGCACACACACACACACACACACGCACCTATTACTTATTAACCATTGCACACCCATATATTTTCTCCAACACCCGTCACTCTCTCTCTCTGTCTGTTTGTCTCTCTCTCGCTTTCTCAGTGTGAACCCACCTCGCTCGTCCTCTCGCTCGCGCACAATCCATTCCCAAATGCCCGAACAATCCCAGCATGCACCTCTGCCCCGCCGCATGCTTCCACATCAGTCCATTCAGAGAGATATTAAGAAAGAGGCAGACTGACTGACAGAGGTGTTTCTCTGCTCTCAGCTGAATGACACTAAACAAGAGTTAGAGGTCTGGGGGTGGAGCCACAGCATCTAAACCCACAGAGGGTGGGTTTAGATGCTGTGGGGGAGTGGCTTATAGAGTAATAGTAATAATAAACTAACACAAATCAATTATAATGATAAATGTAATAAAATAAACTTAAAATAATTTAAAATAAAAATAAGCGAAGTAAAAATAAAATGCGAGAGTAATAAAAGTACTAAATAAAATTGAGTGAAGTATAAACAAAGTGAGAAAAAATGCTACATAATATGAATAAAATATAATAATAATAAAACCAAATTAAAAAATTATTAAAAAAAGAAAATTTTTACAATAGGTAAAATGATATGAAAAAATAAAACAAGTTTATTTGGAACAAAATATAAAATAAAACTCCATAAAACACAAAACAAAGTATGAATAAAAATAAACACGAGTGCTAAAAAAGGAGTTTATTTTTAACTAAAGCTTCTATTGTTTGTAACGAGGAAGAACACCCAGCGGGTCGCCACACACACACACACACACACACACACACACACACACACACACACACACACACACACACACACAGTCAGGATGTTAAACTGTAGATTCCTGTCTGTGTGAAACTCCTTCAGGTCAATGTTTAACCATGTGTGTGTGTGTGTGTGTGTGTGTGTGTGTGTGTGTGTGTGTGTGTGTGTGTGTGTGTGTCTGTGTGTGTGTGTGTGCATTTCAAACATCTTGCCAAACCAGATTACAGATTAAAGTTGGGACAAAGTTGCCTCGCAGGTCGAGGCCACGCTCAGTCCTGTGGTCAGTTTTCTGATTCCACTGAAACTACGTACACATTTTTCTTCTGTCATGTTACTCACAGTAAAAACGAATAAAAAGGGAATATGTGTTACTCGACATGACAAGTCTGTTTCTTGTTTTTTTATGTTTTGAAACTTGTGGGAAGTATTTTAGCTGCTTGGATTAATTTATATTCCTTCTGTGGACTACTACTTATGTTGAGAGAGTTGAAGACACACACACATATTTCTGTATTACACCTTCTTCCAGCTGTTTATTAGATTTATAGTGTGCAAATTACGTATAATGCAATTTGCACTGCTCCCTGGCACAATGACAGTTTTACTTTTTACTCCTTTTTAACATAAACTAATTTTATTTTGTTATTTTCTTTGTTTTTTGTTTTTTTTTGTATCTGTAAAACAGTAAAAGGACCCACTATGCATCTGTGGTACTTTTATTTTGGCTTTTTTATTTATTCATTGTAGACTCCATCAATAAAGTTACAATAGATGACTAATCACTCCCGTTACAATGAAGTCTGTGTGTTGGCTAATTGTAAAGAATCTGCACAGCCTGTGTTTGTTGTCTGATGACAAAATTCACGAAATTATAACACACCTCTTAGAGAACACAGTTAATTTTCAAAATAAAATGTTCAGTACGGTGGCCCCTAGAGACAAAGCACGTACAAACTCCAAAACACAATGGAAGTGCTCCAGGACGCTAGGGGCAGTGTTGAGTTCAATTTGCAAAATAAATGGCAAGTTTGTTGCAAACACATGGAGTTGGATACCGGCGGAAAACACCTGCAAGGATAGAACAACCACGCTTTATAAGAAAGGTAATGTGAAAACTGTTGCTTGTTTGATTTGTTTTTAATTACTATGAACACTTGGTTTATGGTGGAGTCAAATCTGACGTTGGCTAACAGTCAGTGTGCTTTGCTCAGAGAGAACCTCAACACTGCCCCTAGGGTCCTGGAGCACTTCCATTGTGTTTTGGAGTTTGCATGTGTTTTGTCTTTAGGGGCCACCTTAGGTTCAGTGCAGGCTAAACGCTCTTCTTAAATACTCCCAGTGGGATTTGTAGCCGTAATAAGGATGGAACAATTCATCATTACAGACACACCTGTGATTATACTGTCTTTGTATTTAGTAGGGTTTAGAAAGGTTATGTTGGCGTGAAGTTTGTGAATGGCCGGTCTATAGTACACCTCACAGTGATGGACATCACACTAGTGCAGGGCAGACTGTGGTATCCACGGTCTCTGCTAGGTTCAGTTTTAGGGCTCCAGGGATAATTTTGAATGTAAGCTGATGATGCTCTTCAGTGTCAGCTGCAGGTCTGCTTCTTATAGAAGCAATTTGCAGAAAGTTGGACACAGGAAAAACATAGAAAATCAAGTTGATTTTCAAAATAAAAGACCCTCTGCAGTTTTAGATGCTTCAGAAATGCATCTGTTGTAAAGAAGAAACAAAACAGTGTCAGGCAAGCAAAACACACCCTGTGTATCCCTGGGGTTATGCATTTCCCTGTTTCCTATGCATTACACTGTTTTTACACTGGCTCAGGGTTTAGAGCAGTAAACCTCTGAGCAGAAGCAGCCTGTCTGGAAACAAGAATCTACTGTTCCTAAATGAGTCAGTTCCCCTGAATAGACTGCTACACTAGATGTTGGCAGAAGTCTTCCCTCCTGCGAAACCCCACGTTAACACCTTCTTGTGCTGACATTTGGTTTGTTCCACAGGTTGCACAGCTGGAGGTGTTGGCATCACTGGAAACTATCATTATGGTCAGGAGGTTGGTAATTTAAAATATATAATAAACTTTTTTGAAGATTCTGTGGTCTAGTGGCTCTAAAAGTGTGGGCCTCAGCCCCCTGTTGGGCTGTAAAGGTACTGCAGATGGGTGAGAAGTCAGGTTAATGTTCATATTTGCAATTTAGGTAAAAATTTTCTTTAAATATTTACATTTAAAAGGAAAAGGAGCTAATCAAACATCCTAAATTTGTCTTATATTTAGATCAAAAAGATGGAAATATTTAATCTCAAGCTTGTGTGATGATCAGAGTTGTGATTAACGATTTAGTTTTCCAGAAGCTTATAGCCAAAGCTGCATTTTGAGATGTTTCCTCATTACTGTGGACGGTCTCCTTGAAGCTCATAAAGCTGTGATGTTAATGTGAAGCGGCAGAGTCTGACAGACACAAAGCGCATTTAATTTTTCATGCTCAGCTATGGGACGAGCACTCAAGGACTCAAGCGTGTTTACAACTTTACAAACATGGATTTAAATATTTAGGTGGCACAGAGAGAGAGCGAGGATGTGGGACACATACAGCGTGAGGATGTTTAAAGTTGCCTCTGGCTAAACAGGAAGTGACATCGAGCAAACAAGGGATGTGCTGTTTACGGGGATTAAAAATGACCACGGTGTTGTTTTAGAAGGTATGTTTTCTGAGGAATCACTTTTTTAGATGTTTTCCTGCACATGGCAGTTAGAGCATCAATAATATCTGTGATTACAGTCAGGTCCCTTTGGGGCTGATGGGAACACAGGCAATAAGTTCTCTGGGTACTCACCCCTCCCGGCGCTCACAGTGGAGGAGTTAGAGGCGGAGGTGATGGTGGTAGAGGATGAGTTGCAGGAGGAGGAGGTGGTGGTGCTTGTAGAAGAGGTGCTGGAGGATGTGGTGGAGGCTGGGAGCAGTCCCTCCATATCGGCTGCACTGTGGGAGTGCGACAGGCAGAGGGTGCTCATGGGCAATAGACCCTCCTGTGAAGAAACACAGCAGCGATGTTAGACGGATGGTTGAGTGTCAGAAAAACAAGGAAACCCTCTCACACACTTTAACGGTACTTATGGCTATAAGTTCTTGCCTTTGTTACACGTGGGGACCTTCATTATATTTGTCACTTATGGGGACATTTGTTGCTAATCTGCTTAACAGCCCCTTTTTCCTCAGTGAGTGTGTCACTGGTTTTAATGGTTAGATAGAAATCTGAGGTTCTTGTGTCTGAGGTCATTCATTACATCAGTTGTCCAACCTATCATATAAAATCATCTGCAAATTTTCTAAGCTCAACCGGTTTGTTTCTTTCATCTAAAGTCCCTCAGTAAAAATCAGACTTTTACTGGCATACAATACTTTGGATCTATTAGCAGACCCTTTAGTGCTTTTCTCATTCCCTCAGCTGCTCTGGACCACAGCAGGGAACTTAATCCGGAAACTTTTAAGCTTTCTTACCAACTTCCTTTAATCCAAAAGGGACATTAAAAAGATCAGAACTTCTTAATGCATAACTTGAAGTAGAAAGAATTAAAAAAAGAAAAAAGAAAAATGTTTCAGACCATGAGGATAGTTAAAGTTAATATGTTTAAAGATAAATTGGTACCATAGAAACAGATATCTTCTATCAGGAAGTCAAGTTTGTCAAACGCTGTGCAACAATGTGTAAGAAAAAAGTATGAATATAATTCTGCAGAGATAAATATTTTAATTCTGTTTTATTTATATAGCACCAAATCACAACAGCCTCAAGGTGCTTAATATTGCAAGGCAAAGACAATAATACAGGGAAAACCCCAATAATCAGACAACTCCCTATGAGTAAGCACTTGGCAACAGTGGGAAGGAAAAACTCTGTTTTAACAGGAAGAAACCTCCAGCAGAACGAGGCTCAGGGAGGGGCGGCCATCTGTCACAACTGGTTGGGGTTGATGGGGCAAGACAGGAAGTTTTGCTACATGTGGGGACATTTAGTTTGTTTATTACTTGCTGGGATGTTTGTTTTGTCTTCTGGATGCTAATTACCTGTTGAGGTGTTTGATCTGTGGTTCTGACTAGACACCACCCGGGCCGATCTGCTGAGCGCTCCACCAGCTCCACCGTCTGACCGCAGCGAACGCTGATCTCTCCCGGTCCTCCGGCAGAGAAATCCAACAACACCACGACTAACTCGCAGCCTCCTGACAGCTGCACGCAGACAGGTAGGACAGATTATTTACAGGCGGAAGGTGTCACCGCCGTGTTGTTAAACGATAATAACAGCATCATTAGCATCAGTGCTCCAAGCTCTGAGAGGAGCAGACATTCATTCGCACTCAGTATGCAGAGAGGTGTCTCCTGCAGTCCATGACCTCACTCCCATGCAGCTCACTGGGAGCGTACAACCTCTATTTCTCCAAATGATAAAACCAGGAAAATTCAGAATAAAGTGAGGAAGCAGTCTCAGATAACTTCAAGACTATGAGCTCTGCCTATAAAGTTCAACAGTGTGGAGATGTTTGTCTTGATGCATGCTCAAACATCCAGGTGAGGAAATGCCAGAATGCTGATTCTGTTCATCTGAAAAAGGGTCAACTCTCTTTTCTCCTAAGAGCTAATCAGCTGCTTCTATGTCCACTTAATCTATGGTCAATATGCAAACATATAGAAACATGGATCAAGCTTTTCTGGCTTCTCAGCCAACCAAAGCATTAAAAAGCCGTCTGCTGGGTTTAAATGACTCTGAGAATTGATGAGTGAAAGTCACTTCAATTCAGCAGAAACATGACCAAACCACAAACCATGAAAGCCTCTCATATCATCCAAAAACAACCTTTCTCTGATTGGCCCAGAGAGCAGCATAAAACATCATGTGATCTGGTCACCGTGGTTACCGCTGACTGTGAGCTCCAGCACGTGGGCTGCAGCTGGAAGAGAAAACACTTGTAGCGTCCGCAGGGAATGAGACGGGTGTTCCCCGAAAAATCCAACACAGATGTGAACAGATGTGTGCGTTCAGCGAGGAAGCAAAGGTCTGTCAGAAAGGTCAGAGGTCGCCGTGTCAACTGTCACAGTGATCTCAAAGACTGACAGAGAGCCCAAAAGGTTGGACAGGACGGACGGATATATTTCCAATAAGGAACCAGGTTGCAGTACTTATATTATTTTATTCACACGTATACTAATATTTATTAATTAATTAATTTACATTCATTTAGTTAGCTATAAAAATTGGATTTTTCATAAATAATTTCTAAATAATTTTATGTTTTTTATCTTTAAACATGAAAAAAAGCTTTTTAGATAATTAATTTTTATATTTAATTTTTATTTTGTAAAAATTAAAATTTTAATTTTATCTTTTCTAAAACTGTAAAATTGTATTTTTTCTCCAAAGATTTATTCAAAAATAAAAGGTTTATTTAAAATACTTTAAAAATACTGTAAAAATAGTGTTTTCAATGTTAACTTTGTGTATAACATAATATTTTGATTATAATTGACATTTTTTTAAATTTTTTATCTATATTGAAATAGTTATATATAATTTTTTTTACATATTTTATTATATTATATCTAAAATGTTTATTTTGCATTTTTTCTGACATCTTATTAAGATTTACCTTTTTGGTGGATTTTATTTTTCATAAACATTTAATTTTTTTCTAGTAATCTTCTGAATACTGACTACTCATATTCAGCACGATATATCATATCGTGCTGAATATTATAAGGATAAATTCATGAAAATGCAGAAATGCTCCTTATTTAAATGTTTTCTTGCTCTGATGGATTAATTTAGACTCATTATTATTGTCTCCACTTACATGCTGTCCCTTTAACTCCTCACAGTGACAAAAAAAGTGTCTTTTTTCTTTTTCACCGTGTTTCCTCCTTCAAGTCACCAACGCAGTAAAAAATAAAGTCGTCCACCTTCTTCTCTTAACTGTCTCACAAGTCAGAGCACAAGCCAGCAGGGTCAGAGTTTCCAAGGTCAGAGGTCACTGCCACTGACCCCACTAATGAGAAGCAGGTAAAATAAATCAAACGTACCTCATCAGGAGAGCAGAGCAGTGAAAGTTTCTTGAAGGAGTCCGACCATGAATAGTGGAAACTCCCTCAAGAACACCAAAAACACACACCCAGCCAGCTGCAGCAGCAGTGAGGTCATACGACTGCTCGACACACCCTCTCACAGTGTGTCTGTGAGTGTGCGCGCGACTGTGTGTGTGTGTGTGTTACCTTGTCGCTGTCTGCGGTGTTTTGTGACGTTCGGGAGGCGATGGAGACGGTGTCGGGTTGACTGCTGGCATCACCCAGACTGTCTGCGTCCTCGCTCGTCTCCCTGAAACAAACAAAAACATTCGGGTTGTTTTCTAGGGTTCAAAATACTCTCACAGGTCAAAAGTATGTGGATGCTACGTGCGATCTTTTAATGTAGTTTGTTTTCCTCGTCAGTCTGGGCGTCTTATTTCTTCTACTATAAGTCTAAAGCACATTTTCCTTTATTGACTAAGACATCAAATATTTTCTTCCACTTGGGTAGGAGGAGTCAGGAAATGGTATAAAAGGTCTGTTAACATTTCTAAAAGCTGAAGAGGTTGTCCAAAACTTTCCCGATTTATCTAAGCAACAGCTCAAACCCAGGAACAATAAAGGTTTCAGATTTAACTGGCTATGTCTAAAACGTTCGGTCACGTTTATGTAAGGGCTCCTGTAATATTACAGTAATAAGGACATTTCCATGTCCTGCTTGCTTCATAAGCACAAATGGAAAAAACCTTTGACTCGATCCAACATGAGAAACTTATGAATATCCTTCATGAGCTGGGACTTCATGGATACCACATTCGATTGACTGGAAACCTGTATTGGTTTCAGAGACCAGGTGTACTCCAAGTGGAAGTAAACTTAAGTCCGACACAAACAGTATTTATATATTATATAAATCTTAACAGCAGAAATAAAATAAGTGCTTTCTCACTGGAGTTTGGAGTTCAAATATTAGCAGCACTGAGAATTAGGGCTGTCGATATAACAGGTCAGGAGTCAGTATTACTGTTTAAAGGCCATCTGTGTGAGCTGACCTGCGGTTGATGCTGCGCTGTCGCCCCAGCGTCGGGTTGGGGGTCTTGGGGAGGGGGATGGGCTCCCTAAGTGCCCCCCGCAGGTGACCCCGCCTCTCCTGGATCACCTGCCGAATGCTACGAACCCACTCCTGCTTCAGCTCCAAAGATGATGCCTAAAAGTAAACAAAAAGAAGGATTATTCCTTAGATCGAACCATCACTGTATGAATATTTACTTACATTCATTAACAGGAGCACACACCTTTAGGACTGTCTTGTTGTCTGAGGTTGGCGTTCGTCCAACCCACAGTGCAAACTTACAGGGGTCACCCTCTATGTGCTCTGTTACACCGAGCTCGGAGGTCTGAGACAGAGACAAGAAATAAGAGAAACTTGATTATTTGTCGAACATCTTCAGCCAAATTAGTTCCATTTGTACTTTTTATATTTGAACGGAGCGAAGCTGGACGTTGTCCTTACCCTCAGCCTGCTTTTGTAGATGTATTTGGTCCGTCCAGACGAGTCTTTGATCTCCTTGCTGAAGATGAGTGACAACTCGAACAGGAAGAGGTGTCGGTCCCGCCCCTTTCTGATCAAAGACTTTGGCTCCCAAACCAGGAAGGAGTCCTGCAGCAGGAGCTCGCCCTGAACATCCAGACCATCCTCCACACCTGCAAGATACAAGACAGTGAGGAGCCTCCAAGACATTTCTGTCAAGTTTTGCTTTTAGTTTTTAACCTTTTAAAGTTTATACATTACTTTACAAAAGTCTTGAGCGACTCCCCGTTGCTTTTTACTTACTAAAATGTGAAATAGGTGCAGTGATTTATTTAAACATGTCCAAACACACATGCAAATACAGTTTTTACAATTCTAACAAGCTTGAAAGTCAATATTTGGTGTGACCACCTTTATTCTTCAGCACAGTCTGAACTCTCTTAGGCAGCTTTCTTGTCATGTCTTCAGGAATAGTTCTCCAGGCTTCTTGAAGGACATTCAAAGCTCTTCTCTGGATGTTTCTGCCTTTCGTTCTGTTCTCTGTCAACATGATCCCACACTGCTTCAATAATGTTGCAGTCCGGGCTCTGGGGAGGCCAATCTATTAATTAATTATTAATTAATTTCCTATCCAGGTCAGAATCTGATGGTATTTTCTGTGTTGATAATTCAACAATTTTAGCATTATCTCCAACACCACTGGCTGAATTGCAGCTCCAAACCATGACATCTACCGTGTTTTACAGATGACTGTAAACACTCACTGTTTTACCTCTCTGCTGCCAAACTGTGTTATCTTTGGTGGTTTTCACAGATTCAACTAAAGAAATGAGAACAAAGTGTTTAAAGATAAAATTTAAAATTGGCTCTCTGCTAAGTTGTCACATGTAGACACAGCACTGGTTCCTTGAGTTTGGTGCATTTTATGCTTGAATGATTCAAAGGTCACTGTTAAGTGTCTTAACAAAGAAGAAATTCTTCTGAAAAGCCTGGTGAGACCTTCAGAAAGCCTGGAAAACTATTGCTTAGGACCACTTAAAAAAAACACAAGAAAGCTTCACTTCCTGGAAGCAGAATACAAAGAAATGAGGGGTGGCTCCGTGACAGTACTGTATGAAGTTCTTCATTAGATAACGACCAGAACAATTCATAATATGTCCTGACTTCATGTGAAAAATATTCTGTGTTACCTTCCAGCATGCTAACGTGCATAGCATCGTTTGCTCTCTTTGGGACGCTCAGCATCACATCCAGGCCTTCCTTTATCTCGCCTTTTCCCTCCTCACAGCACGCTAGCAGCTCCTGCATCACGTTAACACATATACAGGTTCATCAGTTTATTCCCTGGAAAATGAAGTGCCGAACTCTGTGAGAAATCTTCACAGTGAAACAAAGATGTTTGAGTTTTATATTATAATAGTATGTAGGTGATTTTAATATTTTTAAAAACTGCAAAGGAAGTTGTATAAAAGAGTAGCGCATTTCTCCATGTTTAAAATATATGATTGCAGATATTTTAGAGAATTAAGCCCAAACCTGTCCCCAAAACAAGCCAGATATCCCCACAAACCTGCCACAAAACAAAGAGCATGTCGCCATAAATACACTAAGAAATAAACAAAATATCTCCTTATAACTGCCAAAAAACAAACAAACAACCAAGATGTCCTCATATGACTGCCAGAAACAGTAATTTGTCCCAATAAAGGCACCAAAATCAAGCCAAATATCCCCAGAAACCCGCCAGCAAGATGTTCTCCAAAGCTCACCAAAAAACAAGCAAGATGTTGCCATAAACCCACCAAACAAACAAGCCAAATATCTCAATAAACCTGTTCAAAAAGAAAAGCATAATGTCCCCATAATCCCCCCCACACCACACACACACACACACACACACACACACACACACACACACACACACACACACACACACACACACAGAAAACAAGCAAAATGTCCTCACCAAAAATCTCCCTATAAACCTGCCTAGAAACTAGTAACTGAGACAATTAACTGATGAGAAAAGTGTTTACAGAGGTCAAGTGAGGAGTCATTTCCTCATAGACTTCCATAGAATCAGCCTTAGTTTTACAACAGAAGTCACCTCCCTCATGGCCATCAGCAAAAACAGGGCAGCCCTGCAGAAGCTTCACTTTGTATATTTCTTCACTGCTCTGGTTTGAAGTATTAAAAAACAGTTAAAACATCACCCTGAACAGACAAAGTGGCAACATAAAGAAATGAAGCTCAGTCTAAAGGGGGTTACGTGTTCGGCACCTTCAGCCTCCTGCTGCTGCTGAGTTACAACAAAGTTTTCAAACTGACACCAAGCGCTTTTCATTCATTATTCCAGGCACACACGCTGTGTCCTCTGGGCTCCATATAAAGTATTCGGGATTGAAAGCTGTGCTCAGAAAAAATCCTCTGAGGCGCCGTGTTTTCCAAACAGCCAGAGGGATGAAACATTTCCGAGCCTTCCTCTAAATTTAACAGCCTTCTAAACAAAAACAGTTTGGAGCTCTGTGGGAAACACTTCGTTCTCGTGTGTTTTGAATGTGGGGGAAACGTAAAAGAAATTCAGGGCGTACCTTGAGCAGCAGCTGGTATTTGGTGATCCTCTGAACAGGCTTGATGAGAGCCGAGGAGATGGAGTTTGCTAGACCGTGTCTTCTCTGGACCTCCTGTACACACAAAATAAACTGTTAGAGATCATATAAAAGATCATTAATCAAGCTTTAAACCAGTCCAATAAAATTCAAACCACGTTGGTTGGTGACTCACAGGGAGAGCTGAAGAAAACACACTTTGTTTTATGGTCCCATAAGCTCTTTTTTATCTTCTTGGTTATGTTTTCTATGGTTGCACTCATTTTCATATATTTCTCTAGTTGCACTTATTTTTATTTATTTCTCTTATATTAGTATTACAGGGGAAACTGAACCAAGTAAATAGTACTGTAAACTCAAGAACTGATGTTTTGGGAGCTTGAAAAATGAATGTGTTAAATTCCAAACACATCATGAAATAGCACAAACTTGGCCTATATTTGCAGTTTTCTTTGGCCACATTTAGCCTTGACTGGTGACCAGTTCAGGGTGAGTCTGGTTGTCTCAGTTCAACCACAGGTCCATGTTATTTGGGCCAGAAGTCAGGTGTGTTGTGGCATTCGGACGATAGGTGGCTAACAAACATTTAGCAGTGCTGTAATTTAGCCACAAATAGCCCAACGTGTATGCTATCTGTGATTTAAACATGGTTTCTAACACTGTGTTACAAATGTGGCCTATGTTCATCCATCAATATCAGAATAAAGAATCAGACAAAAGTTGTAATCCTTTTTTTTTGTTATACTCTTACAGTTTACAGTAGGCTAGATCAGTCAAAGATGCTGAGGTTGATGACTTTTGTGGTGGAAACCCAAATATGCTAAACCAAATTTCCAGTTCCTTGTTAGAGACTTACTTAATTTAAGTCTCTAATTAGTCACTGGAGACTGGATGTCCATAAACTGGATTCATGTCAGGCTGTCGAGACAGGTTGGTTCTCTGGATGGTGAAAATCTTGGATAATTTGCGTGTCCTTCCATCTGTGTTAATCTATTAACTTCCACCAGCTTGCTGGTGAACATTTTAGCAGTAGGGCTGGGTTGTGTTTTAGAAACATGCTAGAAGGTGTTACATGTCAAATCAAGTGTCTTACAGGCATTTGGGCCTTGGAGTTCTTCTATTGTAAGATTTCCATTCAGCAAGAAGGAATCCTTCATAAAGAAGGGTAGATGTGCAACTAACTCTAAAGACGCCGTCTGAATAATATTAGGAGGTTAACAAATGCTTTTACCAACATTTTTCCAAGATCTTTTTCTGTGATCCAACTTTCCATGAGAAACTGTATCTAGGGAAATCTAGACCATTTAGCTTTTCTTCTTTCTGTTGGCTCAGTGTCTAAACCTCATAGTCAAACATAGTGACTGACTGATGGAGTGCACTTCTGGTGTGGTGGAACTAATCTCTGGGTTGGTTGATACTTTGTTTTGTCTCTTGGGGAACGGTAATGACAAAACTGCTAGAATCACAGATATCTGAATGTTGGGCTCTAAATGAGACGACTGATCCCAGGTAGATCTTATTTTTTTCCACAGCGAATTGAGGGAGCTTGGTTTCGCCAGCTTAGTTTACATTTCTGTGGCATTAAGTGTCACATTCACAAATTTCCAACCCAAAAGTTTCAAAGTCTGCTGAAGAAGATGAAGCTGCCAGGTTTTGCTTGACATGGGTCCAGAAAACACAGGAAAGCCGTAAACATAGCTGTGTTTTAGTGAAATCCAAACTTGTTTTCATTGATGAAACTCTTATATATTTAAAAAATAATATTTGGAATGAAGATAAATAAAGTGCTACCCAACTAAACTATTGGCTAATATTAGGTTGTTAAGTTGATGTTTGTGGTGTTTGAAAAAGACCTCAAAGAACGCCACGCCATGTTGCTGGATGAGTAAACTGGAGTCTGGTTTGTTCCTGCAGTACGTCACATACATGTGGAACTTATCAGCCTGATAGGGAAATAAACACAGATTAATCATTAGCTCTGTAGGTTTAAAATAAATAAACAACCTGAAATTTAAAAAAAGGAATCATACCCAGGTGACAAAGCAGTGTCCAACATCCTCAGGAAGCTGTTCATAGTTTTCCAGCTCCTTCAGGAAAATACTGCAAAAACACAGAGAAAATATTAATTTCTCTAAATCTATTTTAATATTCTTTTAATAACAGTTATGGACCTATGATATCTAAACATGTAGTTTGGAGATGTTTACAACTCATAGATGTCCTGGATGTTTCCTAATGTAATACATCCATTAGAATATTGCAGTGTTTGCAGCACATTTAGCAGGATATTTAATAGTACCTGTTGTGGAACTCGTAGATATCCTGGATGTTTCCAAACACAATATCGTCCTTGTTTACAAGGCCAGGTGGGACGTCCTCTGAGCCGCTCGTCATCTCCCACAGGTATGTCTGCAGCAGGTAATCGTATTAACAGCAGGAAGTACAATTTAGTATTATGTAGTACTGTGTTGCGTCACAGCCTGTAATCAGAACCCACAAATTCTGAAAATATACCTCAATACACTCCTGCAGATCTCTGACATAGACTCTTTCTGTCTGAAGGAGCTCAGCCATGATGTACCTGAGGACACACACAGGTGTTATCAGAGTACTGCAGTAGTACTGCTACCAGTAATATCTATAGTAATATCAGTAATATCAGAGTACTCACTCTTTCTTGCGGGCGGAACGTCTCTTCTCATCGCTGACTTGGTGGCTTGGATCGGACAGGTTGACCTCGGGGTCGGAGTCTGACAGACTGTTGGGAATCAGCTCGAGCTCCAAGTCCTTGTTATCCTGAGAGGAAAACTATACAAGGTAAACTCACTAAAACACACATACATTTATATTTATTTTTAATATATTTTTTCTAAATCTGAATAATCATAGAAGTACAGCAACAGATCTGCGTTCTAATTTCACACATTTGCAGCTTGTATGTTGCTAATAATTCAAAAAGCTGCATTTGTATGATATATACCTTCATATTATTCAATCATAACCTGTTTTACATGGAAATAAACTTTATGCAAAGGTTCACACATCAGTAAATGTTGATGTGTTTATTGCAAAAACACTAAGAATCACATCACACTCACTCACATGTTTTCGCTTTCAAATGTGGAGAGTTCCTGCTCCACAGTCAGTACTTGTGTCGTTTACCTGTGAGCAGCCTCCCAGGGCCGTCTCCAGCAGGTGCCGGTACTGCCCCATCCTGACGGTGAAGTCCCGGTAGCGTTTGTCAACCGTAGAAACACAACGACGGAGCTCAGTGCGGTGGGCGTGGCCTTTAGCCAGCATGCTCTCGGCCAGCTGGATTAGCAGGTGAACCTTTTCCTGCGTATGCTGACAGAAACAAGGTCATAGTTTAGTTAAATTCAACCTCACAACAACATGTGGTTTGCTAGCACTTTTCCTGATTTTAATCATATTCAGCACACAAAATGGAGCAGGGAAACACTTTAATATCCATAAAAATGGTAAATCCAACTGATTTTCTGAATTTTGTTGGGTTGTTCTACATCTCTCGTGGTCTCTTTGTAGCTGTTCAGTATCTCCTTGATCACAATACATCTCTTAGTGGTTGTTTTGCATCTCATAATGGCCTTTTGTTTCTCTATAAGGGATTTTTGGCATCTTTTTCCACCATTTTCTGTCTTTCTCTGTGCACAAACAATCAACACTGAAGAGTAAAGTGCTCACCTATTAAGACTTAGTCTGCATTATGAGAGCATATGGTTTCTTTGACTGACAGGTGGACTGGTACACAGATGGCCTTAGTTCATAGCTGTTTGCTGCTCTGCTTTTGTGAGTATCAAGCAACCAAATATTAACAGTCTTTTCAAACAGATGCTTTGGCTAGAGGGTCATTGGCCCCTCAGCGTGTGCATCATAAGGCTGCTGAGCAATCCAAACATGAGCTCAGACTACATTAACTAATTAATTATCTTACTAGGAAGTACTGTTCATAGAAAGTGATAAAAATATGATATACATTTCAATAAACCATGGAAAAAAACACACCTTGGCAGAAATGCAGAACTCCCTGTGTTGGTTCAGCAGTTCTTGCGTCTCAGCCACTGTCGCCCCAGGTGATGTGTGTGTGGCCAGGTAGTGGTCCCCTGACTGTTGTAGCCATTCCAGAGCCTGCAACAAAAGGACACATTAGACAGATGTCCTTCAATAACTCAAAGTCAGCATTTCCAAAATATAATGCGAACACCCAGAGAGTATGCGAGACTTTTCACGCAACACAATTACTGTATTAACTGATTAGTATTTTGACCTACTCAACAACAGAAAACACTGAAAAATGTATCATGCTGCACAAAACAACAGCACAATGATTCAAAGGACAAAATATTTAATTTACTATCATGTAAGATTGAAAAAGGAAGCAACTTTGTATGCTTGAGAATCAAAGTTGTTAGATACAGTAGCTTGTCTGTTGGAACAGACCACACGAGCCAGCTGTCAGTGGTCATAATGTTATGTTACACCTGATCATTATATATGATTTGCTGATTTTGTTGTTAATGAGTGAAACCTACAGAGAATGAATAACAGTGCTAATAATTTAGCAGACCGCATCTACCTGCTGAGCGTGGCTCTGGAACATCAGATACTGCTGGCATTGATCCAGTCTACGTTTCTTTAAAGTCCAGAAATGAAGAACTCTGTTTTCTCTCTGGAGGAGCTCACTGAGGATACCTGAGTGCACAGACACATCTGGGTAAGTCAAATTACCACTATAATTTGCCATTAAGTGTGGTGTTCCTCAAGGAGTGATCCCGGCTCCACTGTAATTCTGTATTTACACCAACAAATGCTTGAATATTTCTCATGTATATATTTTTGTTCACCTTTGACCTGTTGCTCGGGCACCCTGGAGTGCCCAGTGACCTCTGCAACCCCTGTTACCCCGGAGACGGTGACACTGTGGCCAGAGATGGTCGCCATGGTGACACTGTTACGGTGAATGTACTTGAGGAAAACTTCGGCGTTCCGTCTGGCCAGAGTGCAGGCCTGTCGATGTCCAACACCAGAGACATTATGAGAAAAAGACCTGGACCTTGAATAAGCCCGAATAGATATCTATGATCGATCATTACCTGCCTTTAAAGAGCCGACAGTTTCAGCATTGTGGTAGGCTTGGCTCACTCCATCCAAAATCAAACTTTATTACCAGGTTTAGTAAAATTTAACTTGCCATTTTCTCCACAAGCACTTACAAATAATTGTTCAAATAGTTACCAAAATATATGCCAAGTAGAAAGACTTGATTAGGGAAGTACTTTGATAACACTTGTACGACTGCCCCAGATCGTACAACTTTCATAAATGCTCTTGAGGTTGTCAAAATAAACAAATGAGGACAGCTCATGTTGGGTGTTTTGGGACTGCTAAATTTAATACAATGAGAACTTTCCATGACCATTGAACAAGAAAACTGTTCAAAATAAATAAATGTGTTTAACTTTATTCAAGTATCCTATTAATAGGATATGTCACTAAAGCCTGCCCATGACTTATGATAGCAGTTGATTGGACTCGTTTTCAGCGTAAAGTATTAGCAATGATCAGCTTCTATTTTGGAGTTTGTGGTGGTTTTCCAGAGTTCCTCACCTTTAGAAATGCCTCCTTCTGCTCCATGTGTTTGCTGATGAGCGGCACCAGCTGCTCCGGCTGTCTTTCTCCTCCTGCACACCAGTCCTCCTCCCTGCGGTACTCCTGCTCTAGACTCTCCAGGACACCACACACCTGGAAACAGGCAGGTACACAATTGAAGAAACACAGTATACTATGAATTTCCAGCTGACTGTGGTTTAAATTTTAAATATTTACACAACCTAAAAAGTAAGTTTGGAAAAACAATGTGTTCCATAGTTAAAGTATTACAATTATTTTTTATTTAAGATAATTGTAATATGTCACGAGTTTGCTAACCACTCAGTTAAGTGCTTGGCACCGTTTATTTGTCAGGCGCAGTTACAGTCTCTCAGCGTTACCTGCTGTGACGTCCTGTAGAAGGCAGCAGATGCGTTAACTAATTTAAGTCTGTCTTCAATCCTCAGCATCAGAGTCTGCCAGTGTAGCGCCACTGTCTGGGCACAAGACCTCACTGCATCTGGGTCATAATGACCTGACCTAAGGAGGAAAGCGCAGATGTCAGTTGTTAAACAGACTCATTACTAGCCTTCCTGAAGAAATGTAACATTTTCATCATTTAACTTTAAATGATAGTAATGAATATTATAAAAATGATTCTTTTACAGTTTGGGAAATGTGAGCTCTCTCTAACACAGAACACCAGAAGGTGACAGATGATCAAAGCTTTGGCTTTGATTGATTCATTTCTGGAAATATTGTGAAGTATAATATAATTTTATGAATTACAATAACAGTTAGCAGTACATACATGGGCTTATATAACTTTTGTACAAAGGGTTACTATGTACTTGATAAAGCACTGCTATGTCTGTATTTAAGACTTTATAAAATTGTTTTTAAGCCAGATTTTACTGGAAATTAATGAGACCAGTGGTTAATAATGAGATATTTAGCCAATTAGCATTAATAATAATAGATTAACTAACCTGACCAAGAGCTCTGCTCTCTGCTGCAGAGCCAGGGCCACCTGATGGGTCCTCTGCAGGGAGTCAGCATGAAGGAGAGACTGGAGAAAAAGACAAGGCACAGCACATCCACTTCATTTCCGTTAATCCGTCGGGAGGACTTTGTGTGTGAGAGTCCCTGTTGTTGTGGTAACCTCTAAAGCTGACTGCTGTGATGGACTGCAAACACATCAGACTCATCCTCGGCATGAGGGCAGGGTCATTTATTCGCTGTCATGCAGGGTTTCCCACAGGAAACCATTTAGCTGAGCTGGTAAGCTGCTCAGAGTTTGATGCATTTCGTGTTGTGATAACCTGAAGTCTGAAGAACAGCCACACATATTTACATCTATACATCTATATGTAAATTACTCAGAAAGGGCAATGTTATGGTAAGTCTATAAATACTTTCTTCTTAAAATACTGAACAGATATTTTTTTAGTGTTTGTTACTGTCTTATCTTTTTTTTTTTAGAAAAACTGTTTAGAGATGTTTCTATATTTTTTTCTGTAAAGTGGAGAAAATCCATATTTTTATGCTGTTTAGAAACCTGATATCTTAGCATAGTTTTGATGCAGAAGCCATTTAACAATTCTCCTTTTTCTTACTTCTGCTGATTGGAGTGTATTGTTTGCATTGTGTGTGCAATAACCTCTATGGCCTGTTGGAGACGCTCATGCTCCCTTTGCAGTTGCTCAGCTTCAGACAAACAGCTGGAATTCAACATGCAGGACGATAACATGACCTCCCCCTCAGAGATCCAACCCAGCACCTGAGACAGATACACAGGGATGGAGACAGGTCAGCATCATCACCTTTAGTCCCCACTTGGCACCTGGCACCTGTTCATCTGTGTGTGTTACCTGTTTAACCTGGCTCTGCAGGTGTCTCAGCTGCAGATTCTGTTCCAGGTGTGTGTGTATGAGATCTGCAATCTGCTGCAGCTCCTTCTGTTTGTCCTGCAGGAGGTGCTGCAGCTCCTCCACCTGAGAGGAGATTCCTCCTTCTGCCTCGGACAGCTCGATACCTGACACACACACACACATACAGATACACACATTTTAGACCTTCAAAGAGAGGGCGTTTTGGCTGCTAACATCCCCACAAGTACACTAAGACAGCTGTTTGTGTATATCTCTGTTCACATGTGTATGGATGCATGAACCAAGGCAAGTTTTTGCTGGTGTGTGTGTGTGTGTGTCTGTGTGTCTCCATGGCAAATTCAATACGCTGGTTTCTATGGGGACCAGCTGTGTGCTTCAGAGAACAGTTTCCATGGCAACCCCATCCCCCTTCCCCCCTTCCCCCCCTCCCCCATTATCCTCGGTGCCCCCCCTTTCTCCCCCCTAATATCATCAGTGTGTTACTGAAGTGGTCAGACGGAGGCTACGCAGGAGCATCAAATGTGCTGACTGATTTCTATTTTATTCTGCTGCATTCAATTCTCTTCTATTCTGTGGAGGTTAAACATAATCAACATGCCATTGTATTGCCACTGTCCTGCACTATTCTGCTTTGTCCCCGTTCGGCCTTTTGCCAGCTTTGCTGTTTGACGCCATCAAAGCCCTCATTAGCCCCTCAAGGAAAGCCAAAACCCCCTCAAATACAGCTACAAGCCCTGGATTGAAACCAGAAAACCTGGAAGCACTTCAAGGACCACATAGCCTGTTTTAGTATCATCACTACCCCTTCAGTTGTCTCTGCAAACCAACCAGTCCAACAGAACCTTTTAAAGACAGGATTCTCAAAGTGTGGCTGGAAACAACTTCTTCGGTCGATGACTAAATGAAAAATGAAATACCTCAATTTAATTCAGTCACACTTCATTTCATACTCAGCAGCACTTTATTGCAGACATTACAGAACATGCTAAAGTTTTTTTAACCACTTAATATTCTCGCAGTGAAGACCGACCCATATAGAGTTAGGTTTATTGTTTGGGTTTGGTGAACGTCCACCCAAACTATAAAACATTTGAAATGTCTGAAATGTTATAAAACAATTGAAATGTAACATCTATTTGGTATGTGGCTAAAACCAACCCCAACCCTGATCCTAGATAGGTCAGTACTGAGCTGGTGAAGTTCAACGGTTAATATATAAAGCTGGTGTGAACAAATGTAAAATCCACCTCGCTGGTTAAAGAAATTATAATCCAGGTCAAATATTAGAATTATCATAATAAATCATAAAGCAACCTCTGAACTGGCACATTTCAAAAATGAATACTTGTACTTTGAAACCTATTCGGGTACATAACTGTCAGGGATCTCTGGAACCTCTTGAGTACCTTCAAATGATCAGCAGACACCCAAGATATCTGGAGCCCCCTCATGGAAATGTTAAAAATCACAACCCACAATTACTTCAGAAACTACTGAGCCCCACAGGGCGACACTAACTAAAACACTGAGGGCATGATTAACAGAAATGTCTCAAGGTCCTTTCTTTGAGGGAATATCCCCAGCCACTAGCAATCTTCTTTAGAAATCCCTTAAAGAATAATTAAATAAATAAGCAAAATCCAATTAAGGGATTTCCACAATCCCCTAAGTAACTTCTAAACACACTCAAGGATCACTAGAAAACACTTTAAGACACCTGGAGCACATCAGTGATACACTATCAGAAATCAGAACCACTTACTTATAACTATGGGAAGCTCATGAGGGCTTTGGTCTACCTTGGCATTATTCATGGTGTCCATACACAGATCTTAGAGTCTCTTAGGTATTGTAAACCACATTACCTGGATTTTATTAAATACCTTTGTGACCCCAAACCATATCTCTGGAAACTAAAGAGAAAACCTCTCAGCTGCTAACAATAAAACCCCACTAACAACCGAAGAGCCCCCAAACTAAAGTATTTACTGCGGCCCATTAATAACCTCTAAAATTCAAAATTTATATCACCTTTCGTTTCTTGTGCCTTACCACAGGACTCAATCTTGGTTCCCCTTTTATAAGCAGACATTACGTCACCGAAGAACATGATGTATGTTTCTGTCGATATGTTTCAGTTTAATTGACTGCCTCAGCCAGCAAAAGTAAACTACATGAGAGTGAATTTCTTACCTGATGCCACAACCTCTGTGATGTACTGTTGAAGGTCATGGCCTTGCTGGATGACCTCATAAATCATGTTGTTCATAGCCAGCCTTCGTTCCATGTGCCTACAATTCAATCACCAATCTATGAATCAAAGCCTGCGTCAAGAGTTATCATTGTGTCGAGTGAGGGAGATGACATCATCTTGGCCCGCTTACCTGTGAATGCGCTGCTGTGCTAATGTTAGTGCCTCGGGGGTCGCCTCCACTAGACGTGACTGACCCAGTGCTAACTTATCCTGGGCCAGCTTGTCCTGGTTTGCATCTGCTAGCCTTGTTGATGCTATTTTCTCGGTGGAGAAGTCCTGGGACTGTTTCTGAAGGTCTTGTTTCCAGGCGTCCATTTCCCCAGTAACCTGGAAAACACAATCATGAAGTTCACCTTTCCAACCTCATGCAAGGAGGGAAAATTTGTATGGAAAAGTAGAATGTAAATGAACCTCCAGCGTGCACTGCTGCAGTATGCGCAGCTGTAAATAAACATCGAGTCGGATCTTCCTCTGATGGAAAAGTTCCTCCAACTGAACGTGAGACTCCTCCAGCTGTTGCAGCACTGACTCCACATGGGCCACCGAGCTGCCCTGGGGCCTGAAACAAACCCACCCACTCGTTATAGGAATATGTAAACATTCAAAAAGCTACAAATAAAAATGTCCTGACCTGAAAATGAATATATTCTTGCAGGATATACAAATCGAAAAACAAATGCACCTACACACATTAGTCAAATCTTACACAAAGGCACCCACCAACACCCAGTGCAGGCCTCTGAGTTTGCATGAACACTGAAACAAATACACCGGCTGTAAAACGCCATAAAGAACAAACTAGTAGTTTATGTAGTTTAAGTCTATGTAAACCTGAAAACAAACACAACCATGATTATAATAGAAATCAGCATCACACAGGCCTCTTAACTGCCCTGTCTAGTGAAAACAAATGCCAACACAACAATTGAATCCACAAATTAGTAAACAAACACAAGAGTGTAAGGGTCATATATAGATCATTATATACTCTTCAGAGACCAGGAAACAAGAATTTAACACTTTGTTCTTGTTTATTAGTTCTGTGTGTAGTAATAAGCATTTTCATCCATACGTTTTTTATCCACTCATGCAGGACTGGCTAGTTAGGACAACAATTTAAGCAGAGACTCAAAGACCTCCATCTACCCAGCTACCTCCTCCAGCACCTGGGTCTGCCCCAGGGTCTGCTCCTAATTGGACATGCACCTTAAAGGCATCCAGGAGATGTCCTAGTGAAATACCAGAACCATTTCAACTGGTTCTTTTAGTAAAAAGGAGTAGTGAGTCTCTTCTGAGCTCCTCTCTAATTACCTCAACCTATTTCAAAGGGAGAGCCCAGACACACTCATTCTCATCTCATTATTTCGATCACTGCCCACCGCTGGTGGTCACAGGTGAGCGTAGGAATGCAGATCAAAAGGTAAATCAACAGCTTTACCTTTATGGTCAACTTTGTTTTTACCACAGAGACCAGTTCATTTTCAATTCATTAATTTCTTAATTTCTCCCAAACACAGAATTTGTCTTGCAATAAACTCTACACAAACTTAACATAATCTACCTCCGTTGTTTTCAGACTTTTTGTTTTCAATGCACACCAAGAGGCAAGAGAAATTTCAAAGCTAAGATGTACTTATATCCATAAACAACTGATCCATATGATCAATTCTTCTGATTTTACTGTTTAATCAAAACAGTCTTGGGCATGATACATGTTTTGTAGTGAACTCTACAAGCGCATGAAGTGCATACACATCCTAATCACACAGTTTCAGATAAAGCAACAAACAAGCAGTCTTACTGCCTCAGGTTTTGATACAGTGAACTTTAGAAGTGGGTAAAGTTTCTCTTTGAAGAATGTTTGGTTTCCAGTTGCCTCTTAGGCTCACTCAGCACCATGTCGGCATTTGTTAACACCTCCCAGCAAATAATCCACTTTGGGTGAAGGCTGTTTTTGTGATTTTAAGCAAAATATTGTGTTTTACCTCATCAGAAAATAGTTCTTCTCACTATCAATTGGCGCCTTTGATATACTAATACAGTCTTCATTTTCATGCATCACTTCTTGTACAGATACGGTAATCACTTTGTTTGATACAAAATCCTAAGATGCACATAAACGTTCTTTACAATACAGAAAACAAATGTACCCACACATTCCATATAATCCAGAAAATAAAAGCACCTGCATAATCCACATACAAGAGAAAACAAACGAGCCCATACATTTCACAAAACCCCAAAACCAAACACACACACATTCTGCATAACCCGAAAAACACAAGATTTGGTTCACAAAGTTCCAAGGTGCATATGGACTTTCTAAATAATCAAGTAAAACAAACAAAGCCACACAGACCAGACCAGACAGGTTCACAGAGCTGTTTAGATGGAGAAAACATCTAGATCTTCAATAATGACATGCACTAGTAAGCAGTGCAGCACTGTGGCTTAAAACAAACACACCCACTGTGTATGTGTGTGTGTACCTCAGTTGCAGGATGAGGTCTTCTCCCTCCCGGATGACACTCATCGCAGCTTCCTGTAGGTCAGGGTTAGAGCTCGGGTTAGTGTGAGGGTTAGAGGTGATCAGGGGTCAGGTGCGGGTGTTAGGTTGTTATGACGGGGTTAGACTTAAGGTCAGAGGTCACAGCTGGGCTGTTACCTGTGTGTTGGCCTGCTGCTGCTGCTGCTGGCTTATGAGAGTCTGAAGAGCCTCCACAGTGTCTGGACATACAAGGACATCTGAGGAGAGCTGTTTCTGGAGTCCATCCATCCACGCTGAGAGCTGGAGGAGAAGAAGAGAGGAAGACCAGCTACTGTTAATAATATTACCTCTGACGAGTGGTTACAAAGTGTGTGTCAGTGTGTATTACCTCCTTTGTATGCGTGTAGAAAGACACAGCGAGATCCAGCAGCAACTTCCTCTGTTCAACACGCTGGATAAAGGCCTGTGATATGTAAACAGTGTAAACCACACATTCACAGCATATAAACTACAACACAGCCCCGCCTTCTCCCCTCCCTTCAACAGACACACCTGCATGCGGAGCTCCAGGTCTCGGGCCGCCTGGTAAATCTCCTCCTCTTCACACTCTCCAGACTGAGCCAGCTGGTCTGCTGCCTCCAGAAGCTTCTCTGCGTTGGTGTATGTGTTCTAACAAACAGGAAGAAATTAGCAAGCTGCAGCTGCACCTGCACCTCATGGACTTAAAGATCAACTATATGTGGGTCTTGAGCCTACGGTACCTGTGCGACCTGCTGGAAGTCGTCGTGGCGTTTCTGCAGGGCTCGTGCTCGGTGCAGAGATTTCCCCACGCCAGTGTGTTTGTTCAGGAAAACCTCACCATGCTGCTCCACCCAGTCCAACACCTGAGAGACAGACATGTGGAGGTTAACCTGAATCTCAGATCCTTTTTCTCCTGAGCTCAGAACTTTTGAATGGTACACAAATATCTAAGATTTTAGATAATTTAGAAAACAAACAAACCCAAACATTTAATATAATGTGTGGCTATAAGAATTTTAGTTTGGACATTGAAGTGGATTCTTCAGAATCTGGCTCTGAATATAAATCCATATTTCAAACTGGATCAGCATCTACATTTTTGGTCATACCTGTTTAACATCCTGCTGAAACACACACAGCTGCAGGCGCTGATGGAGGCGGAGCTTGCGGTGTTGCCATGCCCTCTCCACTTCATGGTGACCCTGCAAACAACGACAATCTGTATCACTCCACGTATCTTGCTGCCTGCACATTGGATGTGGAGGATGTGAGACAGGTCACGGAGGGACATACCTGCATCACTTGGTGGAGAACTCCCATGATGCTGTGTGTGGCGGCAGTGAAGTCAGGTTTGGGCACTGATTCGTCAGAATCTGATGCTGGGCAGCGCTGGAGGACATCCAGTAATGCTTTACCACTCTCGCTGACCTGAAGAAGGACAGGTGTTGATACACAAAGAGACAGACAGCTGTCTAGCACACACAGGATTTGAGACCACAAACAGGCATGTACCTGTGTGTAGTTTGCAGAGATCTCTTCATTGAGCTCCTGGTGTTTTTTTACAGCAGCTTCCAGCTCTGC
This sequence comes from Oreochromis aureus, assembly GCF_013358895.1. Lineage (NCBI taxonomy): Eukaryota > Metazoa > Chordata > Actinopteri > Cichliformes > Cichlidae > Oreochromis > Oreochromis aureus. The sequence continues at coordinate 25,945,163 of NC_052963.1, read as the reverse complement.
TGTCGCCGATGGCAGTGACCCTTCAGAGCACACTTGAACCCAGCCCTCCACCCGATGCAGGAACTAAACAGACAGAGACAGACAAGTAGGTTTTTTGACATGAGAACATCACCTGACTGTTGCAGTGTCATATAAGAGGAGACAAGTATGGTAATATAAATCAATACAGGTCACCTGTTCTGCCCCCTGGTGGAAGCCGGTTGCCATGGCGAGCGTGTTGCTGCGCTCCTCCAGTGCCGTGGTCAGGGACTTCCAGTCCTCCTGTAATTTTGACGAAACCATGGCGATCCGTTCTGCACCATAATGACCAGCCTCTGCGAGCCTTGCCGCCACAGTGACAACGCTGTCCACGTTCACGCTGCCATTCTGCACAAACACAAACATGTCGGTTCAGCTCATTAAAATCACTCTATACAAAAACACACACACAGACACATGTGCACTCGCTGACTGACCATGCAGTTGGCGGTGAAGTGCTGGTGTTGTGTCTGGAGGTCGACAGCGTGCTGGTGGTTCTGACCGACCTCCACCAGGCTTTGCATGAACAGCTCTTTACTGTGAGCGATCCACTCGGACATCTAAGACAGAGGGAGACAGAAAGGTTAGCACCCAGCTATCTGACACATCTATCCAGGATGCTAAGGTTGATGTGAATAAAACAAAAGATAAAGAAGTGTTAATGTAAGGAACATCAACCTGAATGTGAGAGACTGAAAACTTAAATTTGATGGACACAAAACATAATACAAAGAAATGCAGAGCATCATAAAAGATGGCAAACTTGGTGCAAAAGTTATTGCATTTAATTTAAGCACCATGAAACTCATTACAAACTTAATGTAAAGGATGCCAAACAATGTGTGAAAAAGCGAGGTTAGGCAATGCAAAAGTAGCTCAAAAAACCATTTCCAGTGTTACCATCCAGAGGCTCAACAGACATTAACTCTGCGAGAAGGATCGTTATAAAATCTTTATTCATTTCTGTTCTTCACTCTAAGGGCTGACAGCTTCCCCTGTCTGCAACACATGTCACCTAATTTGCAACATGTCAACTGTGATTTGCAGCTTTGTTCTCATGAAAACAAACATGATGTTTGTTGACACATGGGAGAACCCCCCAGAACTTAAGTCAGTCTTTTGAGAAATGTGACAGCACCTACATTAACAGAGCAAACAAATATTTTTTTTTCATTCTGCTTCCAACCAGTTAGGTTTCATACTTGCTTATCACGGCATAAACCTCACCTTGGTGGCGTCCTGCTCAAAGAGGTGTAGCTGGAGCGCCTGGTCCAGGTGCAGCTTCTTGTCACTCCAGGTCTGCAGGAGGTGGGTGCGAGCCGCCTGCAGTCGGTCCAGCAGGGACGAAACCTTTGGAGCCACGCTCTGGAAGTCCGCCCCACCTGACAGCCAGCTGCCGTGGCTGCCACCCCCCCCACCACCTTCATTAGAGGTGTCACCGTGTGAAGGGCCAAGGCGCATACGTTGGAGTAAACACCGGCCTTCTCGGTCAAGGGCATCAACTGGTGCGGTGGCAATAGTATTACGGAGACGACCATGTTCCTCAAGAAGTCTAAAGAGAGAAACATGGAGGGAGACTTGGCTAATGACCCTTAAAAGAGCTAATTTGCCAAGAAGGTTTGCAGTTTTAAAGGAAGCGTTCTGGATCCACACCAAAATCTAACGGGTGCTTTCTTTGCCTGTGCGCCAACTCGGAAGTTTCATGAAATCTGACTGGAATTGTGTGTAATTTTGCAGGTAAGTGGTTAAGATTATATGGTAAACACAAGAGAAAAAACACTCACTTGCGGGCCTCATCAACATCCTGCGGCTCTGGTATGCGGTTCAGTCCGACCTCTAGCTGTTCCAGCTGGGCCAGCAGCTGTGTGGCGGCCCCTGAGAACTCCTCCAGGCCCAGGCGTAGCTCAGTCCACTCTACATGGTCATACTCCAATGAGCCGCCGAGGTCAGAGGTCAACTGGGAGGGGTCGACAAGCCGGGACAGACCCTCCACGGACACCAGGCTTGTCTGGAGACAGAAACAGGTTACTGCATACTGCAGGGGAATGTCAAGAACTGAGTAGTTGTACTATAGTACACACAGGTTGTAAGTAGTAGCAGTAACTTCTGTAACATGAGCACTTCATTTAGGTGTAGTTTTAGTATGTGATAAAGGGGTAATTTTAGAAGAACATCCAACATTAGTGGTTTTTCACTTGGGCACAGTAGTCTCAATGGAGCAGTACTCTTCTTAGCAGTAGTAATACTTCATTTAAAAGTCAGTGCACTCAGTTTAACAGTACTGCCTGTAGAAGTGCTTCAGGTGGCATCAGCAGGAGAATTGACACTTAAGCTAATGACAGCTGATCTTCACTGTGCAGTAACGTACCTCGAAGCTGAGCTTGGCACTGCCCAGGTTGGTCTTGTGTTTCTGCCAGAAGGTGTCAGGTTTGATGAGCAGCGCTGTGTGGATGTTGGAGGAAAATGACTCCTGCAGCGTTCGCAGTACTGGCTTCACACTGTCCCACTTACTGCCGCGCATGTCCACCACCACGGTGAAGCCACGAGCACGCACATCCTCACTGACAGAAAGACACACAGATGCAAAAGCTGGTTATACGATCCAGATACTATTTTTTTCATCAGGTCTGTACAATTTCCTCCACCAGCATAAATTCTACAAAGATTTGACCCACGTTAGTTAGTATTAGTAGCTCCTCCAAGTCTTGACTGGTTAAAGTTAAAGATAGCTTAAGTCAAAAATGCTAAATACTATTTGAGGATATGACTTGATAACTGGAATTTCCTGAACAGGAATTTACACTGTTAGTTTTTGGCATTTTACTGGATCTTTTCCTGATAGTGCATTAAAATAAAAAAAAAAATAAAAAAATACAAAAGGTTTACACAGTGCTTCAACAAACAATCAAAAAACAAAATACTCAAACAAAAAGAAAAGGAGAATAAACAAATGCCAGTGACGACTGAGGGAACATATGTAATAAACAGCACATCTGAAAGATGATAACCAGACAAAGGACATAAATGACAATATCATTTTCAATGACAAAAACCAACTCTATAAAAGTTTTAAGCAAATTAAAGTTGTTCACTGTTTCTGTGAGGTCACTCCAAGGTGGAGGGGTCCTGCAAAAGCACAATTTTAAAAGGACCCACCTGAGGCTATCAGGCCACATGCTGGCTCATTTAGTCTCAGCGTTTCTGCTATAAGGCTCGGGGCTAGACATGCTTTAAAAGTGATGAGGAAAATCTTGAAATCAAATCTATAACATATGGGAAGACAAAAGAGAGAAGCCAGGATCCGGGTGACGTGATGCCATCTGCTAATACATGCCAAGCTGCTGCATTTCGAACTAGAGAGGACAGAACTGCCATGGTCAAGCCTGTAACACTATAAAGGCTTGGATGTGTTTTTCCAGGTGTGAATTTGAAAGCATTAGTTTAATTCTGAAGACAGGTCTTAATTCGACAACCGTGGGTCGGGTCAAACTGAGCTCGTAAATTTCTGATATTTGTAAACAGGGTTTCAAAGAAACTTTCATTTGAGTACTAAAGTTTGTAGGATTAAACAATAAGACTGAACTATCTGATTTTCAATTATTCAGCTAAAGAAAACTTTGTATCATCCAACAGTTTTAAACTACAGCCAGGCTTTTTGGAAAGTTCACCTGTGTGTCGTCTACATAGCAATGAAACTTAGCTGAATAGAAGCTTATAAATACAAAATAAAATAGCACCTAAAATGGAACCTTGTGTTACTCCACAGTAATTGTAACCTGTAGATGAGCTTTAGTTGACTATGTTGACATTAAAGGGTTTTTCTATAAGACTGAAAGCAGCCAACACTTGCTTAAGCCCCTAAGAGCATTTTGTCCCCAAAACAGTGAAGGCAGTGAGTCATTACACAAATCAATGTTTTTATGATTCATAATGGTAACATTAACAATCCCAATTCACAAAACTGTGTCTATTCATAACATTTTGACAAAGCATATATACTACGTAGCCCAGGCTAACTAATATTTAGGTAAGCTCTGCAAAACAGCTTTACCTGGGTATCGTGGACAGGTAAGTGACCAGCCGACTGAGGTCCTCCTGTTTTATTCGATCATGATTGGTCCTCGCAGGGAAGGTCAGGATTGGTCCACCTCGTTTGTCCCGTCCACCTGGAAAACACATAGAGCAGTTACTCAAACTGAGTTACATGAAGACCAAGCTGGGATAAAAACTGCAGCAGTATTAGTGTTTTTCTATTTTCTTTGCTTGTTTGTTTTTACCCGATACGAAGGCCACTTTCTCTCTGAGTACCGTCAGGACATCGACTGCCCGGACACACTCGGCTTTACCAGAACCTGAAAGACAGATAGAGGAAATCTTAAGCTGCTGGCTTTAGTCTAGTCCAGCTAGATATCTACCACCATAGGAACGCCAAATCAAAGGTGAAACACAAACACAAACACTCTTCAGGGCCCCTTTATCAACCGCCTACTTTTTTTCTGATTGGCCAACATGTCTATTGTTCAAATATTTGTAATCACATTATTTTCAGCCGCTTTCTTCACTTCACCACCAACTTTCTATCAGTTGGGCATTGTGAAACTGGCATGAATACTTTGTCACCCACACTACCGACCACACTGGGATGCCGTCATGTAAAAATATTGCTAACAGTGGTCAAAAACTCCACACTGACTTATCGTTCCAGCTCAAGATATTTGAGTGGGACCAGTGTGGTGAAAAACACCCACAGGCTGATGCTATTATCACTCATCAATTTTTCAGTTCATGTCAAGTTTAAAAAGTTAAGAAATAAAGGACAAGCAAACATCAAACTACTTCCTCTCATCTACCAAAATCAGGCTTCAGAGCGAGGAGCTGACAGACATTTCAATTAAAAAGCTCCTGCAGCTCAGGGAGCATGTCTTTGTGTACTTGTATGCCTATATTTGTGAGGACTGTGCTGAATTTAAGACCCTGTGAGGACATTATGTCTGAAAAACCCCACAAAGGCCTGTTTTCAGGGGTTGAGATGTGCTTTTAACATTTGATCAGGTTTAGGTTTGTCATGGTTTAGGAGCCTGAAAACACATTTTGTCACTGGCAGTCCCCACAAAGCTAGGAGTACAAACATAAGTGTGTGTTGCAGACGGCCTCCCATGTGCGTCAGATCATCCTCCACAGCGGGGAGAAAGCTAATCCAACACACACACACACAATGAAGGCATTAAACGTCTCACATTAGCAGCTCAACGAGCAGCAATAACCCTCAGAGAGAAAACCTAAAAACAGGAAGGAGAAGAGAAACACTTCTCCAACTTAAGCTCCCTCCTTGCAGCATCCCATTTCTCCTTCTCCAACCGTGTCTGTCAGACTGACCCAGACTGACTTATTAACTAATCAGCTTCAGACCCCTGATAATCCATCAAGGGTTTTAGTCAGGCCACACCCATGTGTGATAATAATCCAAATAACCTACACATAAATTCACTGTGATAAGAATATTTACTTCAAACAGAAGGTAGAAAAGCCCCAAAAGACTATGGGAATGACTGAAAACTAAATGGAATTTAAACCATAGGCTGTTACAAAAATAAACCATCCAAATTAAGTGAAATATGGAGTTCATTTTCAATATTTTCTGCAAAAAAATCAACCAACAACAATAACAGAAGTCCAGTCAAACTGTGTTCTACCTTCAGATGACTAATGAGCTGCACTGTTTTGCATCCGGTCCCCATGTGGAAAAATACCCTGATTTGGTCAATGAATCTGTAAGCAGGCCTCTTCGTTTTTGCTTTCACCAACAGCTATTTTTACCAAAGAAAGGACAAACATCAACAGCACTGTGCCTCCTTTCTCTTCCTTTGTGGTTAGACACTCCCTAATCTTCACCTAACGATGCGGGGTACCTATAGTATATCTGCTGATTTCCATGTTTGCATCCATAAACCCTACATGGCCTGTGTAGGTTTTTGGTCATCCAGGTCATGGAAGTCTTATGCTCTTGAGTTGACAGCAACTAGACATATTTTTTGATTCTTGATTCTCATTCAGAGGGCTTCTTCAGTTCTAAAGGCTCACGGCGAGTCCTGGGTATTTAAGCTCTAGTGGGATTAGAAAAGTCCCTAATGACTTATATACTTTGCTTCACAACTTTGCTCATATATTTATTAAACAACTAAGCTAAAGACAGGGGGGATGAACGGTTATTAGGACCACCTCCAAGGTCACAACTCCACTAAAGGTTATATACCTGGGATTCCTCACCAGCTGTTAGAACTGAAAAAACAAAACAAAAAACAAAACACTTGGATGAGAAATGAAATATCTTGATGAATCTAAAAACGAGTTACAGTTTCCTTCAATTCAAGTACTTAAAGTCTTGCTTTATCATTAAACAATCCCTTTAAGGCTCTTTTTATATGTGAATAACCATGAAGAAAAACATCTTGGAAAATATAAAAATTTCCCAGTGCTTAGACCCTGCAGGAGTAATTTGTAGACTTGCAGTGAATTACTGAAGACTTTACTAACTGTCTTTTGGAAATGGGAAGATGCATGTTTAATGACAAGTGGATTTAGAATAACTGTTTCTCTTGGTGATTAAACTCAGCCTTGCTGCTTTCACATGACTGCTGAGCTACACTGTTTTAATCCTTTTCCCATGTGGCAAAATACCCAGACTTCTTCTGTTCCATAAGTCGAGTCTTATAATAGAAAGTCAAAAGAACTTGATTGTTTTTTCCATATTTGAAAGAATGCTAGGTTCTGCTTGGGTCTGAGTAACTGTAAATTTTATCATCAGATGCTGAGTGTGAGGGTCCATGTGGACGCCCACATGCCTGCCAGTTTTTGTGACTGTACAAACTCATCTGCAGAGACTTTGAATTACTATGCACCAACTATGCTTGTGCCCCAGGCGGCAGACTTCAAGTGGACTTCAAAAGAAATATAACAGGAGTGACTACTCAACTGTGGCATCTCCAGCTGTCTGTGTTCTCGACAGAGTATAATAAGGGTTAGCTTCTCACCTATGGTCAGGAGCCCTTGGTGCCACATTGTACCTCTGCAGTGTAACTGTTCATGGTGCAAGGTTACCAAAGCAAACTAGAATAGTCAACACAAACCATCATCTTTACTTACATCTCTACAAGAAAATGGTCTGCACTTCATGATCCGGCAAAAACTGAAGAACCTAAACAAGCAACATGCTAAAACAAAGCTGCCTGGTGTCCAGGCTAACAATCAGTCTTTCAAGTAGGTGTTTGCTCTCGTCTGAGACTCAGAATGGATTGGACCGGACATCAAAAGCTATAATGCGCTATAAAGACAACTTTCCACTGTTATTTGGTCAAAGTAGCCAAAGGTCTTTGCTCAAGAAAGAAACTTGAGATTGAGATCAGGGGTATAGTTGCAGCTCAGTAAAAGCAAGCGGTGGTGAGCCATCTTCACTAAATCAATCAATAGTATTAATATTTTAAGGAAACCCCACCTATTGAATAATAAAATAAGATATAAAAGTCCATTTAAACATTAATTGACTATATCCACTGTATCCTACAGAGGGCAGTGGTGGGCTTGAGACTATTTCAGCTGATGTTGGGTACAAAAGACATCAGCCTTCAATAGAGCTGCAGCAATTATGCTTGGTTAATGATTACTGGAACCATCTAATGGACAGAAAATCAATCAGCATCTAGTTTAACATTCTGATAAGTAGTTTTTCAAAGATTTCATAGTTTGTGCTTCCCACACAGGAGAACTGGCCACTGTTCCCCAGCTGACATGATAGCAAATTACTTTTGAGCGTTAAACTCAGAAAGCAGATATTTGTTGATGTGATTTTGAGCTCTGTGAGAATCTCTGTATGGTTAATCAATCAGTCGATTAGTAAATTAATCTACACTGAAAATTATGGTTAGTTGCAGTGGTGGGCTTCAAGCTGTGGATCAAATACATTTGGGAATCAGTGTCCAATGTTTAAATTAAAATGCAAAATCATTCAATCTGAATTTAGTTGCATCCCATTAAAGGAACCTAAAATCCAGTTCCTGCTCTGATTTCTTTAGCCTGAGATGAGCTTTCCAATGTGCTGTAACTGATGGTTTTTATTTCTGTGATAAATCATCAATAAAAACACTGAGAGCAGGCAGTTCTTTATTACTGCTGATAACCGAGTTAAACTCCACACTCCACACTGCCACACTTGCTCTTCACTTGCTGCTGTTTGTCGTGTGAATTAGCCAAATTTGAAAAAAAGAAGATGAATGTGTTGGAGTGGGTGGACCTGGTGTTAATATAAGGCAGCTCTGAGAGCAGAAGCTAACAGCCTGCAGACGCTAATGAGTCGCTGGTGGGTGTTTGAGGTCTGTTCGAGTGTAAATACAACTGAACCCGGCACGTTCCGCCACATCTGATTGATCCTCGATCGGTTGTCAATCAAGGTGACACCATCAAGATTTGGAGGAGGGATTTCCACTCTGATAAAGCTGTCTGACACCAATAAAACACTCACTCTCTGAGTCAGTCACAGGCTGAAAATAGCGGCTGTGCAGAGCACATGAAAAGCCTTCAGAGGAACTTGCTGTCAGTCTGTCAGGACTCATCACACTGATTACACAACAAAAACTAATGAATATATTTCCCCGCAGTGTCCTCTGAATCTCTAAAATGTCAGCCTCGTGGATTTGAAGACATCACAGTCCGAGGCTAGAAATACAACATTACAAGTCTTTTTCTGAGTGACCTTGGTGCCATTTCTCTGCTTGTAAAAACAGCCTCGAGGCATCCAGTTTTTATGTTGCCCAAAATGAACTACACTGACATATAGCCCGATCTGAGTAAGAGCTACAAACCCTGTTGCCCACAGCCGTTTCATCGTGAATGCAGATTCATTCACAGAAAAATCACACAAACTACTTTACAGTTTACCCATCAGCTGCTCCACAATAAAAGTCTGTCAGATACTTCACAATAAAAGTCTGTCAGTTGCTTCACAATAGAAATATCTCAAATACTTCACAATAAAAGTCCATCAGCTTCTTCACAATAAAAGTCTGTAAGATGCTTTACAATAAATATCTGTCAGCTGTTTCACAATCAAAATAAATCAAGTACTTTAAAGTAAGTCTTTCCGCTGCTTCACAATAGAAATCTGCCAAATACTTCACAATAAAAGTCTGTCAGCTTCTTCACAATAAAAATCTGTCAAATACTTCACAATAAAAGTCTGTCAGCTGTTTCACAATCAAAATCATTCAAATACTTTAAAGTAAGTCTTTCCGCTGCTTCACAATAAAAATCTGTCAAAGACTTCACAATAAAAGTCTGTCAGCTTCTTCACAATAGAAATCTGTCAAATACTTCACAATAAAAGTCTGTCAGCTGTTTCACAATCAAAATCATTCAAATACTTTAAAGTAAGTCTTTCCGCTGCTTCACAATAAAAATCTGTCAAAGACTTTACAATAAAGGTCTGTCAGCTGTTTCACAATAAAAGTCTGTAAGATGCTTTACAATAAAAATGTGTCAAATACTTCACAATAAAAGTCTGTCAGCTGCTCTCCAATGAAATGCCATCAAATACTTCACATTAAAAGTCTGTATACTGCTTCATGCTCCTCTGTGATATAATGAAATTCTTTTAGCCTCAGTGTTTCTACTTTCCATTAGTTGCATTGTGTAACTTGCTGTTACTGACAGTGCTGTCAGTGGTTTGCTAAAATATCTTCTTTCATAATGTTCACAGCAGCTGACTACTGTACATTTAAACCTACACTTGTTCTACTCAAACACCATTTAGCTGATTTCTTGTTACTGTAAGCTATTTGACATCTGCTAGTTATTATTATTAGTTATCTGTCTTACAGCTATAACCTTCCTGGAACACGACACAGCCCCACGTTGGTTGCTTGCCAGTTAAAATGTGATAATGTGTGACTGAACACAGCGTAAAAGCATAAAATCAACTGATAAAGAGCTCTGAGATCATTAAAGATCATCTGGATTGTTTGTATGTAACTGAAAGCAGAGACGCTGTAATTCATAATGACGCTGATGAGATGCAGTTTTCCTTCATGGTCAATTGCCTGATAACAATCTAGCAGAAAAGATAAGTACATCACATCCATTTAGCAGCGCTTTTGTCCAAAACATGAAGAGGCTGCTGGGACTGAGCAACCAACCCTGTGAACGATGGCCAACCTGCTCTAAACCACTGAGCTACAGCTGTGGCAAATATTTAAATTACCACAGGGAGCTTGCCAAACAGACACCACAGGTCCCTTTGGGGACCCGTGGGGCTGTGTCCCACTTTTCCCTGCTGGTAATCCAGCTTTTCCTATATCCATATGTTAGGTTTGTAGTCACTTTAACCCATGGCTGGGTTATTTTATTTTATTTTATTTTAATCTATCCAACACTTTATTTTTAGGTTTTTAATATGCAATGAAGAAATCAGAAGAAATTTCTAATTCTGCTTTCTGTCAGAAATGTTTCCTTTAACCCTCAAAATTCAGGTCCGTTTGCCTGCTGAGCACTTGTCCTGAACCATATCTGACTAGTGCTGCTCTTTACATCTTCACATAGATTTTCTTGCTACTATCAGCAAAACATTAGCAAGGTTGTCAAGCCATATCCTTGTAAAGCCTCCTCAGTGTTCCTTATATTCTGTACATCCCAGCATATTTAACTGGAACAACACAGCCTTTAATGCCTTTCGACATTTGTGTGGTTCTAAAAACACGGTCTGGTTTGTCTCATGGATGGTCTGCTTGGTTAATGCATGCCTCTGTGCAACAGCCACTTTTCGCAGTTTTGTTTTATTTTCTTCTGGATTCTAGTTTTATTGGTTGTGTTAATTATCATTAGTTTAGCTGCCATTAGAAATTATTATATGTTTTATTCCTTTGAGGCACTGATTTCAGGAATTCTACTTCTTCCTAGATTCCTTGCTGGCCTAATTTTGCTCTTTTGAAGAGATTTCGTGAAGAAATAAGTTTCACTCTTGTAGCTGAACAATATTTGGCTCTTACTATGCTATGTTTGGTTCACCAAGATGAATCCCAACCACTACTGAAGGGCAGCAGTGAAATTTGTGAAGCTAATAAGGCCGTTTGGTCCACTAGCCTTAGGCTTTATTATGCTTATTCATAGTCATAGCATACCACAGTTTGTGAACTGTAGACTAAGGTCACATTTCACTGTATTAAATAATCTTCGGATTGGTTTTTCAGCTATCTTTTCAATCATTCGGTAAGTAAACATTTAGAAAATATTTTTTTCAAATTCACTGTGATGTCCATGAATGTCCTGTTTTCTCAGACCAACAGTCTGAGATTCAATAAAGGAAAGCTGCAAGAATATCCGAGAAGCTTTTATTAAATTATTATTTTTTAAGTGTCATTATGCAGCTCCTAATTACCTCTGCCAAGGTCATGAAAAGAGTTGTATGTTCAAATATGAGAAGCTGATTAACTGATCATCAAAAAAGCTTCTGATTACTTTCATTATTCAGTACACATTCTGTAATTACCTCCGCCAAGGTTAAGTCCTCTGAAGGATTAAACAAAATCTACAGCACCAGCTCACAGATAAGTTTGTGGAGACGTAAAGCGTGCTAAATTTTGGCATATAAGCCTCACTCAGACAGCCATATGTAGCCCTTATCCACTAGTACCTACTCAGAAAAACAGAGACCAGTCGATAAACACAGAGTTTATTCCATCACTGGTGGGCAAGTGGTTGTTGGTTTATGGTACCTCTCAAAGAGGTATACGGTGCTACACTAAAAACACAGATTGTGATTGATTTGGTCGCTAATAGATTGAGATGGCGGCCTACAATTTGCATGGAAAACACTGACTTGTCTGCAAAATTTCACCATTTACTCTCTGAGTGCTTTTAAAACTGTACAAAGTGCAGCACAAATCGTATCTCTTCAAAGTAAAAGCCTTATTGTCGCAACCAACATGTTTCAAAAACATTCTCAATCTCAGTCAAACTTTTCACAGCTTCAGTGCTACTTGGCAAGTAGTTGGCAAGTGTTTGCAAACAAGATGGTGTTCAATGACAAACAATGGGCAACTGCAGTAATCTTAGAGCACCTAAAACAATCACAAAAAGGTTTTTCATGCACCACCGTATACACCACCTCTTTGCAACCAACCAACTGCCAGCAACCACCAACTAGTTCTCTAATGACCAGTGTTTATCGGGTCTTTAGCCGATCTATAGAATTAAAGCTGGAGGTGTGTTTAGACAAGTAACTTCTGAATCATTTATCCATTTTTGTCATGGGGTATGCTGAATTCCTTAGATCAAGGTGAGTTCAAAGAAAAAGTTCAAACTTTTCCTGAGGCCACAATTTTTTTTCCAGCTGGGACTAAATTTGGCACAGATGATCTTCAGACCGATCCTGACAGAAGTTATCAGATGGATTTGGGATATCAAAAGCACCAATCAATCACAGACAATCAAAGGGTCATATCACAGCAAGATATTAAACTATCCTAACCAGCTTTAACTGGTGGACCATTTTTAGGAAGCACAACCAATTCACCAATTATACCCACCAAAACCCTAAAAGATAACACTAGAGAACTTAATGACTGGTTTCGCTATAAATGAATCTGTTAAATGAATCTGGTTTTATTTCATTATTTAGCCCATAAAACAACAAGAAACCAAACCAGTCTGTAAGTGAAAGAGAAAAGCAGTAAATCTTTCAAAATGACTATAAGTCTTCCAGTCTTCATTTGCCTTAATATCACTTTTATTATATTAAGAAAAATTAAGACTAATATGTGCTGTATTAAACCCATCCACCTACTATACATGGTTCAGATGGACACACTGCTGTAGTGCAGATTTGCGGTACTTGTACTTCAAGTATTTCCTTTTCATGTTAACTTGTCCCTCCACTGCGGCTTTATTTAGATCAAGCACATTTTCATCCTCTGTAGTACGAGGATTCGCTGCTTCTCCTTTTTCCCTTTTTGCTTTTTTTCAGCCACCTCACACAGACGAAGAGGAAATCATCAGCGGATTGATCAGCGGGGGAAATAATTAGCTGCAGTCCTGATCATTAAAATAAATAAGAAACAATCACACGTTCATCTCAGAAAAGCTTCAGGAAAGACAGAAAATCCATTACATTTGCTAAGTGATGGATAATTTTTTTGTGTCATTTTTAATTAAACATTTTCTGGCAGCAGCTTCTTAAATGTGGATGTTGTACATTCTCCAATTTCTGTGATATTATGTCAAATATGTTTGTTTTTTTTGTTTTTAACAGCTTATCCAGCTTAAGGAGATGGAAGTTGGAGAGGTGAAAGCTGACCCAACAGTCATAATAACTGCTATGACTGCTGGGTGATAACAGCCTCTGTTTTTCTGTATGTTCAGATATATAGAATAAAATAGCTGATTAGTCCCAGATTCCCAGATGGGCTTGTAGTAGTTACTGCTGGTTGGAGCCTCTCAAATATGTCCTTCGAGGTTTTATGTCTGCAGGTTTATATAAACATTTACAGCCTGATTGCACAGCAGCCAAAAGCACAAACACGGTCCAGATGTCCTCTTCAGGGACTCCAGTTAGCTGCTTTGCTGAGCTGGGCTGCCTGGGTCGCCATCCACCTGTCAGTCAAAGAGGCCACACACCTCACAATGCAAACTTTAAGCCTCTACAGCAGCTGCGAATATGAGTATTTCTGTTGTACAGGTAGATATTTTAACATGGGAGTCTATGAGGACTGAGTCACTGCTGGAGCCTGCCTCCAGTGGACGTTTGGGGAACTGCAGTTTTTGGTGCTCTATCTGCATTTGCCTGGAAAGACGATTGTTTGATGATTGTTTGAGCAAACTTTGTAAAAAAAAAAAAAAAAGAAAAAAGAAAAAAGAGAGAGAGAGCAAAACGGGCTGGAGGAGCAGCTTGCCTCCAACATATAGACCTCAGTGCGTTCATGGGGTCGGTTGGGGGGGGGGGGGTGGAGGTTTCGGGGGCTCCTGCACAGCTCCTGCTGCCTCCACCTCTAGATACAGTGTTTCAGTGTTATAAAATACACACACACTACATTACATCACACACATGTTCAATAGGCAAGGAGGCCTTCCCATAATCCTCCTTGGTGGGACCCCCTACACACACACACATCTGAGCGGCAGGACAGAGAGATGCTGACACACACACACACATTCATGGTATGTAGCATATAGGACACACACACACACACACACACACACTGAGTCAATGGGCGGATGTGGAGGCATCATGGCGACAGCAGCTCTCACTCACACACACACTCACACACACACACCCTACCTGCCGTCGCCAGGCCGTCCGGGCCCGCTTCTCCTCCTCCATCCACCGGATTCATCCTCCCTCCTCCTCCTCGCGCTGCTCCGCCGCCCTCCTCCTCCTCCTCGCGCTCTCTCCTCCGTTATGTACCGTCGCTCGCTCCGCTCCTCGCGCCTCCTCCCTGCCTACCCGTCCATCCCTGCTGCTTTACATCAGATCGGGTCGGTGCAGGCTCGGTCGGATGTGTTCCCCTCCTCCCGGTACCGATCACTGCTGCATCCTCCCCGGCTCAGCCTCGACTGTCCTCCTCCTCCTCCTCTTCCTCCTCCTCTTGCTGCTGCTGTTCTTACGTTACCGTGATCCCGCGCGGCATCGCATCACATCACGTCACCGTTACTGCCTCCGTTACCGTTACTGCCCCCGGTATCCCCCCTCAGTCTCTGTCTCTCTCTCTCTCCTCCTGTCGGTCCAGGCGGACGGACGCTCTGTGTCGGTGTGTGTCTCAGCACGCAGGCGCACCGGAGAGATGGAGGGGGGCGCTATGCACGAGGGTTGCAGCATCTGCTGCACCGCTTCCCCCCCCCCGTTACTATAACGTTACTGCTGCCGTCGGTACTACGAGCGCGCCTCCCGTTAACGTGACGGAGGCTGACGCCATCAGCTTACTCAGCCTCCTCTTTATTAGATTATATTAAATTATATTAATTACAATATATTTATTATATTATACTCTTATTTAACTTTTTAAAAAAAAAAAAAACTCTATTATATTTAGACTATTTCATATCATTTTTAACATTATTTAAAATATATAATTATTTTATGTCTGTGAAGGTTCTCAGTCATCCAGGTCATCGTAGTCAAAGGAGTTTGCGAAGAAAAGCGTCTGGACTTCTTTAAGTTGCTTGAAGACGTTTCACCTCTCATCCGAGAAGCTTCTTCAGTTCTAAGGTCAAATGGCCGAGAGTCCCACATTTAAACCCAGTGGGAGTATCCCCCCAAAGAGGGACAAAAGACCCCCTGGTGATCCTCTAATCACATGCGCCAAGGTGTGAAATAATTATATTTCATAATAATTATAAAATAATTATTTTATCACAGATTTTTAATTTGTAATTATATTAAATTGTTTATTTTCACTTTATAATATGTTGTATTACATTAATTGTTTTTTCTTGTTTATATTTTCTACATACTTTTTATTATTTCAGATTATTTTAGATTTAGGTTAAAATTTTTATATCATAATTAAAAAGTTATATTGTTTTATGTGTATTACTTTTTAAATTACGTTGTTTACATTAAATTAATCGTATAACTTTTATCGCATTTTTCAATTATATTAGAATTTAATTTTAAAACATATATTATATGCTAATATAATTTTATTATTGTAGGCATATTTTATATTTTCTAGATTTTTCTAGATTATGTATTATTCGCATATTATAGACGTTTTCCATCATATACTTTCTTATATATTATATTATTTTATATTATATTAACAGATAATTTTATCCATCCATATTCTTATTTATAAATTCAGGGTCCAGGGGAGACTGAAGCCTTTCCCAGCAGTCATAGTGTGAGAACCGGTATATACCCTGGAGAGAACCCACAGCGGGACAACACTCCACACAGACAACACAGTCGGTCCTGGACTCAAACCCAAAACTTTCTTGATGTGGGCCAACAATGCTAAACACTGCACTGCTCTGCTGTATTCATTCTTTAGATTATATCCTTGTTGTACTGAATGCTGTTAGCAATGAAATCCCTTTATTAATGTGCAAATAATAGATCGTTCAAGCAATTATAATAATGATAATAACACACATGTGAGATGTTCTCCAACAAAGCAGAAAGTTAAAAATGTATCTCACATTACTCAGAAAACGCAAAAATAAAGTTGCAGAGGTCACGCACAGCTGCAAAAGTGAAGGTAAAAGATAGCAAACCTCCTCAGAAATGAAGAGAAAATAAAGTGCGAAGAAATGTACAATAGTGTGTTTGAACTGAAGCTGAGCAGCAGAGGAACCAACACAGCTGAATGAATAAAGCTGCAGCGCCACCTGCAGGAGAGAGAAGCAAACAGCAGGCTGACCTCAAACTGCGGGATTAAAACCAAACAGGATAAATGAGTAATCACAGCAACAGGGTTTCACCTTTAAATCAGTTTAGTTTCACATTTTTAATCTCCTTTTACTCGGAAAATAAATTCTTATTTTATTCATTAAGCTGCACAAGTACTTTCTTATTTTAATATCTGACCATCTTTGTGATATTTTTAGAATATATTTCATGCACTTCTAATATCTTTCTACTCATTTATTAATTTTAATAGATTTTTTTAAACAGCATTAAATATAAATAACTTATAATGAATTAAATAACAATAGACTTTCTAAAAATAAAGTTTTTTTTTACTTTTTAAACCTTATTATTAGACTTATTAATTCTTATACAGTTCTTCTGAATTTTTTTCTTTCAATTTGTTGATATCTTTTAATATGGAAGTTTTTGCATTTTTAACTGTGCTTTATTTTTTCCACAATATTCTAATTATATATCTTATATTATTATATTATAATATAATTTTTTTTAAATTTTTCACATATATTAAAATACGAATAATTATATACCTTGAAAGTATAGCAGACGTTTTTGATGATTACTTGATTTTTACAACACATAAATAGTGTTAAAATATTTGACTAATTTTACCAAATGCCACTTGCAATATTTAAAATCATTTTTAAGACATGAAACAATTTTTATTTTCACTTTAATTTTTTATTTATATTTTTGTTATTTTACCATCTTTACACATTTAAATAAAGATTTGCATTGAAGTTTTTTTCCTGAATGAAGCTTTACTGCAGAGGGGTGTGTGCCGTCGCTGCGTCATGACGTCATGTTACCGTAGAAACAGAGGAGTCGTTTGCTTACTCTGTGCTAACAGAACTAGCTCGTTAGATAATGGTCGCCGTTTCTTGAGTTTTTAAGTGAAGGTTTGTAACTCAGCGAGTGACCCTAAGTGTTATGTAAACGGCTAATGTAACCGCTTGAGTCACTCAGTGTTATCAAGCTGTTAGCTGAGACGACAAACACGAGTCAGGTGAGGCTCTGCAGACACACCGGAAACACTTCTGTTGTGTATTAGCTTTAGCGGGGCTTTACTGTGTGTACCTGTAGTTTAAAGGCACTTTACCTGAGAGCGTGTTGCCCCATCACACAGAATTTCAGATGGAAATAAGAGCACTTTTTTACAATGCACTGATTTCCTGCATTATGAATTTTATCTCTACGGAGACCGAAGAGGGTCATTTCGAGACGTTCTAAGACTATAATAGTTATATCCTTCATATTAACTCCTAAATTGATTTTTTTCACACTTTGGGACTTTTTTAACTCTTAAAAGTGCTTCTGTCAACATTTTTAATATTATTTTGTAATTTGTGGAACGTTTAAAAAGTTTAACGGTTTGGAAATATTTAAACACATTAGGAATAGTTGAACTAGTATTTTTGGTGTCTAAGGTTTAGGTATGTTAATTCTTGTAATTAGAAGTTTTAATTCTATTTTGATCACTTTAATCAATTTAGCTGCTGTTTTATTTCTTGTATTTTAACAGCCCCCCCCCCCAAAGTGACAAATTTAATGTATATATAAATGAAATATAAGTTAATAAAAATACTAACAAATTTAAATGAACTGAAATAATTGTAATCTTTTAAAAGGTTATTATTACACTAATTTAACTAAAATAGTTGTAAAACACTTTTACCATTTTTATCTGCAATAAAAGGTAATGAACCCTTTTTTTTAGCTTTATTTAACATTTAATTTTTTGAAAAGTTGAATACAAATATAATGTTTTAAATAAAATTACTGTATTTTTTAAAATATAATTGAAATGCTATCAAATTGCTATTTTTATGTTTTTATTATTTATCATTCTTTTAAAAACAAAATTATGGTATTTATGTTTTGTATCAGATATTTTGGAAATTATTGTTTTGTGTTTACAGTTGGAGGTGATGGAGGTGAAAAAGAAGCCTGAGGAAGAGGAGAATGAGCTAGTGTCGGAGCTGAAGAGGCAGCTGGAGAATGAACACCTGACCCCGGTGGAAAAACTCAGACTGCTGAACGATGGCTTAAACAGTGAGAGGCTCACTTCCTGTCAGTTCCTCTGTCAAATATATTTTCAGAATAAGAGCATGTACAACTCTCTGACATTTCCCGTGTTAGATGCTCTGAACTCGGCAGCTGTCCACGTGAACAGTGGCGAGCTGGCTCGGCTGAAGTCTCAGCTGTATCTGAGCGGCGTGCTGATCCACTGCATCCATGTTCTGTCTCTGCATCCCAGCAGCCTGTGGGGCGACCTGAGCGCCGCTGCTACACTTGCCCACCTCACCAGGTAACCTGAGATTACAGCTTCACTTTAAACTGAGGATTTATTTGAAGGACGATGGAGATCCCACACCTGTCTGTCTGTCTACAGCTCCTGCTGTGTGGGGGTGGAGCCTGGCCCACACTCTGAGACCTTTCATCGGCTCTTCCTGCCATCAGTCGTGGATGCTCTGCTGTCATTGGCTGCTCAGCTGGTGAACCGAGCGGAGGTGAGAACCTGTGATTTGGTGGATGTTTGAACTGAGCTGCAGTCAGATGGAGGATGTAAATCTGTCTGTGTGTGTGTGTATGTATGTCAGAATGTGTCTCTCTTCAGGAAGGTGATGGACTCTGTCGGCTGGCTGCTTGCCGCTCACACTCACCTCACAGAGAAAGGTCAGCTGACTATTAAACCTGCAGCTTTCAGTACTAAAAAGACCCATGGGAACTGTGTTTAACCTTACTGTGTTTGTGTGTGTGTGTAGTCCTCAGCTCCATCCACTATGAGCAGATCCAGGTGTGTGATGATGTCAACGTGTCTCTGCTCTGTGTCCAGATGTGGATTCAAACCTGCACGGCCAACAGGTAACACACCACCTCCTGTCTGTGACTGTGCCAATAAAGTTTATTCAGACTCAGACCCTGTCTGTCACATCACTGACCTGTAAGATGGTAAATGGCCTGTATTTGCCATTTACCATTTACCATTTAAGAAAGAAGCATCTGAAAACTTTAGATTAAAATGTTGTCACTACTGAGCTTGTTCTTCTCCCTGCAGCGACTTCCTGTCTGGGTTGAGCGACGATTCCATACTTCTGCTGCTCAACGAGGCCATTGGCCAATTAGCTCTCAGTTCTGACTCTACGGTGGGAGGGGCCTCCGTCAGATTGATCCTCCTTATGGCCAGTCAGCTGGGCCGCTGCCTCCGGCCCCTCCTCCTCAGCTTCAGAGGTCAGTAGTCTCTCGAGGGCTGTGTCACAATTCAGGGGCTGCATCCTGAATGCATCGGAGGACCCAGTCCACGTAGACCGCGAAGGCTGGAAGTGCAAGGCTGTTGCGTCACCGCTGTCTCAGCGGAGTTTAATAAACTCAGCCGTCTGCTCCTTGCTATCTAAAATATAACAGGACATTGGAGTAAATGCTCTACCATCTCACACTTCTATTTAATCAGTTTTCTGTTTAACGTTTATTCAGCTGTGTGAAAACTATAACTTTAATCTCAGCCAAACCGATTTACTGAGGAACAAATAAAACACTGAAAAAAGCCAAACAATAACATATGACTTATATATCATGTTTAACCTGAGTAGCGAAAGACTGTGCGGAGTCGGAAAACGATGTGCTGGGAGTCCTGGGAGCTGGTGGGTAACAGAGCACTTTTGCAAATATATGATATCTTGATAAACCAAGCAGATATTTGAACTTTACACAGCTACATTCGCGCCTGAAAAAATGTTAAAAGTTTATTTTGTGACCCAGAAAGAGTAATGTTTCAAACTCTTTTGTCTTGTATTTCTATATTATTATAAAATATTATAAATAATAATTTAATTAATAAAATATTGAAAAGACTAATAAGAGTAATATTACAACTAAGTAGCTGCCACCGTTGTTGGAAACTGGAATTGGCTGGACTGCGCTATGAATTCTGGGCCACGAAGGATACACCCGACCCATCCTTCAAATTTGGGCAAATGAAGGATGCATTTGTTGGCCGCATTTGGAGCAGCCTTTGAATTGGGACAGCATTCGTCACCTGGCTGTGATGTAATCGGCCTTCAAATGCAGCCTCCGAAGGATGCAGCTGAATTGGGACATAGCACATGTGTAAGTGTGTCACAGCAGCCGGAAGGTCAGAGGTCACTGTGTGTTTGTGCGTCTGCAGGTCTGGACAGCCTGCTGCACAAAGACTGGAGGGGGCGGGGCTTTGACCGGGGCATTGATCAGCTGATCGCTCTTATCCAATCAGAGAAGAATGTCGTTAGTCAGTCACAGGTTGGTCCCTTTGTTAATTATTAAAGTCATAAAAATATTTTTGTTCTGACGTTGTTTTTTTCTAACATTATATGTAAAAACATTGTCAAAAATAAAACGGATATTAAAAAATATATATTTTTAGTATTTTTTTCATTTTAAATGTTTTTAATGTTAACAAAAACTTTTAATGCAAAAATGTAGTATTTAGTTGTTATTCAAATACAAATTTAAACAAGTTTTCAATTAAATAAAATATATTAATTTTATTATTAGTTATTTAATTAAAACAATATTTTTATATTTAAGTGTCTTATTTGAGATATTAAAATAATTATTTTTAATTTCATTAACAAAATATACTTTGGTAGCTTTAAATTTTTTTCTCTCATTATTTTAAAACATTTGACACTGTGAAGCTGAATATGGATTACACTGTTTACCTATTTTATTGAAATAATTATTTTATTTACTTATTCTTTTATTTGTCTCCTGGATGTAGGACAGATTATTTCCTGCCATATAAATAAATTTAAAAAAGCATGAGAGAGAATACTTGGCTTGACCTCTGACCCCTGCTGTCTATGTGCAGGGGAGCAGTGAGCATGTGCGGGCGGCATGCGTGATCCAAGCAGCCTGGAGGTCGTATAAGACCAGACGCAGAGTGAAGAGTCTCAACAGAGCCGTCAGCGTCCTGCAGAGGAAGTACAGGTGACTACTTCCTGTTGTTTGGCCAACATGAGAGCACAGAAGCCCCGCCTACCTTAAACCAGTTATCGAACTGGAGGTTTCAAACTGTAAGACTTCATGGGAAACCAATCTAGAATTTCATTTATCCGACAGAACTGATGGGGCCCAGTATAAGATGAATATATAATAAATAGGGATTATTTTGAACTGTGAATCATGCAATCATGCTGTGTGTGTTTGTGTGTCAGGGCTCGGAGAAAGGAGCAGCAGCAGCAGAAGGAGGCGCAGCTGTGGGAGGAGGAGCTCAAGTATCAGGTGAACCTTTCTGATTCATATGACAAAACTGTTCATTCTTCTATTCTTCTAAATCCACCCTAGCTATTCCCAGAGTTACATTTTTGATTTGAAGGCTGTGTGTGTTTTATTTACTAAAGCTTGTTCGCCGTGCTGTTTTCAGGTGTGTGTGAGACGTCAGCAGGCGAGGAGGAGGTTCCACCAGAAACAGAGACAGCTGCTGCAGCTGCTCCCAGCAGGTGAGAGACAAAAAGCACCTGAAACCACAAGGCAGTGTAGAAATCACTAAACCTTAAACTCCCTCCTGTTCAGACTCAGAGCGCCATCTCTCTGGGTTTGTCTTTAGTTTCTGTTAAACTCATGAAGTCTGCGTTTTAGAAAGAAAGAACTCCTGAGAGCAGATTTTAAAATCTTATGAAGGAGACGGCTGCACCTCACAGGGTTTATAATCTCCAACTTTCCTGCACAGCCCAATATTTCTGTCATGATGTTTTGTGTTTGTTTTTCAACTAAACCGCTACGATGATTCATCTAAATGAAATGAATCATCAGTGCCCTGCGACAGACTGGGGACCTGTCCAGAGCGTACTTCTGGACAGGTCCCCGCCCCCGCAACCCTGAAAAGGATAAGTGGAAGCGAATGGAGGGATGGATGGAGGGATGGATGGAAATCATAATGAAAGAGAGTCTGGGGACATTCTTGTGTTCTCATGTGAAAGATTTGTTTCAAAATAATGAAAAATGGGAATGCTGAACAGAAGTTTGATTTAGGGTTCTGCTTTAAACTGGTGGGATCGTGGTTGGTTTCAAACACCTGACTCTGTGTTTGTTTGTTCAGACCAGGTGCAGACATACCTGCAGGAGTGCGAGAATCGAGCCGCTGTGGTGATCCAGAGCTTCTGGCGAGGCTTCAGAGAGAGACGACACTACAGCAGCACGCAGCGGCACATGCTCAGACGAGAGCGAGCTGTCAGGACGCTGCAGAGAGGGGTACACACACACACATCTGTTAAGTTGTACATCTCTGCAGCTGGTTACTGTTTACTCCGTCTTCTCTTCTGTTTCTTTCAGGTGCGTCGTTTTCTACAGAAGCGACGAGCAGCAAAAGTCCCGCCTCTCCCTCCTTTCTGGATTGGTCAGAAAGGTTTGACAGACAGCCGGAGGGCGGAGCTAAACCGGCAGGTGGATGAGTACATCGCTACACATCAGGTAAGATTGATTTCAAAAAGTCCTCAACTGTTACCCACAATGTTTTGCACGCTACTAATTTTTCTGTGTGTGTGTGTCTGTGCGTGCGCCCTCAGTCGTTCCGTGTGTCTCCTGAGGAGTGTTCCTGCCTCCATGAGGAGGTGCAGCTGCTGCTGCTGTCAGTGCTGCAGACAGGAGCTCAGCAGAGGATGGAGGAGCAGCGGGTAGAGGCGCTGCTGGCTCACGTGCACACACAGCTGGAGCTGCTCCGAGGTCTCTCACACACTCACACACAGCTTCACACATCTGGAATTAAACTGAGATCAGTCGGATCAGTTAATAACAGTTGATCAATTAGTAATCAGTAAACATGTTGGCTCTACAGATGCTCCGCCCCTCTCTGTTGTCACGGAGACAGACGCTGACACCTTCCTGAGCCCGTCGGGTCCCGTCGCTGCTCGTGCCCGTGACGCCCACAACGCCATCCTCCAGGCGAGCCGGCTACCCTGGTGGAGGACGCTGGGAGACACGGACGCAGGTCATGTGAATCCATTGGGCTCCACCCACGTGCCTGAGCTGGAGGAAGAGCTGGGAGGACTGTACATAGGAGGGACAGTGGCGGACAAGAAACAGACTCAGGTGGACGAAGTCAAACTGTAACGTGATCTCTCAGGTGAAATATGGACTCGCACATCTGCTGACGAGGAAATGTTCTTATAAACATAGACTGTAAATAAAGGCTGGACATTACCCATTGTAAGTGTCTGTGTTTGGATGAGCGAGTGCTAAGCTATTAGCTCAGCCTACACTGTATAGGAGCATCACACAGACCTGATACCTGCTAATTAGTAGTCAGTAATATCCAAATAAAATCCTAGAATTCCACTCTCCAAAACTGGAATTTCTGGTATTGTTATTAACCACTAAGCAGCCATATTAGTCCATCAGAAATGCTCCAAAAAGGCTCTGACAGCACAAACATGTTTGAAGGTCCGGTTCAGGGCTTCCAGTTAGCTAAGGTGAAACCTAGCAAACAACTAGAAGCTGCCTATCAGTCAAACAGGCCACACACCTAATTCAGTTAAGTTCAGTTTTATTTATATTGCGCCAAATCACAACAACAGTTGCCACAAGGAACTTTATATTGTAAGGTAAAGACAGTAATACAAGGAAAACAGAGAAAACCCCAACAATAAAATGCTAATTTATTAGCCTTAATACAATTTAAACAGGAGTTATAAATAAATTCACCTCGTGTACAGCTGTTCTGAAGCAGGAAATTAGCTTTAGACATCAAAGACGGACTCCTGATGGAAGCAGAGAATAAACTCTCTGTTTAAAAGTCCTTGTAACCCATTTTCCTACACTACCCAGAATGCACCCTGACAGGTTGGTGGAAAACATCCACTCAGATGATTTTTATTGCTGCTTTTATTGCATTCATCTTAATCAGACGCCAGAGGGAGCCACTCCTACAGCCCAGCAGCATGCTGGGAAGAGGATTTCTCTCCTGGCTGAAACAAGGATGAAGATGAAGAAGAGGAGGGTGAGAGGCGCTTGTTTTTCTTCCCTGCACAGCCCTCAAAGAACGGCATTTGTTTCACTTATTAAAGTTTAAAATGATTAAAGTTCCTCAAACAGCTGGAGGTTTCAGGAAACTCCTCCTCCTCATCTTCCTTCTCCTCCTCTTCCTGATGCGCTGTGATGTCAGAGGCGCTCCAGCATGCAGAGCCGGGTATCGATCGCTCTCATTGATTATTGACCGAGCCTGACGGGGAGCAGGGGCTCAACAGATGTTACATAAACAGCTGTTGAGTGTGTTGGAGGGAAACAGCTGCAAGAGAGCGACGCTGCAGACGAGCAGGTAGGACATCACTTTTTATTTTACACTGCTGTCTTCATCATCATCTTCAGTAAAACTCACAGGTGAAAACTCACTTCTTTTACACTCATCTACAGTAATGTGAAGCTAAAGTACAATTAACAAATCAGCATTTATCATGAAATCCTCAATCAAAGCAGGACTTTTATTAATATAAAAACAGGACTTTTTGCCCCATGTGTTATAATATAATACATATATAGGTAATGCTGTAAATACTAGTTAGTACATCTTTCTTTAATTTCCTTTCTTTGTGTTTTTTACTTAATTACCAAACCAAAAGTTTGTGGGGAATAAATGGAAAATAAACATCACCTGTGTTTGGGGTCCTTTTATCTTTTCAAAGATTTTCAGGGACCCAAACTTTGATTAGTTCCCTCACGTTGGGCTCTGCTGAGGAAGTTGGTGTATCAGAGCTGCATATCTGAAGGGGTTAAATTCAGAAGAATGTTGAGAGGCAGGCTTTTCATTTCAATCCTTGTTCTTATTTCCTTCCTCCACCTCTCTCCATCCACAGGTCTCCTCTCCTCTTCCTCAGGACCTCTTCTTTTTTCTCCAGAGATGCCAGGGACTCTTCCCAGGTTCCCCAGCTTGCCGCGGGGGGTCACCATGCCAGCACTGCTGAACTCTTTGCCCCGAGGCATCAACCCTCCCAGTTTACCCAGAGGAATCACCATGCCCAGTATGCCCACTCTGCCCAGTTTACCCAGTATGCCCCGTGGCGTGACCATACCCAGCTTGCCCAGGGGGGTGTCACTGCCGAGGGCTGTTGCCATGCCGGCTGTAACCGAGGCTCCAAGGCGGCTGCTGCAGGACTGCTGCTCTGTGCTGGACCACCAGACACCCGGAGGTAACGGATACAGTGAATACACTGGCTGCTTCACATTAAGTCTCCAACAATGTTTGTGAGGAGGACATTTTTGAATCAAACAGATAAAGGATGGGTGTACTTTTAAATTCTTAAAACAGAAGCCAAAGCAGAAGTGCCTTTAATTTTCTTACTAATTTTCCACATGACCTCGGTAAACACTTTCCTGATGTGTTTATACACTCAGTCAGTTTTGGGTCTAACTAAATAAAAAAAATGATGTCCACTGTGTAAACTTTGATCTCAATAGAATGAGGAAAGAGGAATAACCGGCTAACAACTTAAGACTTATGCAGGAGACTTAGCTGGAATAAATAGATGCAGCCAAGCCTAACAAGAATAACATATAATATTATGAATTTAGGTTTAGTGCAAGTTATTGTTGATAAACAGGGCTTTTAAATTACATCCCACAGTCTGTTGATAGCATTACTTTCATGGTCCAAAGTTCTGGAAATTAGATCGTATAATATAGAAGATCAGCCCAACTCCTGCTCCGACTCGACTTCGACATTTTGAATGAACATCTAACACTTAATTATCTTTTCATATTTTTACTGAACATATGTGGATTTTTTTAATCACACTAGATCTCAGCACAACCCAATAAAGCTACCATCAGACCGATCGTCTTTTTCAAAAGAGAAAAACATCACATACTTTCTGTCCTAATACTGTCCTTTTTTCCCACATAGGCTCACTTATTAAGTCTAAAACATGTAAGCAACATTATATTAAACAGCCAGAAAGTGAGCGATAATTTAAGAGAAGACGACAAATGAATGTCAGTTTCAGTTTTGTTCCCTTTCTGCAGTAAAAACAGAGCAGATGAATGTTTTCAGTTCTGCAGGTTTCTGATATATATTTTTTTTCATTTTCGGTTGGAATGATGAATAAATCCAGAGCAGATTATAGAGTGCTGAGCTGCTGCACATGGCCCGGATCACACACACACACACACACACACACACACACACACACACACACACACACACACACACACACACACACACACACACACAGAAAAGTCTTTCAGGGTTAAGAGCCTGTGGGAGTATAAATACTACACTGTATTAAATCTGTTTTATTCCATTTTAACAAACTCGTTAAAAAACAGCAGCTTTTTGTTTTATTTTAAATTTTTTAATCTGGAGTTAAAACAAGCAGCTAACATGTAAAAGCATTTTCAACATCGTCCTCTGACATTTAATCTGACCATCGAGATATGAGCTTTATAACTGGCGGTGAATGAAAGGAGGCGGGGCCACATCAGTGTGTATGTGTGTGGAGGATTAACCACAAGTGTGTGCGTGTGTGTGTGTGTGTGTGTGTGTGTGTGTGGTGGATGTGACAGTGTAGATGTGAGCTGAACGAGTCATCCTCATGTACGGTAAGAACAATTCTTTTTATTTATTAAGCCTTATCTCAAAATAAATAGAAACAGATTTAAAGATCAAACAGAGGCATAAAAGAAGCTTCACTTAGCCAATAAAAGTAATGAAAAGATGTGCGACAGTTCACCTCTGCATCAGCTTCTCTCCTCAAATCTACCTGTTAGTCATGATGTCAATGTATTTTAAAGGGACAACTTACTGGATGTGTTTTTTTTCTAGTTTAAAAGTTTCAAACAAATGTTGTGAAGCTAATAATAATAATAATAATAATGATAAAATGAATTACAGCTGCAAGCAGTGATAATTGGGCGTATCAAGGCATGCTGGGATTAAAGTGTTTCCTGTAGGCATGTGGATTTCTGATTGGCTGTTGCAGAAACGTAATGTTTATTACAAAAACTGTGTGGCGTTAAAGGAACGCCCGCTAGTTGTTCATTGTGTTGCTGTGAATAATATGTTAACATAGTGTCACAGCAGTACCTGATAGAGTCACGGCCTTTAATTAATTGACGTTTTTGGACACGCCCCTCACAAACTGAGACCCCACTTTGAGCACATTTTTGAAAAATTACTTTTTAAAATAGTATTTGATGTCATTAAAACAATTTAGTTTAGAAAAAGTGTTAAAATACACTAGTTACCACTTCTTTTAAAGGTTTTTTGGTTGCCATGGTGATGGCTCTCAGAAGAGTGTCTTTAACATGTTGGAATGACCAAATTTCATACATGTACCTGAAACACAGCAGCAGGGCTCCTGTGTTGTATAATAAAATAGAGACATTTTCACAAATCACAAAGTGCAAAATTCTGAGCATGTTTAGCCAGTGGACTCTTTTCCTTCAATGCAGATATAGAATTTTTTCTTATTTTAAGTTGAATGAATGAACTACTGATTTGAGTCATTAAAAGTTGGTTCATTTTAATTGTGCGTGTTTTTTTTTTTTTTTTTTTTTTAATTATCCCTAATAAGTCAACTGTTTGTCAATTCATCAGTCAGTATTTGTTGGCTGTAGTGTTTAATTTACTGAAGCCTAAAATATATATATATTTGTGTTTATAATATCAAATAGTTCAAGAAAAGAGTCTTTGTTACTTTACTTAACAATTGAGGATCTGTAATCATCTCCCAATGATCTGATGATGACCGTTATTCTTATTATTCTTATTAACAAAACAAATAAAAACCAAACATACCACTGTCATGGGATTTATCATATCATATATTGTAACTAATAGTTCATCTGAACAACAAAATAAACAGTGAAAACAGTGAAAAAAATACAATTTTAAGTATGATCTGCTGGTTCTGCAGGGTCTGAAGGTCCAAACATGCCACCTGTCCTGGTTTTTGAGACTGAACAGCATGCTCGCAGTGACAGTGCAGATTCTTTAAGCTCTGCTAGCTAAAAAACACAAACAATATAAACACATTACATAACAAACCACTGCAGGATTAAGATGTAGTCTCAATGCTGCATTGTGTGTGTGTGTGCGTGTACTTGTAGGCCTGTTGTTGTGAGGACCACATCTTTTTGCAGAGTCTTCCCTTTAGGACAGTTTTAGTTTACAGGTTCAGGTTTGAATCAGGTTTATGTTCAGTGTGTCATTCAGGGGCCTCGTAAAGTCAGGAAGACGAGCGTTTGTGTGTTGTGCTGGCAGCTGACCAGTGGCTGATCTCTTGTTTCCTTTAATCCCCCAAAAGCCGTGACGCCGAACATGGAGAGAGATGAAAATCAAAGAAAATCTATAAACGTCCAGTACAATACATAAACTCGACTGCCCACTTTAGGCTGTTACAAACATTTTTTTAAAA